>NC_140453.1:6739536-7079536 GCF_963576455.1 Neolamprologus multifasciatus
TGCTATGAAGAGTTTTAAAACCAGACTGAAACCTCTCAAGAACATTGTGTCCTTTTACAAAAGATTGCAGCTGAACAAATACAATCTTTTCCAAAATTTTCGACAGGAAGGGGAGCTTTGAAATAGGCCTGAAGTTAGTGAGGACGGAGGAGTCAAGATTAGGTTTTTTGAGTACAGGCTGTACAACAGCATGTTTAAAACAGGCTGGCACAACACCTGAGCTAAGGCTGCTATTAAAAATAGCTAAAATGTCAGAACTGACAACCTTAAAAATCTTTTTTAGAAAATGTGTTGCAATAATGTCATTTGGACACGATGATGTCTTTGTGCCATAACATACTTCCTCCACCTGACCAAGACACACAGGCTCAAACTGATCAAAAACAGCAGAGCAGGTGAATATTTTAGACGTGTCATGTGAAGGCAGGGCGATCATAGATCAAAGCTGTTTTATCTTATTGATAAAAAACTGCAAGAATCTCACAGGTGTCTGAGGAGCTATTAATACAAGAAGCTGGGGAAATATTCAGGGCAGAGTCAATAATTGAAAAAAGAACCCGAGAATTATTGGAGCTATTCTCAATAACATTAGAAAGAAACCTTGACTTTTCTGCTTTAACAATGTCCTGATACCTGTACAGACTGTCTCTCAACATGAGAAAGGACACCTGCAGCCCATCTTTTTTCCACTTACGTTCAGCCTTCCTGCACTCTCGTCTGGCTGAACGAGTGGCCTTATTTATCCATGGGTCTGGTCGTGGTTTCGAGTTTATAATTTTAAAAGGAGCGACCTCATCAAGGACAGTTTTGCATTTATCATAAAAATTAACTGTCATTTCCTCGGTACCAAAGCCAAGGGGAGATCTTATAACTTTTTTAAAAGCAATAGAAAATTGTTCTGTTGTAGATGGGTTAAAAACACGACAACGACGTGTTGAAATAAGAGGTGTAAAATGGCGGAGAGATAAAAGTATGTCAAACACAACAGGGCAGTGATCAGAAAAAACAGCATCACATATTTCCATGTTTAGGACCGGTGTTGTGCCAAATTAGGTATCCCCGACAGAATTTGTTTCCCCTGCGTCGGGAGCACACGCTGGACTGTCCAAATCACGGACAAATAGTATCCCACATTGTTGATTTTTAGTTTACAAACACTTCTTATAATGACTAACTACTCCTGACATTTTTGAGATGTTAGCTCTTTATACAACGAAGTTATAGTGGGATACAAATAATATCAGGCTGATCCTGCCACAATTTGTTCCCCCTGTGTAAATCACGGACAAACAGTATCCCACATTGCTGATTTTTCGTTCACAAACACTTCTTATTATGACGCATTACTCCTGAAACTTTGGAGGATTTAGCTCTTTATATAGTAAAGTTATAGGAGAATAAAAATAGTTATCAGCCAAAACGTTAATGGTTTGTTAAAAATAATCCCATCTGATACCCGTGAGCAATAAATATATAATTTTCTGTTGTAACCCTCAAACTGAATGGTAATGTAACAATACTAATTTTTCACTTTTTCACAAAATGAAAACATCAGTACTTCTTGGTGCTCCCAGCACAGGGGAAACAAATTCTGTCGGGGATACCTACTTTGGCACAACACCGTACACACTGGTGCCATCTTGAATTGCTAAAATGCAAAAGCTAAAATGAAAGACATCGTTATTCTTAAAAATACAGACAAACTGAACTGAGGCCTTTTAACACGACATTACTGCAACAATCAAAGTCCTGTGATTTTGAAAAGTTCACAGACACACAAAACAGCCAACTGTAAAAACAATTTTACAGTGATATAGTGACATAATTTTCCACTTGGATTTCTTTTAATAGTTTGTTATATCTCTATAATGTTTCCAGGCACCTTCGGTCCAGAAAAATGCTGCTTTCAGTTCCTCCAACTACGTCTTCCAGCCAAAAGAGTGACGAGCTTCGAATACACAGATAAACGGTGTGCAATGGAAGGCGTGCAGTAAGTGATTCCAGAGTTCAAAATAAGAAGAGTAGTATATATCTAGTATGCTTACATATATATATTTAAAAAAAATATACAAGTTGTCAGTATCATTAATTTTTTGTCTCTGTTTTAGCTTAAAGACGGTGGCTGGTAAACAAGTCTGTGCTGATCCAACCATGCAGTGGGTAAAGAAAATCATTGAATCCATCCAGTCGAAGAATGCCACCACCCCTGGGTTTCATGGTCCTGGGTTGGTGACCCAGTGTTTTGTATTTTGTACTATTAATAATCCTTGATTTCATAATTATGTGTCATTGCTACAGAAGAGGATAGAAGAAAAAAAAAAAGACGTGCCCACTTGTTTTTTCCAGTAGCCCTAATCCTCTTCCGTACATTGCTGGTCTCTTGATTTTTGTTTCTGTTTTTCTAGCTCTCTAAGTTCTTTAGTATCTCTGTGTTTGTTACCCTAGAGACTGTTCACTCCATCTCAGCTGAGATGGAACTATTTTTAAAAAGCTGATACGGGTGGAGGGACATCTCAACCTTAACCGTAGTTAATCGTATTTGTTTTGACTGGTCCTTCTGTTTGGAGCTACCTGGTTCTGCCTCATCTTTAATGGCCATGCTGGTATTCTCTGTGCCTGCCTTCATGTGGTGACTGTAAGAACCATTTATAGTTACTTCATGTTTTCATTTGAGATAATTTGTTTGATGCATATTCTGAAATTTGATATTTGGGGGAATATATATCATTTCAGTTTATTTTGAAAAGTCTCAACACGATCTTGAACTTTATTGCGAAAGGTTTGTGGAAAATAAACAAGCAGACGGCGGAGCCACATGATCGTTTTTACCGTCATTGTTGCTAACGAAAGTATGCGTAAAAACTAGAGATGGCACGATACCACTTTTTTAGATGTCTAATACTGATATCGTAAATTTGCATAACTGCTGGTACCGATATGAATCTGTTATAGCGTATTTTATAATCAATAAAAAATGTCACCATCTTCTCTTCCTCTATTTTCCTTTCAACCATTTCCATAAACTTTTCCATTACCTCTAACCTGGGTTTCTCAATCTGTCTCTCTTGCTCCACCATTTTACACGCCTGTGCATAGGTCACTTTCTGCAGTACCCTCGATTTTTGAGCAACTGTCTGCTGCCTCAACACTTCACATCCCCAAAAAGCAACACTGTGTCCCTCACACTGAATTTTATTTATGGTATTCGTGTTCGCCTCAAGCCTTATTTAAACTCACTGCATGTGAGCAGCTGGATGTGAGTAGCTATCATGTATTTTTAAATACCTTACCTCCTTCCCATGCTCTCCGGGATCGCTTCTGCTTTAGATTGCCCCACCATCGCTGTTTACAGCCTATTGGACACTATGCTCACCTGGATTCGCCAGCTGAGTTTCCACCTGTTCGGAGCTGGGTGCGGCCTTCCAGAGGTGGCACGAACCACAGCAATCTTCGCCTGTTGAGATCTGCTCCAATCAGCAACAATTTTATTTTACTCCGGATGGCCTTGCTAAATATCAGATCACTGGCTAATAAGACTTCTATGTTAAACAACGTTTTCCTCTTATCTGGGCTGGATTTCCTATTTCTGACAGAAACCTGGCTTCGTCCCGGGAGTCTTCTTCTTTTTCGGAGCTTCTTCCCCCGGACTGTGCCTTCGCCAGCTCCCCTAGGACATCTGGCTGAGATGTAGGATTAGCTTTGATTTTTAAACTTAAATTTTGGTGCCGGGAACTACCACCAGTCTTTTACACCAGCTTCGAGGTGCAACCTTAAGGGCCCCGTTTTCATCTGTAGTCTCAAATCCAGCTCCAGCTTTTAAATGCTCTGCTGTTTTCCAGCAGTTTGAGCCTGTGTCTCTTTTGGATGTGAAGGAAATAACTGATCACTTAACAATCTCCAACTCCCGACATGATATTCTTCCAGCCCACATTTTCAAGGAAGCGTTGAACACTACTGGACCTTGTATTTTATTCATATTGAATGCAATTCAAGCATGCTTTTGTACAACCTGTTATAAAGAAGACTAATCTTGACTCCAATGTTCTTTCTAATTATAGGCCAATTTCTAAACTTCCCTTTATGTCAAAAATCCAGGAAAAAGTAGTCTGCAAACAACTTCAGACCTTAGATACCAATGGTGTTAGTGAAAAGTTCCAGTCTGGCTTTAAGCCTCAACATAGTACTGAGACTCCTTTGCTAAGAGTTTTTAATGAATATTTAATGAATATGGCACCTAGCTATTTAACATTTGTATAACCAGTTATATAACCCCCGAAAAGCACTAAGATCCTCTAATCAAATGCTCTTAATGCAACCCAGGTCTAGGCTGAAAACCAGAGGCAATCGTGCCTTTGCTATCGCTGCACCTAGACTATGGAATAATCTCCCTATTGCCATTCATACTTCTGATACTATTCAGTCTTTTAAATCTTGATTAAAGACTCATCTATTTACTTTGGCCTTGACTTAAGTTAAATGGTAAATGGCCTGCATTTGTATAGCGCTTTTCTAGTCCTTAAGGACCCCAAAGCGCTTTACACGACATTCAGTCATTCACCCACACATTCACACACAGGCGATGGCAAGCTACATTGTAGCCACAGCTGCCCTGGGGCGCACTGACAGAGGCGAGGCTGCCGGACACAGGCGCCACCGGGCCCTCTGACCACCACCAGTAGGCAAACATGGGGTTAGTATCTTGCCCAAGGATATTTGGCATGCAACCAGGAGGCAGCCTGGGATCGAACCACCGACCTTCTGATTAGTGGCTGACCTGCTCTTCCATTAGTTCTCCTTTCCCCTATTCTTACAGTATTCTTCACTTTGACTTTGCACACCCCCACAAGTTTCCTTGCTTTTTCCACCTGCACTTCTGTGTTACAACCAACCAGTAAATTTCCATCTCTGAGTATCTTAGCATATTTGATTTCCCCAACTTGTGCTTTAAGTGCTCTTGTTAGCTTAAGTTAGCTTTTTCTGCTCTTGCTCTTGACGAAGGCGGTCGCACTTTTCTCCTCTCCTCCTCTCCCTTAGCTTCCCTGCTTAGCCTCTTGTGTCCTTGTCTAGTCTCGTGTTTTTTGTATTACTTTTCCCTGGAACACTCTCTTACAGTCTGTTCTCTAAAACCTAAAAGAGGAATTATGAATTGGATCATCTGGTCCCTAAATGCAATTGACACCCCTTTCTCAACGAGAAGTTTGGGCTTGGGTGAGCCTGAGTGCTGAAGATATCTACCTATTCGGAACCATGGTAACAGGGTTCTGGCTGATCGGAGCTGGCTTGGCCCTGACTTATTGAAGAATTAAGAAAGCGGAACCGGCTGTTCAAACCCCCACAAGGCTGCCTGCTGGGATTGGAACGATGGGAAAAGGCGTGAGTTTCTTAAAATGGGCTCATTGAGTGCAGCACGGATAAGATCTTGGAGAAGCTTATGGCTGTCGTGAATACTCAGAATAAGACTTCTGAGTGCAGACTGGATTACATCTTGGAAGGGCTAGCTCGGAATAACATCTCTGGGCGCAAATTGGATGACATCACTTCATGCAGATACCCAGCTGCGGTCGCAAGGCTGGAGCCGAACAACAACACCCTGATAACGACTGTGTTTAGTCTGTTCCTTCCCATTCCATGCAAGACCACCTGGGCTGGCTGGAAGACTGTTTACTTAGCCTAGCAGGGCGAAGGACACTGTCTCAGCTGAACTCTGGACACGCACACACATACATATACACTGATATGCACACACTCATCCCCCTCCCTTTCCAAACGGTCGGAGGGTAAGATGGCGCCATGCAATAGGTTGGCAGCCTTATGAAATTTCCCCTTGTGGGACTAATAAAGGTAAATCAATTCAATCAATTCAATTCAGTTCAATTAAGTGGATCCATTTTCTTCACGCCCTCAAACCTCACAAGGACATTCATACTTGGACTTGTTCCCTCTTCATTACCTTCACTATCAGTTCCTTCTATACAACCTTCACTTATTTTTCTTCTTCCTTTCACTAGCCCTGTGCCTCTTCCCCCCCTTTCCAACTTTTTCCCACTCATTCTCTTCACCATGACCACCAATTTCTCTAGAAGGTACTCCCTTCACTTGAATCCACACAGTTTAAAAAGTTTACATGTGTGAGTTTTTAGAGACACATTGTTGGAAAGAGAACAACAATGACTATCTTTTGAGGGTAAAATGATAACTGTAGAACTGTGGATACAGCAGCAGTTGAAAGAAGTTTTTTTAGATGAATTCTTTGGTTTCTCACACTGTGTCGGTTGAAGCTCTCACTCTAACCACCAACATTCTGTTCCATAGACACCCTCTAAACTCTGAACAAACTCTGAAACAAACCATGAAACTCAAACTGGAAATGAAGAAAAAGTATAAAAGATATTGAAAAGATAAATAAAAGCTGAGTAGTTCAATTTCTTGGCTTAGTTTTAAAGTTTGAATGGTGTCGGTAGCTCAACGTGTGTGAAAGTAGATAGAGTTGAATACTCAATACGCAATACTGTGACTGCTTAATCAGCATTCACACTGATAATGACCAACCTTGTCAGAATCAGAAAACAGGATTTTTCCAACAAAAATGCAAACCCCTGCTGAGAATTCTGAACCATGAGAGAACCATAACTCAGAGCCCCATTGTGACCTCCATAGGATAGCATCTTGTGGAGTAGAATGGGATTACTGTATAAAACAGAAGTCAGTACCATACTGTTTACAGTATAGGAATATGGCTTTTCATTTTATGTTGTCTCTTAAACCTCTGGCATTAAGGGAAATAATAGACAGTGACATAAGAACAAATAAAACAAAAAATAAATAAAAAGCTGTCAGAGAGAAAACTTACAGTCCTTGGTATCCTGAGAACCATGGGAGGGGGAGCCACAAATCTAACTTTACTTAACTTTAGGAACTTTAACATGGGGTGGAATAAAGTAGAGTTCTGAGAACAGATGGGCACAGTATAGTGCATGAAGAGGAAATTAATTCTATGTAGGTTTTTCCACTAAGAGATAACAAAGGGTAAACAAAGACAGCCAGAGCAAAATAGTTGTGGAGGGAGTATGCATCTTAAGGTGGATCTGGAGTGCATAAGAGGAATATACCTAGTGAGGTACTTAGTAGAGTTAAAGGGAGTCCACAAAATTTTAGAGAATAAGAACAACAAAAAGGTGCCACAGCATACTGTACCCTGAATAAAGACTGAGTAACAGTCAGTACAGTTTATGGTGGGAATACTTCGATTCCATTCTCGAGGGCTCGGTACCAATGAAGTATGCCGGTTTATTTTTTTTCCATGCTTTTTCTACAGCAGGCCACAGTATCTTTCTTCTCTCTCTTTCTTCAGTAGATAAATCCTCTGCGAGTCTCATGTATTTTTCAAGAAGGATGAGTTTTTAGCTGGGCAGCATCGCGGTAAATTCAGGAGGTAAACTGCAGAATAATGCCTCTGGGACAGGTGTTATTCATTTTCTTTGGACCAAGGCGATGCACTGTGTCCACAATGTCCGCTAGTTTGTCCTTGGCCTCTGGTAAGTCAAGTCAAGTGGCTTTTCTTGTCATTTCAAGCATGTACAGTGTTACAGTACAGAGTGAAACATTCCTCCAAGATCCTGGTGCTCCAGATGACATATAACAGACAAATATAGGACTATGTAAAGTGCAATGTGCAAAGACTGCAAAAAACCAAGACAGTGCAAAACTTCACACAACAGGACGATACAGACACAAAACAGTGCAATGGAACTGTGCAAAATACAGAGTATTGTGCAAAAAGTAACTTGGTGTCTGAAGGTGTGTGTGTGTGTGTGTGTGTGTGTGTGTGATACTGAAGATAAGTGCTTGGTAGTGACGTGTATGAAGGTGTGCGTGTGTGTATGTCATTCCAGTCACTGAGTGTTCAGGAGTCGGATGGCTTGGGGCAGGGGTAGGGAACGTTAGTCCTCGAGAGCCGGTGTCCTGCAGGTTTTAGATCTCACCCTGGGTCACCACACCTGAATCAAATGTATAGTTCATTACCAGGCCTCTGAGAACTTCAAGACATGTTGAGGAGTTAATTTAGCCATTTAAATCAGCTGTGTTGGATCAAGGACACATATAAAACCTGTAGGACACCGGCTCTCAAGGACTAACGTTCCCTACCCCTGGCTTGGGGGAAGAAACTGTTCCGCAGTCTGGCAGTGAGGGCCCAGATGCTTCAGTACCTCTTTCCACAAGGCAGCAGGGTGAAGAGTGTGTGTGAGGTCCTCCACAATGCTGGTGGCTTTGCGGATGGAGCAGGTGCTATAAGTGTCTGTGATGGAGGAAAGCGAGACTCCAATGATCTTCTCAGCTACTCTCACTATCCATTGTAGGGTATTTCGATCCGATATGGTGCAGTTACCATACCAGACAGTGATGCAGCTGCTCAGCACACTCTTGATAGTCCCTCTGTAGAACGTGGTGATAATGCATGAAAGGAGATGGGCTTTTCTCAGCTTCCGCAAGAAATAGAGACGCTGTGTGCCTTCTTAGTTATGGAGCTGGTGTTGAGGGACCAGGAGAAGTTCTCCTCCAGGTGGATGCCAAGGAATTTGGTGCTCTTACTGACCTCGATGTTAAATGGACAGTGATCTCTCCGTGCTCTCCTGAAGTCAACAATCATCTCCTTTGTTTTGTCCACATTCAGAGAGAGAGGTTGGTGAATCTACACAAGTCTGTTCTATGTTGCACCTCCTCTCTGTATGCTGACTCATCGTTCTTGCTGATGAGACCCACTACAGTCATGTCATAGGCGAACTTGATGATGTCGTTCGAACTGTGCATTGCTGCACAGACGTGAGTCAGCAAAGTGAAGAACAGTGGGCTGAGCACACAGCCCTGAGGGGCTCCAGTGCTCAGTGTGGTGGTGTTGGAGGCCTCTCCATCAAAAAGTCCAGGATCCAGTTGCAGAGGGAGATGTTCAGGCCCAGTAGTCGTTGTGAGGGGGTGTGGACTTCCTCACCAACACATCATTCTGAGTGTCAAACCGTAGGTAGGAGAGCTTGGCAGACTTGAATTGCTTCCTTTCTTATGTCCTCTTTTTCTTTTTCCTCCATGCCATAAAGGTAAAGATTCCAGTGGCGCGACTAACTTTCCAAGCAGGAAAGCTGTTTATATTTATTGATAATTTCTATTTCTTGAAATTTGGCAAGCTGTGTCTCAAAGTGGTCAACTCTGTCCTTCAAGAGTAAACTCCGCCTCTAGTACATAAGTAAGGACTCTGGTACGTCCTTCTTGTAAGTGGCAAATTTCGACTTAGATTATGAACAGTGTGTGCGTTCCTCATTATCGCTGCACGACACACGAGTGGGTCACGTCAACGCATGAAAGTGCTGCTGTATTTATTTGAGATGTTCCTTTAAAAAAATTATTTTGGGTGAAAGAAAAATGTGTCCATCTGGGATTTCGATGAACCTTTGTAAGTTTATCTATCTATCCATCTATCTATCATTTGATTTATATAGCATCAAATCACAATAACAGTTGTCTCAAGGTGCATTATATTGTAAGGTAAAGACCCTACAATAACAACATACACATGACCCCCTATGAGCAAGCAATTAGTGACAGTGGGAAGGAAAATCTGGAAGAAACCTCCAACATACCCAGGCTCAGGGAGAGGAAGCCATCTGTTGTGACTGATTGGGGGTGAGGAGAGGGAGACAGGTCAAAAGACACTCTGTCTGTCTATGGGAAGTATGCTATGGGTTGGTATGTAAGCTGACAGCACAAGAAAAGTTTTCCCTGTGGCCCAGACCTGAGGAAGCCAAAAGCGACCTCAAGCTGCTGCTTCTCTTTGACCACATTAGTTGTTGTGTTTGCATGAAGGTAATTCAAATCACACCTGTCCACAACAGCAGCCACATCCAGAGCTTGTGGGAAAGAAAGTCAATGATTCATGGGACCTTCTGAACAGAGAGGTTGATGTGGGGGGTCTTCCCCCTCCCTCCTTTATTAAGGTTAGGGGAGAAAAATTAAGCCTCTATGAGTCTTCTTTTTTCAATTCTTCAATTTTTTTCTGAACTTCGGGGACATAAAATTATTTCGTTTCATCTGTTGTGTATCTGTGTCACAAAATCTGGCTTAAGTTTCACAGCAAACTTATTTCCCATATTTTGCACTGGAATGCAAGCTGGAAAATTTGTCTACATCCTGGTCTCATATAACACATGTTAACTATAGAGGACAAGTGAATTTATTTAGTCTAGGAAAGCGGTTTAAATACAACTTGTTTACATAATGTCACAAGAGCTGTGCAGCTCTGTGGTGCCCTCTGTTGTCCCAATATCTAAACTGCAGGGAAAACAATAACATCCCTGTAATTTAAAACGAAATATACATATACATCTTTTGTTGTTTGTTTTTTGTTGATGTTGTGAGTAAAGACTGCTTCGAAGTTTTTTTCTTCTGCTAGACATTTCAATGTAATGGTCCAATCAGAACATTTTTAATTTAATTAAACATGGCCGCTCTAGTAAGGTACCGTCCTCTTACCAACAGTAGAGGGAAGCACAGGCCCATTTCACCGTCGAGGGCTGTATTTTTGTTTATATAGCTGACACCTTTGTGGAATTTGTCTTTTATCCACGCCGCCACCCCGCCTTGTAAAAGTTAAACTTGTTATCAGTAAACTCAGCTACAAATCAGGCGGTGGTCACATCTAACCGTGACTTTGTTTTTCTCCGTGATAAACCAATCAACACGCGCCTTTAAACTCCGCCTCCCGTCAAACAACCGTTGCTTGTGTTGTCAACAGACGACGGAGGACCAATAGGAGCAGAGAGCGGGACGGAGCGAGGGAGGAGAAAAACCAGAGTCTTGTAAAGCTAAAGTTATGTCAATTTAGCTTTAGTACATAGCTTATTATAATAAAGCAGGAAGACCCCCGAAAAATAAACATGGTGGTTGTACATGTCCCGCCCCTCCAGCCCCCCAAAGTCTAGAAGGACTCTGGTGCGTCCTTCTTGTATGTGGTAAATTTCGACTTAGTGTGTGCGTTCCTCACTATCGCTGCACGACACACGAGCCGGTTACGTCATCGCGCCGTTCTTGGTGTTGAGAAGTTGGTAAATATGGTTTGACCTCATGGTGGAGAGAGAGGGGGAGTGGAGACAAACTGGATTAAACGCTACCAGCAGTAGCAGCAGGAGGAGGAGGGCGGCTAGTAAATAACCTTTAGCTCCTGCTGTTAGCACACCGTTTCCCCAGATAAAGAGTATCCTCGGGAAAGTGCTGCTGCAGGTCAAATAAACATCGGCTGCTTTGACTCCTCAGGCGGGCCACCTTATCTGATAAGACTTGGGGAAACCAGCAAAGAGCCCACACGACAGCTGCTGGTGAGTACCTATCGTGCATTAGCTGCTAATTATTATGTACGCAGTCAAGTATATTTTTGGTTGGCCTCGTCCGCTTCTCGTCGCTTCAGCCTCAAACCAGCTGAACGTGAAAAATCCTGCGCAGCGGCGTGCTGACGTGCCTGCCATGACCATGGCTGCCCCGTACTTGTACAAACTTTGTCAAGCTGCAGACCGAGCGCTAATTTATTCGGGACATTTGGAAATCCGCTCAGGCTATTCGCAGCAGCCGTAATGCTAGTTTTAACTCCTTAACGTGGCACGAGTTTGTTGTTATGAAGTCTCGTGCACGCTCGCCTACGAGGAAGTGAGTTAGGAGGAGTTTTAAAAGAACAACTGTCGTTTGTTGTGCCCTTGCATTGAAAGAAGAGAGGCTGTAGTGTCTCGTTACGCTGTTAAAACGTGTGTTAAAGCTTAATTCCAAATGTATACGTTTTTGGAAGAGCGTGCACCTAGTGACTAGCATATGTTTATTTCAGGTACTGCGGGAAAAATAAAATTTCGCTTATTTGGCATAAACGGAAGTCAATTGTTGACACTCGTGTACGTGTTTTCGTTTCGGTTAACCTTTAACTGAAACTATTGTTAATAGTTTCCTGTAGTAGTTGTGCAACTTTCATATCTGCACAACATTTTAGAGCAATCGTTTCAAGAATCAAACACTCTAAAAACATATAACACATCTATTACTATAGATGATTATAATTTTTGAGAAGTTTTCTTTTTTTTTTTTTTAATGTCAGTCCCAGTACCCATCATCACCTCGATGTTATATTATTGTTTAAAGTTTTAGCTGTTATATATTATAATGTGTGTCATAGTCTCTTGTGATATAACTAATAGCATTAATCTGGCCAAAAATCTAATAAAATAGAGAAGCATGCTTTCCCATTTTACCATGTCAGATTATGTACACATAAAAGTGAGGTAGGTCAATCTAAGCCTCTATGAAGTGCTAACAGATAAAAGTGTAACAACTGGCTGTGATTGCATTATTTTTTAATACAGGAACTGCCTTTGATTGTGCAGTTTATTAAAATGGGAGAGACTCTTCTTTTCCAGGAGTCTCGCAGGGCGACGTGAGTTTATTCACGTTTCCTGCATAAACAGTGGTGACGCCACTGCAAAGATAACGGGAAACATTTCCCACTCTTGGCTCAGGAACACTTGTCAAGGGCAAGTGATGGTAGACTGTCAGGAAGCCATGAGGTGGACTGAGCAGGATTCAGACGCTGACTAACACTGTTTGGGCTATTTCGATAACGGTGAGACAACAGCTTGAGCAGCAGACAACAGCTGCGGCTTAGGTGTGCATATTTGCCACACAGTCAGTGTGCTGTTACCAAAATCATACCTTTCAGTTTCCCTCCTCTGGAGATGAGGGCTCGGGGCCCACACACACAGGCCACACACCGACTCTGGCAAATGGGAAGTTGCTCAGCCGATTAGATTTGGCAATAAAATTACATCTTAGTCACAGCCAGAGAAAAATCAACGGCACTGAAATGAATGTGGACCAGGGCACATTCTAAGCCAGAAAAAACCCCTGAAGTGTTTCTGAATCTTGATTTTATAACCGTGGAATCTAAGTACAGTAGGAGATTTTCTTTTACAGATTTAGGTCTAAATAAACAAATAAGAGATCTTGGAAGAGGCACACTGTGGGAAGTTAAGTTTAAGATGGCACAGCTTTGTAATTGGAAAGAGAGCGTTGTATTTCTATAAAATCAAAGACTGAAATTACCTTAAAAATTAGATGAATTAGCTGTACCCTTTATAGCTATTTCAACTTTCAAACTTAATCTTTAAACTTAATCTTAAACACTGTCAAGGAAAATGAGCATTCAGATTTCTCAAGCATGATTATTCCAGTGCAAATATTACTAATCTAAAAAAAAGAGAATAAATCCTATCACGTCTTTCCACAAACTCTTCATTTCTTCCCCTTCCTCTTGGTGCCTTGTGTCACAAAGTATCCACCATCTGAAAACAGAGCAGCCCTGAAGGAGGATGGATGACCCACTTCTGACTCAGGCGATGTATGTGCACTGCTTCACATACACGCTTATTGATATATTGCGTAGATTCCTTCAGCCACAGCCCCAGCAGCTTTCTCCACAGGCCCAAATCCTCGCCGAGCTGTTTTGCAGCCTGTTGTCACGCCCACAAAGCAGCACCTGTAATATTGTAACAAAAACAGGCAGCAAGCTGTAAGAGGTAGGAATGCAGCGGTGGCTCTGTTGTTTAGATAAGCCTGAAACAGACCCAAGTTTTATTCGTGTCTCAACTCAAACTTGAGATTTGCTTTCAAGCGTTGCCATCGCATTTTAAAGGCAACAGCTGTAACGGCCTGTAAAGATAACCAGGTTGTTTCCTGAAAGGAAGATGCGACATATTTAGATTCATAGAAAACCAGCCTCGTTGTCCCGTCGCTCGGCATAAAATATGACGGTGAGCCTCGAGCATGAACTCAACACGTGCACAGAAATAGCTGAAAGATTTATCCCTTGCTCTCCTCCCGTTTTGTTTCCAGTGACATTTTCAGATGCAGCACTGGACCACATGCACGCATATTCACAGCTTACGAGCATTCGCCTTCCCTTTCTTGTGCCTCCGTGTGCCCAAACAGGGATCGGAGGTCATGGGTATTTTTAGACAGAGTATTAAAGTCCTCTCAAGATGTGACAGCTGTGTATGTTTGTGAGTGTTTCCGTTGGCAGTGACTCGACAACGGGTTTTATTTCTTTCCATTTGCCTTCTTTGTTTCTATGGTCTTTTTTATCTTCCCTGAAGAGGTGAACTGACACGTTAAAATCTCCGACTGCTTTGTATCGGAGCTTCCAGGGGAATCGAAGGATGACATTCACCCCACATTTTTCTCTGTTTTGTTGTCTTTCTGTCTTCTGTTTGTAGTCCATCATGGCAGGTGATATGATGTTGCTAATGCGAGGCCTGGCTAAGCTGAGCCAGGCAGTCGTAGAGACTCAGACCAACACCCTCCGCAGTGGGACAGGTATGTTTCTGAACAATATTCCCTGTGCTTTTATCTTTCTGTTTCTCTGGTAGTCATGTTCCCACTTTACTAAACCAGACATTTCAGTGTGGGACTTGCAGCGACCCCAAAACTGACTTTCATTCAAATGATATGAGGCAGAGCCCAGTTAAATCCCCTTCCCTCCGGGAGGAAAACCAATTCATTTGCTTTGTATTGACTGTGTTTTGTGTGAAGGTGACTCCTTCTCGAGTCTGCTGATAGGATAAGGAGCCCAGAGCTCAGCGTTTATCAGGAGCTAAAGGAAGAGAAGAAAATGGTTTGAGGAGGCAAAAGTCACAGATGTTGGACACCAGCAGGGTTCAGGATGAGAACACAGAGATCCTGACATCCCTGTAGCAAGCATTTTGTCACTGATAAATGAAATATTCAAATTGTGTCAGTTTTATAGCCAAAACATGTTGACAGGAAGTTCATTTGTACTGTAGTGTAATGCACCCAAAGTTATAAGTAAATGTTTGTAAGTGCTTGAACTGACTTCTATCTACAACTTGATAACAAATAGCGAGTGTACTTTAACGTGGCATGTCTAATTTTCAGGCAGCTAAAGAATTTTTGTTAGTGTTTCAGTGCTTGTTTGGTTTGGAGCCCAACTTGTAATGTAATGTTAAGACTTTCATTGGGAGTGACCAGGATGGACATAATTAGAAATGAGCACATCAGAGGGGCAGCTCAAAATGAGAGGTTTAGACACAAAGTTAAAAAGGCAAGGCTTGGACATGTGCAGATGATGTTCAAGGGTGTTTAATATGGAGCTGCCAGGCAGGAGGAAAAGAGGGAGACCTCACAAGAGATTCATGGATGTAGTGAAGGAGGACACGCAGAGGGTTGGTGTGGCAGAGGAGGATGCTAGGGATCAGGTGAGATGGGTGAAGATAATCCTACGGTGGCCCTGAGAGACCAAACGCACTGCAACTTAAGAAAAGAAGAAAAAGCGTTTTTGGGGAAACAATAACATGACAGAAGAGCTGTGGAAGGGATAAGTGATAAGCTAATAGCAAACATGTGTCTATAGTATTATATATATATATATATATATATGAGTCATGCAATGAAAACACACATTACCTGCATCTTTTTCTTGATCACAGCACTGACGAACCCTCTGTTCTTTTAAGTGTGTCCATTTCTGTCACTTCCTCAGCTGTTCTGTCACATTATTATGTCCCCAAACACTTCTGTTGTGTTTTGTGTGGTTGTTTTTGTTTTTCTATTTGCTGTTGCTTTTTTTTTTTTTAAATTGCAGTGTATTTGACCCTGTCAGGGTCATCGCATGATCCGTATGAAAACAGCACATGAAACATTAACAGATTTCCCTAACGCATGTAGTTATTTACTACATTTATGCTCCGCCCATCTCTGCTTAGATTAGTTGGTTGTTATTTGGCTGTTGAAGGACATTGCAGAGAGCCCCCTGGTGGGCAAACTGTGTAATGTCAAAAGTCATTACATGGTTGAAGGCTGTTTCTCCATTTCTTCTTTACTTTTATTTCAATTTAGTAATATAAATGCCGCCACTGATAAATCAGCAAATAGCCAGTATCATACAATAAAGTCAACCCACCGATAAATCGATTGGGCTGTAGTCTTCCCACCAGTGGATCTCAGATTGTGACACAGTGGGGTGTGTCTGTATTAAGCTGTCCACTGAGGGCAAACAGAATCGTTTTATGATTGACGACTTTGGAATCATTTTCTAAATAACAGCACAGTAGTCTTGCGTAAAAGGACATCCTAAAGCTGTTTTGTAACTGTTGCTCAAGTTTTAAAAGAAATGAAAGTTTTACAGTTAATAAAGTAAAAGGAGGAATTGGTCCAGGAAACAGGATGGCCACAGGAACGTAGGGCCTTCTGCAATATTCAGTTGACTATTTTTAACCAGAACACTAAGATGCATTGTTGATAAAATATTAATACAATAGTTGCTTTATTATTAGCAGAAAACAACTTGAAGTTTCCTGTATTTGTATAACCAGCCCCAGGAATAGGCGCTGCTGTCCAAAGTGTCCAATCAGCTGCGGAGCAAGGCATCTCGGCAGCCATGGTAAAAATCCAGGTTTGTGCAGATAATACTGTGTATTTTAATAAATGTCATAACGGTACTTTGACTTTGTTTTAAATGTATGCATTTGTCTCTAAAGGAAATGTCCGGCCAGCAGCAAAGCTATTCCTCAGAGTCCGACTTTGACTTTCCTCCAGATGACAGCACATTCAACGCTTCAGAGTTCAGGGATGAAGGTGCAGACTTCACAGTGGATCACTCAGGAAGCAGCGATGACGCAGCAACAGGGGCGAAGCATGCCAGTGGGGAACACTCAGTATTTGAAGGATACAAAGACCCCAGCAAACAGTTCAGTGGGCACACCAGATCCTACCACCAAGATGTGAGGTAAGACTGGTTGTGCCATAAACGAGTCACTGCTGCCGGTTATGGTGGATTAAGGTAATTCTCTTTCCTTTCTCTGTGGCAGACTTCTTAGTGGACGTCAGCTCTACAACCACAGAATGAAAAAACATGTGTGGAGGCAGCTTTACTTTCAGCATCCTGTCAGTCAGTTCAGGAGCTACCATCAGGACCCATCCACGATGGGGGGATTGACGGCCGAAGACATCGAGAAAGCTCGAGAGAGCAAGGGGACTGATGGAAAACCACATAAACAGATGGTAATTCCTCTTTCTCATTTCCTGTTCGTTGAACACAAATATACTCGTGTAAACGCTTAATTTCTGCTATTGGTTTCAAATTTTAATGGAAAGTCACATTGCGTTGTCTTCTTCAGCTGAGTGAGAGAGCCAGAGAGAGGAAAGTGCCCGTGACCCGGATCAGCAGATTGGCCAACTTTGGAGGTACAGCATTACACTGCATCTGAGTCATGGATGATTCAGTGGATGTTAATATCTGGCTGTATCTGTAGTCGTGCAAGTCTGCATATACATCAGCAGCAAAGTAAAGCTTTGTGTGGCTGGACCTCAGCTTTTAATGGTCCAGATGACATTTATTGGATCCTACATTCAAACTAATATTTGAAAACAGGGGGATTTTTTTGTGTGTGTTCTTTCTGATTACACAGAAGTCAAAGTGAGTCTCTATTAGTTGAAAGATCTAGTTGTGTTGGTGAAATGTTGTCTAATTGTTGAGCTTTCTTTGTGCTTAATAATATATAAAAACTGAGTTGGTAAAATTCTATTCACCTAATCTTTTAACCTCCCACTTACCTTTTTAGATGAGGTCACTGGTGTTAAGACAGTACTAATAAATTCACGTGGACTACATAAGGCCATATGTAAATGGCAGCGAATACAAAAACAAAGCCCTTAAAGGAACCAAAGTAAACAAGACATTGAGAAATGTGTGTAACATGCTTGTCAGACCTTGGAGCCGCACTCAAAACAAAAACCTCTAGATATGAGGTCAAGCTTCCGCAGCCTTTTCTTTAACTAATCTGCTCCTGTTGAGATAAAAACATGCCCTGTTAGGCAGCTACAAGCTGGCACAGCAAGACACCGGCAGCCTGAAAGGGAGTTCTGCAATCGTGCAGCCATAAAAGGAATGAAATGTGTTTGACTTTGTAGTGCACACGGCTGTTGTTAATCTACTATTTCACCACGTTCACAGTTTTCCATTTATTGTCTGTGACACATTTAATGAATAAATTAATGCAGTTCAGTTATATACATTAAAGAAAAAATCAAAAATTTATTTTTAAAATGTAACATTCTCTGTCTGGTTTACAATATACTCACTTGCCACTTTTTTACGCACACCATTATGAGGTTGGACCTGTTTTTATTTTTTAGAACTGTTTTAATTATTTGCGGCATAGATGCAACAAGGTGATGGAGACATTTATTAGACATTCTGGTTAGAATTAGACGATCAAATCTCACAGTTTCTCCAGATTTGCACATCCATGATGCGAATGATCCCGTTCCACCCCATTCCAAAAGTGGATTGTGGTATTTAATGATGCATGGAAGCACAGATCCAAGAATGGATCTGTGTTTTCATGTTGTTTACGCTAAATTCTGACCCTACCATCAGAGTGCTGCAGCAGAAATCAAGACTCATCAGACCAAACAACGTTTTTCCAGTCTTCTTCTGGTCAATTTTTGGTGAGCCCACGTAAATTGCAACTCAGTTTTCTGTTTGTAGCTGCAAGACTGGCACCTGGTGTGATCTAAGACTGCTGTAGCTTAGCTGCTTTAAGATTCAGTGTGGTTTGCGTTCAGAGATGCTTTTCTGCATACCTTGGTGGCAGCAAGTGCTTTTTTTGAGTTATTGTTGCCTTCCTGTCAGCTCAAAGCGGTCTGGCTCTTTTCTGACCTCTGACATCAACAAGGCATTTTCAGCCAGAGAACTACAGCTCTCTGCATACTTTCTTTTTTTCCCACCATTCTCTGTAAACTCTAGAGACGGTTGTGTGCTTTAACTCACCATTCTTCCTGATTCTGATACTCAGTTTGAGCTTAAGCAGGTCATCTTGATTGCTGTCGTTGACTTTATTGACTGATTAGACATTTGTGTTAGTAATCAATTGAGCGCGTCTAATAAAGTGGCTGGTGAGTTAACCATTAGCCAAAGGTTCAATGTGTATCTTCCAGAAAATGACTGAAGTCATCAGCCTGCTACTTGTTGACTTACCTTACAACACTAGAGGCTAGCTGCCTGACGTTGGATGACTTTCTTGCTAACCTTGTTGCTAGCAACATTTGTGTTTTATTTTGTTTCTTTGTTTTTGTGTTGTTTTTTATTGTGGAGTTCGTGTTGCAGTGTGAGTTCACCCTTTTTGTTGACGTTGGTGATTAGGGGACGCAATTTCTAAGCTAACATTAGCTAATGTTGCTAGTTTTGAACATTGAGAGCAGAGGCAAGGTCCTGAAAAAAGACCTCAGCAGCAAGCATAAACACTTCAGAGGCAACAGAGAGCGCTGTGGGAGATCAGCTTTTACATTCTGTTCACACATTAATAGTACAAGACATTTAATACATAAAAAAACACTTCACATTATTCAGTCAGTAAGTTTAAACATATCAAGTGTCTCTTCTGATCCTCCAAATTGTGCCACGACAGGATGTTTTTTCAGTGCTAATCTTACTCAAGGCTCTAATGTTCACACAAGCACAGCAAAGAGCTCGCAGCTAGCCTCAGAAGTAGTTTAAGAGAACTGATCGGCAGCTTTTGTGTTAGGAACTTCTCCTCAGACAGATGATGGATCTGTCAGCAGGAGGCACAGAGTCAAACCGAAGCCAGAAATGTGAACGCGAATATAAAGTGGACAGAAGTGAAACATGAACAGCCTCACATAAGTCCGCATGGACCATCGACACTGCAGAATTTAGCCACAGCTCATTCCAAACAAGTTGGAATTGCAGGGAGCCACGGCAGGTAGAGAGCTGAGATGATTCAGCATGTTGACAGCGGTAACATTTAGAAGGTGTTGAAAAGAGGAGGCGATGCATGAGCCTGGCCTTGACCCCGTCCTTCACTCCCCTACAACATTTGGCAACAAAGTCAGACAAGGCAAAAAGCGCTAAACCGATTCATTGCGTGGCATCGGCCTCCTTTCGGCGTCACCTTTCAAGTCACCGTTTCCAAACGTTTTGCTGACAGTGCAGTTTGGTTCTGAATACCAAATAAACTGACGAGAATAAGCACCGCAGTCATTTTTGCAAACACGTTGCTTTTCTTGAGATCGAATGATGGACAGACACTTGTGCGTGGTCTGGAAAACAAAATATGTCACTCAGAGATGCTGCTAGAAATGCTGATCTCTCTTTGGCTTGACAGTTGCACATGCTGACATCATACAGTTTTATAGGTACAGTCACGTAACCGGCTGCCTCATATTCGGTGTTTAAATCTGTGCATTGCAAATCCTCTCTAAACCAGGAAACAAAACACATGCACATGACATTACTGTGAAAGGAAAAGTTACACACACACACACACACACACACACACACACACGAAGCAATGATGAATAAGTGCTCAGTTGACTTGTATACATGACACTGAAGCACACCGCGTCCCCATTTGTCCGTCCACCGCTGCCTCTCTGCTTCAGAGAGGCCGCTGACTAACTGATTATGTAACGTTGAGTTATGTAAGTTAGAAGCAAGCTCAGAGGAACTTCACAAACAACCGCCCACTTGCGCAAACTCTTTCTTTTTCTTTTAATCCTCTAATTTCTAACATGATTGAGTTTTTCCAAAAGCTTTCAGTTTTTTTGACATTATTTCCACATGCTGTGTTGGATGCAGCTGTTACCACTGCAGCCATTGCCAAATACTGACACGATCAAAAGCTTTATATGCTTTCTATTTTTGTCATATTTTCTGTTGCATATGTTTTATTTTGATAGGAGTGATAGCAGTTGCAACAGATGGCCTCGTTTAGTCAGGTTATTTACACTCATCACAGAGCAGAGGTGACGGTCCCGTTAAAGCCGCAGCCTGTCCATACTCTGATTTACTAAAAGGATTTTTTTTTTTATACATACGCTGCATGATTTGTGTTTTACTGTCAGTGTAGATGTGAGCTTTGTTTTGTTCTTTTCATCAATTAAAAAAAAAAACAGCACAACACCATCAGATGACGCATTCAGTGCTTTAAAATGTGTTGTATTTGTGTGTTAATGATGAAAACGCATTGGTCTTTGTTGTTGTAATACATTGGTATGTGTTTTGGTTTTTCTGTGTGTTTGCACCAGGTCTGGCTGTAGGTTTGGGTATTGGAGCTCTGGCAGAATTCGCCAAGAAGAGCATCAGACAAAACGGCGCAGAAGGTAACACTCAGAAATGCGCACACGCACACACACGCCTAAGTGGCTCGAGCAGTGAGCGGGATTTACACGTTACAGCTAAGAAATGGATGAAAACCTTACAGTTTGCTTTTAAAACACTGGTATATTTATTCATTTTTTACATGACGCTTGTTCTTAACAGTAGTATACACAGAAAAAAATCTTAGTAATGTTGTGGTGAGGACTCTTCACAGTGCGTTTGTTTTTGGTTTGTGGTAACAACATGCAGAGATTTTGCAGCAGCATTCCTATGAATTGCCCTCAGCACCAATCCCTCTTGCATGTTATTACATGTTGCACACTTCAATTAGGCCATCTCCCTCACAGCCTGCCCCCTAAACAGACGTCCCTGCTCTGCTTCGTCAACCTGCTAATCCTGAAACACAGGCTAAGCTGAAACAGAGCGTACAGGCGTAAATCTGGCATTTATGCATCTGTTTGTTGCTATTTATTTTTTGTGTGCGCTTTAATCCCAAGCACACACTGAACACGTGTGTGTGTGTGTGTACGTGTGTTAAATCTTCATTAAAGCCTCTGAAGGCAGCTTCAGATGTACCAGAGCGTACTACCTGATGACCTACTGACACACGTACACAGTCACACCCCTCACACATTGGTACAGTCAGATCCACAGTGCTGCGTCCCATTTACCACAGAAGTCGGATACCGGAGCTGCGAGTAACATCACTCCCAAGATATGCGTGTTCTAGCAGTAAAGCTGGATAAGGATAGTCACATGCATCACTAGCAGGACGGCTCAGCTCTTCTTTTTTTTGTTTTTATGCACTGCCAGTGTTCTGCATATAGCTTATATAGCAAGTCACAAATACACAACAGTAGTCCTGCACATTGCAAATACGGGGTAGGCTTAAATGTAAGGACTCTCTAAAAATTGTCCATAATTCCTAAATGTTGCACGAAATATTTCTGTTAAATCCTTGAATTAAAACGTTTGTCCTTCAGTCAAATCCTTGCTGCCTTATTTTAAATTAATTGTGTTGCTGCATAGAAGTAAAACAGTAAATGGGACACAAGAACTTGTGAACCTGACTGTGCACACAAGCACAGACCAGTCTTGACAAAACTTTGCAGAAACATTGCCTACTTCATATAAATGTGAGTGCCCACATCTGTGTGGCGTATACAAATCCCACGATCATATATATTTGTAGAATTGGGCACGACGACCTTACGACTACTATCACAGTGGCCACTTTTGTTGATGTTTAGTTTCTGCACGGCCTACATTTGTTACACTGTGGTCAGTGCAAATGTTTTAATCTTTCTGGAGCAGATTATCAATCAAGTTATCAAAATAAGCCTCAATAAAAATGTTCAAAGGCTAAAAAAAATAGCAGAGGAGAGCAGACAACTATGTGGGGATAAGTTTAAATTCAAAATATGTGTCACATGACCAAACAAGCACTTCAGGTGCAAAATCTGTCTGTATGGAAAAAAGCAAATACATACAAATACTTAATGAAATCTGTGAAACTTACAATTAAGAAAAGTAAGTATGCTTTTACAGTTATTGTTTATTGACCTGCTGATTGGATAAAACACTTAATATGCATCACAAAATGCACTACATGCAAATGTAATACTTTTTTTTTGTCTTCAGGTGAAAACAGGAAAGCAGTTCTGGACTCGAGCCCTTTCCTGTCCGAGGCCAACGCTGAGCGCATTGTCAGAACTCTGTGCAAAGTCAGAGGAGCTGCATTAAAGTTGGGACAGATGCTCAGCATTCAAGGTGAGGGACGGACATAGTCGCATTGAAATTTAGATTAAGTTTTCTGCTTGTGAATAAAAAGCATTCCTTACCCTGCCTTCTGTGAAGGGAAACGCTCTATATACAATCACAGTTTTCAGACTGATTATTGTGGTGCAGGTTAGCTTGACCGTGTGCTGTAGTAGCTGAGAACTTGTAAACTGACTAAGAGTTGGTACAGAGGACTTTTTGGTGAGCTTGTTTGTTTAGTTTTTTTGCTGCG
This sequence comes from Neolamprologus multifasciatus, assembly GCF_963576455.1. Taxonomy (NCBI): domain Eukaryota; kingdom Metazoa; phylum Chordata; class Actinopteri; order Cichliformes; family Cichlidae; genus Neolamprologus; species Neolamprologus multifasciatus. The sequence continues at coordinate 6,762,762 of NC_140453.1, forward strand.
GCTCTGTGTTGGCTCTAACCTGCATTTAGGTCAGTGCTTGTACACAAACAGATAATCCGAGAGCGAGGCCAGCGGCAGTAAACAAAACGACCAGTGCGTTAATGAAGCCGTGTCAGGTAACAGAAGTAAACCCATCATCACAGCTTTGTTTAGCTCTGTTGCTACCTCTGCCCAACCTTGACTTGGTGACCTTTTCCTTTGGTATTCGTGCCATCTTTGCCTGAACAGTGCAGTGCAGTTTCAAAAAAGACCAGGTCAGTCCACTGTGCTGAGACCTGTTGAGCAGTGTTACCATGTCTCTCAAGTGGTGACAAACTGCAGTTTCGAAGTGTGGCTGGGTCAAGGGTTAATGTAATATTCTGTGGGTGGACACACACAATCTCTCTGCTCTTTTCACAGAAAATGTAAAAAGCTGAAATGGATATTATTATAATAATAATAATAATAATAATAGTCTGCGGTTGACTATATGCAGAGGATAGAAATCCTTGCAGTCTTTGCCCTCTGCTGACATTTATCTGCCATGGCAGGAATGCAGTGATGGGCAGATGATTGTGTGTTCAGCCATTGTGCTCTTTTAGCACAGCGGTCAAAACGGTGTTAACCTCGAGAAGTCTGAAACTGTTAATAAAGTCTTTAATCCTGGTTACATATATCTTCTACAGCGCCGGCCCAAGTCAACATTAGACACTGGCATCAGTTTACACAGTCGAGTCTGATTTAACTCGCTGATTATGATTATGATGTGGTTTATTGTACTCAAGCAGTAAAATCAGGCAATTATTAAGAGTATTAAAGCTTGATTGCTGTATGTGCTCTTTATGTAGTATCTACCATTTTCAGTCCCATTAAACAAAGTACTGAACTGTACTTTTACTACACATTTTAGTAGGAAACTACACAGTAATTTAATCTACACATTATATCGATGTGTCTGGCTTAATTGTTTATGATAAATTGCTGAGTAATTGCACAATTACATTTGTGCTGTTACTCTATATTCCGACTGCTTTCACACTCACACTGTGATTTTTGCTTTTGACAGCTCAGCTTGTGTTTATAAGCGGACCCACAGCTTTACAATCAGCTAGCAAACCGTTGCCTTTGATCATTAACTCATGTCTGTAAAGTTAAGTTGACTCAAGCTGCAAGTATAAATAAAGCACGTCTGATAAGAACAGGTGACCCACAAGCCAGTCAGCTGAAAACGGCATTTCTCAGTCTGTATTTGATGCACGTTTCTCTCAGATTTCTCACAACCGGCTGCACTTAAATCAACGAGAGTCCTCTGACTGTAGCGAGGCACATGTTCAGTTCTGCACTACAGTCACTAAGAGCAGGATCTGTGTTTGTGCACTGGCCTGTGAGAGAGAGGGAGAGCTGCCCCTCACACACTGGCTCAGAGAGAGAGAGAGAGAATGTTTTTTTGCATCAGTTTTGCATCACGCAGTGTCTAAATGTTACTTTGATCTTTGATGATTAGGCTCTGGTGCCTGTTTCGTACGTGTTTCAGCACCCACTCCTGTGTGTCGTTCACATTTTTTGGGTTTTTTTTCTAAAGTAATGGTGCCGCTCAGGTTGCGTTATGCAACACAATATGGCAGTGAAAAAATAAGCAAATGGGTTTGCTGATGTTATCACTCTGACCTTATTTAACAAGAGTTGAACTTGGATCATTCTTTTTGCTCAATGATTGCTCAAAGTTGTGGGTAGAGGAGCATGTTTGGATTATTTTTTTTCCGTTGGTTTGTTTTTCAGCTTTTATGAGGGAAATAGCAGGTAAAATGTTTGAGAACCACTTAACGTAATCTGTAATTAAAGATCTCAAGATGTTTTTATGTTTCAGATGATGCTTTCATCAATCCTCATCTTGCCAAGATTTTTGAGCGTGTGAGACAGAGTGCTGACTTCATGCCAATCAAACAAATGACAGTAAGACTGATAGTTATGCCATTTCCTCAGCAACTTATATTTTATTTAATGATTTGAAGTAATGAAGTAGTATTACGTTGTGATTCCTGCCCCTGGCTGTTTTGGAAGACTTTTTTTCCAGTGATGTTGAAATCCTACTTGCTCCTGTCTGTCTGCAGAAAGCACTGAATAGCGATTTGGGCCCAAACTGGAGGGACAAGCTGGAAATGTTTGAGGAACGCCCTTTTGCGGCAGCGTCCATCGGGCAGGTTCACCTTGCACGGATGAAGGATGGCAGGGAGGTGGCCATGAAAATACAGGTTAGGATAAAAACATGTGACACTGCGTCCTCGTGTTGTCAACACTCACTTAAACTTGCATGCATACAGGAAACGCATAATCTGATTATCAGATGGCTGCGTTTCCTTACAGAGGAACATGTGAGCTAGTTATCTCATGCTTTTACTGAATAAAATAGTTTTATTGCTGTGCTGTTTATAGTAAATATGATTGTGTGATCAAATTAAACAAAGTGTTTGAATGTTTTTCTCTCTGTCTGTTGTCTTCAGTATCCTGGTGTGGCTCAGAGTATCAACAGTGATGTCAACAATTTGATGACGGTGCTGAATATGAGCAATGCCCTGCCTGAAGGTGTATACACACACACACACACACACACACACACACACACACACACACAGCATCCTCTTCATCTCCCCGTGTCTGCTTCTCTCTACCTGTTTCTGAGTTACTGTTTCCACGACTAGTCTAATGTTTTTGTCCTGTTTTGTTTGTGTCTGTAGGTCTGTTTCCAGAGCACCTGATAGATGTCATGAGAAAAGAGCTAGCCCTGGAGTGTGACTATATTAGAGAAGCCCAGTGTGCAAGGAAGTTCAGGTATTATGCAGCAAATGTTGTTGTAATCTGAAAGCCAAGCTTGAGAAATATTTTTTCCTTTAATTAAATTACTAAAGAAAATAATTTTTAGCTCATATGGCCAAAGGATTCGTGAGCTCATGCTATGGCAATTTCCTAGAATTGCTTTTCCTGGGGCATTGCTCAGATTTTAGTGACCACCTAATAGATCTTCACCCAGATTGTGGTCAAATTTGAGGTTCTGAGTGGATTTGAATTTCTACTAATTTAGCAATACACTCGACCGATGACAAACTTATCACTTTGTTTCCATATTTCATAAACATATCTTAAATCCTGGATTTCTAAAACTCAGTCTGTGTAAACCTGATTTAAGAAATAAAAGGTGTAGGGTAGGGCTGCTCGATTATGGCAAAAATGATAATCACGATTATTTTCACTGAAATTGAGATCTTGATTATTTGACGATATTTATTTAACAATAACAATGTATTGAATAATGACTTTAAAAAATAATATAAAATAGTGTGCAAATACTGATAACAGTGCAAATGTTTGCAATATAAGAAATAAATGAAAAATGTAAACATCTATGTTTAGTGAACTTTGCAGTGTTGCTCTGTGGTGCAGCTACGACACTGTAGCAAAGTTTACACACTGTGTCTACTTGATCCACGTCTGACTCCGCGAACCCATAAAGTTTTTTTACCTCTCTTTTCAACCAACGGCAGTCACTCTCCTCTCCAAATAACTTCTGCTTAGCTTTCCGAGCTTCCCTCGGGTCCTCTTAATTGTTGTGATGCATGTTCGAAATGCAGAGAGGTGCTCTCGATTTGCCACACGGAGCAGCGCGAGAGTAAAGCACGAGGGAGGGGCTAATAATCGGCTCAGTCATCGTAATTTAGATTAAAATTCGATTAATTGAGCAGCCCTAGTGTAGGGTCTAGCTGTCATGAATTCACATGCAGGAATCTGAGCCTAATGCTATATTACACTGGAAATGGGAAATCAGAAATCTTGAATTCTGCGTCATGATCAGCCCCTCAAGTGGAACTTGCCACTTACAAAAGTCTGAGAAGTCCCACCAACTCCAACTGCGTGATTCCAGCAGGATAAATGGCAGTAAAGCTGCAGAAGTTGTATTTGTGACTCTTTAATTCAGCGAGGCACAGAGAACCGACCAGGCTGCAGCATTGCATTGTGCTCCAGGTATTGTTAGCGATGGCTCCACCTGGCTTCAGAGCGAAACAGAGCCTGTATTCGTACTCACTGGAACACAGTCACCTCGTGTGTGACAGTCATTCCCAGCTCCAAGATCTGACTTCCAAGTTAAAAGGAAGGCTGCATTAATCTATGTGCTGGGATAAAGTGGCCCGTAGACCTAACTGTCATGCCAGTGACGGCACACTATCGTACTCGACTGAATCCCTGATGCACTGATCGAGTATTTGAGCTCACATCACGGCTCGATTCTCCTTTCTGTTCTTTCTCCACACTGTGCAGTCTGCTCTCCGTCACCCCTGAAACACTCGGGTTACACAGATATAGTTAGCTTATTCCATCCCCCTTTTTAAATGTTCGTTGCTTGGGTTCAAGGTCAGGCTGACTGTGATTGCTAGCCAGTTTTATATATAGACTTAACACTCTATGTGGAGTGTTGTGTTCTTAATTTGTATTTCATGTGTTTTTGTAACTGCTCTTGTCTGGCTCAGGGAGCTGTTAAAGGACCATCCGTTCTTCTACGTACCAGAGGTGATCGACGAGCTGAGCAGCCGCCATGTTCTCACTACTGAACTCGTTCCTGGATTTCCCCTGGACAAAGCCGAGAGCCTCTCTCAGGAGCTGAAGAACGAGGTACGGATGGTTATGATTACACAAGTTAGTTTGTGCAGACGGAGACATTCCTTTCTTAGTTGATCCCAGTTCAGTCAACACACTAAACACCACAAAAAAAGCAGAAGCGAGTACAATCTGGCATGTGTTTCTTTTCAGCAGGTTGAATGTATACCTTTGTCTTTTCTTTCAGATCTGCCTCAACATCTTGACTCTGTGTGTCAGAGAGCTGTTCGAGTTCAGGTACATGCAGACGGACCCAAACTGGTCCAACTTCTTCTATGATCCACAGGCGCACAGGGTGAGTTTCAGTACAACCTGTTGTGTGTTGTCATGAAGTTTGATCAGCTGTAAATATAAGTAATATGAAGTTGGCAGTTAATGGGAAGTGGTAACTGCCGTGTGCTCCTCTAGGTGGCGCTGTTGGACTTTGGAGCCACGAGAGGATTTGATCAATGTTTCACTGATGTCTACATAGAGGTGAGACCAGACAGCTGCTATATAATTATCATGAATGGTGATGATGTATGCTCTTTATGGGGCTTCACTAACCTTTTCTGTGTTGATCTTCTGACTGTGGGACGTTAATCTCAGATTATCAAGCCTTAAATGACTTTAGTAACTCTTAATGCTTCTGCATACCAAGACTTTTTGAACAATTTCTTTCATTCTCTCAACTTTGGGGGATCAGTTTGGGTTTGGCTCCTTCTGTTTCAACATGACTCATCACCAGTGCCCAAAGCAAGGTGCATATAGATATGGATGAGCGGTGTGGAAGAACTTGACTGGCCTGCACAGAGTCTTGACCTCAACCTGATAAACAACCTTTGGGACAAATTAGAGTGGAGACTGTGAGCCAGGCCTTTTCATTCAACATCAGTGTCTGACCTCACAAATCTTAAAAAAAAAAAAAAAAAAAAGGTCAGAAATTCCCATAAACACTCTTAAAGCCTTCACAGAAGAGTTGAAGCTGTTATAGCTGCAAAGGAGCCGACATCATATTAAAACGTATGGATTAAGAATGGGCTGTCACTCAAGTTCATATGCATGTGGAGACAGATGAGCGAATCCTTTTGGCAGTACAGTGCAGGTGCAGCTGTAATATTTCTAGCAGTAATCCAGAGACAGAGACAACATAAAGTTCCAGTAGCTGTACATCTCCCCTCAGGGTTTACGGCTTAGTTTTTTTCGCTGATGTTGACATTTTGTTACTCACACTTGTACTCATTTGCCTTTGATGATTGGTGAACTCGATCTTAATGCCAAATCAGAAGGTGTTAAAAGACCTTAATTGTTCATGGCAACCCAAATCCTCGCAAGAGATTCGAATCTAAATTTGAATGAAGAAAAAGAGAGTGACATGTGCGACCTGTGTGTGTCCTGTGCAGATAATCCGTTCAGCTGCCATGGGCAACAGGGAGGGAGTACTAAAGAAATCTATCGAGATGAAGTTCCTGACCGGTTACGAGTCCAAGGTAATGATCTCTTTGAGCTTTTTCTGCCTGCTCTGCTTTAGAAATGATGGCTCTGGCACTGTGGAGTAGCCATAAACAAGTACATAAGAGTTGTAAAAGTGTGCAAATATAATGTGTTAAGCATGTGTTTTGGTTTGTTTAATTTTTGGTTTTTTTTTAACTTGTGTTGTCCAGGCAATGGTGAATGCCCACGTGGATGCAGTGATGATCCTCGGCGAGGCTTTTGCCTCCTCGGAGCCCTTCCACTTCGGTTCCCAGTCGACCACCGAGAGGATCCACAACCTCATCCCGGTGATGCTCAAACACCGGCTCACCCCGCCCCCCGAGGAGACGTACTCGCTCCACCGTAAGATGGGCGGCTCGTTCCTCATCTGCTCCCGGTTGAATGCTCAGCTGCAGTGCAGGGAGATGTTCGAAATGTCGTATCAGAAGTACTGGGAAGGCCGCACGCCACCGTCTGACTCGGCATAAAACCAATCAGTGTTTGGAATTATGATGGACTGGATGGGGGGGAAGGGGGCCAACAGAAAAGTGCCCATAGATACCAAAACGGAGGAAAGAAACTGTCGTCGAGCACCAGCGTGTTGGGCATCCAATGAAAAGACCCGCATACATATCAACACCCATCATTTTTGGTTCGAAAGAGGGAGCAGCAACATGGTGTGCGTGTTGCGTTTAAGGCCAGAAGAAAAAAAGCTGTAAGAGACAAGAGTGAAGGAGAGAAGCAGCCTTGTTTTAGGTGTAAACTGAGTGTAAAAAGGTTGAATTTGCATCTCTTGATGATTTCACGATGATTCTTGCATCTTATGTTGCTGTGTTTTGTTGAGCTTTGGGATAAACTGTAAAGTTTGCTCTTTACCGTAAATGTCACAACATTGCATTGCGTTAACTAAGCTTTAATTTTAGGCCAGAATAACAATGCAGGTATTTCTGCTTCTTTTTTTAAAAAGCACATTTAATAATTAGATATTATGGCTATAAATAATAGGTATTGGTCTAAAAGCAGACTGCAGATAATTACAGTCTTTTTTTTATAAAATAAAAATAGAGATGATGACAATTATTCAAGCATTTTGCTTTGTTTTGTTTTTGTTTTTTGTTTTTGTTTTTTAAAGGGGGTGACAAAGTGATATTTCTCAGCACTTACACACAAGAATGTGTGACTTTAGCATATGTATATGTAGTATACAGAATCTTGTGTATTAATACACTCTTGTGTATTAATGCAGCCAGACAGTACTAAATGATGTTGTTTATAGCTTGTAGCTTCTAAGGGAAATTGTTTTGGGAATGAGATTAAGTCAAGCTGAATTCACAGGAGGATGAAAGTCTCTAAATTTAAATAGGTTCTGTCTTCTTATTGGGTTTTAAACAGTGTTCATATGGACTAACTAGCCAAGTTAGCATTATTGTTGCTCAAAATTTAAATTCTGTCAGACATAATTCAGATTTCCTGAATCTGAATTGGGTTTTTTTTCCTTATTTTCAGTCAGAAACTAACAAACCACATGGATCCATGTTGCTCTCTGCTTAGAAATTAATGTTTCCCAGAAGAAACCGGTCATAGCTCACACATCAAACACTGGACCTGAATGTTCACAAACTACCTGGATGGGAAGCGCTCGTCCTGATAACGCACAAGATCAGCTCGTGGGCTCGGCTCGCTCCCGCAAGTCAGTAATCTCTCCACGCCTCCTTGGGTGAAAAATCCTCCTAACTGGTGTGTGACTGTGAAAGTTCTCTGTGATCTGCTGTGTGAATACTGTTATGATGATATGATGATATGGTGTGAAAATGGGGGGGAGAAAAAAAAACAAGGTGCCTGATGTTTCTAGCAGATGGTTTGTAGCTAGAAATCTCTACTTTATATTTCATATTAAGCATCGCTGAGCAGAGGGTTTCAATTTTGTAATCGAAATGCATTCTTAACTGAACGTTGTAATAAAATATCGAATGAAAAGAGTAAATGTTTGAGCTACTCTGGTCGGGGTGTCTCTGTGTGGGTTTATGTGTGTGCGTGGTCCCTGCTTTACGTTATCGCTGTTACCCAGGCATATGTGTGTATAACCCAGATTTTGATGTGTGCTGGCCCCTTGGTTAGGTTGTAATCGAGTGAAAACACAGTAGAGGGAGAGAGGTCATCTTCCTTATTTAGCTACGTCTTGGCCAGCAGTGGAGGAACTGGCACAGAGCCTGGGAAATGAGAAGGCACGCTGAAATATTCAGACGATGTGAACCCGCACACTTAAAATATCCGAGCAAATAAATCATGCTGGTACCCGTGCACAGGGAGGTGAGTTGCTTTGGGGTGAGTGGGCGTCGATAGACACACTCTTCCTCTATGAATTTGCCCTCTTTGTGATCATTTTTGTCTTTGTTTGGAGAAACCCAAACCTATTGCAAGTAATTTCAGTTAACTGGGGCTTTCATCTTTCAGTGTGAAGTGCACGAAGAACCTGATGTAATTCACTAAATATCCAGCACACGGCGCTGCCGTGTTCTCCCACAGCGACTTCACAGATCAGCCGCTGGAGTAGGGACAACATCCTGATGAGAAAACAAAACATAAGCAGCCTGAAGCCAGACGGATAATTATATGGAACTCAGCTGGCTGCAGGTACAATATTGCTTTATTAAAAATATCCGGTGTGCAGAGGCGGGAGAGATTACACACAGCAGCAGTGATTAAATCAGGTGCGTGTACTTGACACTGAATGCTGTGTGTGTGTGTGCATGAGAGATTCATATAAATGCACACATGAAAGGTCATAAATTATACCTCTGACCCTGAAGCATGTGTTTATTGTGTTAGAAAATAGCCAAACAAATTATACAACAATTAAGTATTGGTATGGAAAGCTTGATCAGGGTTTTATTTTGTTAAATCTAGTCAAATACAGTCTGCTTGTATAAACCATTGACTGCTACAGTCAATGGTATAAACAGTACTGTGCAAAAGTCTTGAGCCACCCTTTGTTTCTGCACGTTTTGCTAAGAAAAAGGAAAATGGTTACAGTGATATAATGAAAACTAAGACCTGTTGACACTGACTTTCAGTCCAGTTCTTGTGTAATCTGGAATACCTCAGCCTTTCTCCCTGTTTCCCTTCTTTGACGGTGGCTTCCTGATGGCCACCTTTCCACTGAGGCCATTTTTGGTCAACAGTAGATGGATCAACTAATGGTCCAGTTCATCACTCGGGCCCTGTACCAGATACCAGCTTCCTCAAGGACACACTGCATGGCATGCCGAGATATATAGGTTTTTAGCTAACACCTCTCTGAGAACTGCCTTGTTAGTGCAAAAAGGCTATTTTATCCCCATCAAAGGGTGTTATTTTTGATGTTTTGGGCTGGACTGAAAATGAGTAAAAAAGTACTTACTGTCCAGAGGAAAAAATACCTTCAGTAAGCCTAAAAGCCGAAAAGAAATGTTAAAAAATTAGGAGTGCCTCAAGGCTTTCACACAATACTGTATAATAATGTTAGAAAATCTATCTGAACATCCTGTCTATCAAACTCAAAATACTTTTTAGAACTACTTTATAAACCCTGGCTGTGTGGCAGTTGGTTAAGACGGGCATCCAGCATCCATGTTTGGATTAAGACGTTTTTCTAGCCCACGTAGGTGCTGTGCTTCATCCCAGTGCCATGAATGTCTGTACTGACACTCCAACTTGCTGAGCTGAAAGAGATTTGTCTCAACTGTGGCTGTGTTTACATTACAGAGAGGATGGTGGGCGTGTTAGTAGGATGCCGTGGATGAGACATCTGGTCAGAAAAAGCAAGGGGTAAGAAATCCTTATTTGGTGACCAAAATCAAGTCTGTGTACAATCAAAAAGCCAAACTGCTCTTACTGCACAGCCTTTACCAGGTTCCTTCAGCGTGTTTTTGCACCAGGTTTGTCCTCGTAAGTGTGGAGAAGGTGAATTGCACATTTATTTATTTATTTTTTTAGCAACATGGGAGCTAATTTTTATGAAGTAATCAAGACCTGCACATCTCAGCCTCTAAATCAGATAAACTCTAAATTACCTCATATTTGGTAAACACATTTTAACTCCTGGCCCACATACAGCACATTTGATCTCAAGTGGGCTGGACCAGGAAAAATAATTATAATAACCTGAACAGATGATGACCAACCAAAGATACCTTTAAAAAGTGCAATTTCAACAATAATTAATTATTTAATTTTTAGTAACATTGCTGGAGCACCCCCCTTTTGGTCTGCCAAAATGCTCCCACACTGCCTAAATAATATTGAGGTCCGGTCTCTGGGGAGGCCTATCCACAACCAATAGTCATGTGTCATGATGTGTGTGTTTGAGATCATTGTCATGCTAAAAAGGTTTCCCAATGGTATTGCAGTGGTTCCAGGGGCGTAATTTCCAGTGGGGTTTGGGGGGGTTATGACCCCGCCACCAATAATCAGACCCAAACAATATAACCCCCCCGCCCCCCAATAAAATTATGAATTATCTTGCATAAATAGGCTGTTGATTTTCTTTACTCATTTCAGTTATTACCAGCAAAATAGTTGCATGTTTAATCATCTGGGAATTTACCCAGATTCATTTATTTATTTAGACAGAGATCTTGACCTCCCACCCCCTCCCATTGCACAAGGCGTTGCACTTCTTCTTTTTTCCTCTAATTGTCCAGTTTTCTGGGGTTTGTTTTTTTCTTGAAGGACACACTACACAGCATGGGGAGTTACATCCAGTTTTCAGCTGCTCTTTGGGAATCAATTATCTTTGGCATTTTTTGTAGATTCAACAAAAGAAATTGGGTCTAACTGTTTTTGCAGCAGACTTTTACGAATAAAGTGCCTAAAGGTACATCTTTAAATGAGATCTTTGCAAAATTGTCCGTTGTAAGCAGACACAGCATTGGTTCTTCCCTTGGGTTTGGTGCCTGTTTTATGCTTGAATGATTCATAGTTCAATGGTAAATGGTTTAACAATCAAACATAAAGATGAAAATGGTAAGGTACAAGGCTGGACTGAGAATAAGTGGGAGAGAAAATAAGTCTGGAGAACTATTGCTCAAGACCAGCAGTTCTTGAGCCACTGGTCTTAAAAATGACAAGACAGTCTGGGGGCAAAATATACAGAAATACAGGGTTGCTCAAGACTTTTGCACATTACTGCAGTTTCTGGATGAAACAGACTTTCAACAATCAAGTTTATACTGGAGATAAATGTCAAACATGTGACAGTCTGCAACCAGCAGACGCGTTCAAAAATACGAGTCAAATGAAAGTCCATCCACAAATGATTTATTTACATAAAAATGTAAAGCATAAATGCTGCTTTATGGTTTCCAGATGAAAAACAGAGACTGCAGCTGTTAAACCAGATTGAATGCAGGTGAGACACTCCACAAATATGAAACACCTTTAATTTAGAGGATGAATAACCAAGAAGGTTGGTTAGGTTAGTAGGAAGCAGTTAATAAATGTGCAAGAAGTCATTGTAGTTAATGACTGAGGCATATATTGATTCAACAAAGCACACACCATACAGTTACAAGTTTCCCATATTTGGACTAAAATGACTTTTAATTGCAAGACTTTTATATCTTTTGCCTCAAACTGCTTAATACCGACGCAGCAAAGCCACAAAAATAAGCCACAATCATAAATTATGCAAGTGGTCATTTGACACCAAAGATTCATGCAGAAAAAAAAATACTGTTCTACAATTTAAAAAAAGCATTACATCTATTTAATGTTCCCCCTTAAACACACTAAAGAAACAAAACAAAACAAAAACAGGATTGTGACAAAATCGTTTCATATTTAGATCTATGAAAAGAAACTCCAGCACCACACATACAGAAACACATGTGAGAGAACATCAGTCCATTGTAAGGCATAAGATATTGTCACCATTACAGACATCATTACCATCATCATCATTATCATTACCTCTATGTTCACACACTAACACTGTACGACATGTGCACATTTAAAACATAAAAATATTGGTGTTCGCAACTAAAATACAGAAATCTTCCTAAAAGGCATTTGTCTAAAATAACGAATATCATAAAAAAAACTCAAAGCGATATATCAGCATTACAAAGTATGGGGTAAAAATCACATGAATGAATGAATTTGTATTATTACGAGTCCACTTTTCTATTTCATATGCCATAAGAAATGATTCACGTGTATTTAAAACGCTCTGAGGAGCATTTTTACTGTTTTTCAGCTGCAAACAAATTCCACTGTTAAAATACGGTAAAGTGCTATTGGTGAGATTTGCTATTGTTTAAACTCTAGTCAGTAGTCACAACCACTTCGTTAGGTACACCTTGCTAGTAATGGGTTGGATCCACGTTTGCCTTAATTGTTCGTGGCACAAGTGCAACAAGTTGCTGGAAACATTTCTCAGAGATTTTGGTCCATGTTCACATGATAGCATCACATAGTTGCTGTGGATTTGTTGGCTGAATCTCCTGTCCCATCACATCCCAAAGGCGTTCTATTGGATTGAGATCCGATGACTGTGGAGGTCATTTGAACTCACTGTCATGTTCAAAAATCGATGACCTCGGCTTTGTGAGTTATTCTGATGGAAGTAGCCATCAGAAGACGGGTACACTGTGGCCACTGTGGAGGCTGTGGTCTTTGAACAATACTCAGTTGGTACTCAGGGGCTCAGCAGCCTAAATCTTTGAAAAAAGGCAGGACAGATTCATGCTTTCATGTTGCTTCTGCCAAATTCTCACCCTACCATCTGCATTTTGCAGCCGAAATTGAGACTCATCAGACAAGGCAACATTTTTCCAATCTCCTAATGTCCAATTTTGATGAGCCAGCGTGAGCTCTAGTTTCGGTTTCTTGTTTATAGCAGACATGAGTGGCACCCAGTGGTCTTCTGCTGCTGTGGCCCATGTGCGTTAAGGTGTAGTGCATTCAGAGAGGGTTATTTGAGTTAGTGTTGCCTTCCTATCAGTTTGGCCATTGAAATCTGGCCATTCTCTGATCTTGATCTTCATCTTGACCATGTCTGCATGCCTAAATGGACAGAGTTGCTGCCATGTGAGGTAACCCTAATGAAATGGCCAGTGAGTGATTGAGCTTTACAGTGTAACACTGCAGCTGTTTATTTGCTATTGTAAGGTCATTTGATCATTTCTATCGTAATCTCTATAAGCAGTCTATTAATGTAAAACACATCCTGAAGCAACACTGACCTTGCACCACTCAGTTAAGTGATTGTTGTTGCAGTCAGTACCATTAACAGCTGCACTGAAGACAAATGTCGGTCTGATTCATCGCTTTAAGAGTCTTTATTGCGGTGGCCCGCTCCCAGCTAAACCCTACCACTGCTCTCAGTCACACATCAACGAGAAACCAAACTTCGCATCCACAAGAATCAGGTCTAAGCATAAAATAGCTGATGGTGATTTAAACGTAAGCATTTGCAGTCCCTTAAGCCCTGCCAAAGAAAAAACAGCACTCTATTATAACTTAAAAAATGTACAATAGCCGGCCATTAATGTTCTTCACCGAAGGTATCTGCATTTAAAGTCTTAGTGATCAGGGAAAGAAATAGGGTATAAATGGACCTGATTTTATTAATTATTTCCTGCCAACACACTTAATAATTTTGATCTAGTACGCTGTTTTTCATTGTCATTTACTATATTTTTATTTTTATTTTTTATAGCCTTTTTGACTTGTTATACTCTTGGGTATTTTTTGAGGGAAATAGGGCAATGATGTGGTGCATGAGAAAGCTAATGGGGTATCATGGGAAAGGCTTTATTTGGCTCAACAACTCCACCGCAACTTACAGAGTGATGCACATTTCTCCCCCTTTTAGCCTCAGGACCACTTACACAGCTAAACCACATTCTTCAGTCTCCCTCTTGAACATTGCACACTATCCATCACACTAACGCGCCACTTACGTTTGGCTGCATGTGACACGAAACAGTGAATTAATCAGCTTTAAATGTTTCTGATCTGATTGTTTCAAAAAGGGAGATCGGAGTTTCTAATGGGAGGAGCTGGCGGCTTCCACCGACTCTCATCAACAAATAAACAATAGCTGTTGGAACATGGGCCTGTAACTTTATCTTCATCATAATGTGACAGACAGTGTGTCTTCCAGAGTGATTAATAGTGGGAGCTGATATTTTGAGACTGTTAATTAGATACAGTGCAGGAATAATGTGCTATATCCCTTTGGCACTGATTTACACATTTAAGAGGTATGAAAACTCAAATCAAATATTCATCAGGAAGAATGAATCACTTTTAACTCGTTTTTTTTTTCAGGTTTTTTTAGGCTCAAGCACATCATGTGACCAGCAAAAAAACATAATAGCTTCATTAGCAAGGATAAGATAATCGCCTGGTTGCAGATTTTCTATCCATTGTCATGAGTTTTTACTCAGAGTTGAGTGAATATCACGTAGCATGGTGTTGTATTTTAACCATGACATGGTCCACAGGTAGACGTGTGTTTCACAGCCCGGGCTCATGTGCTGTAATGTTGAGTTTTGGGATTTTTTGTATGAAGATCAATGGACATACAGCGCTGTGGCTGTTACTGTATATCCTGACATTACATGGAGAAGACTGGCGATTTGATATTATAACAAAACTGTAAGGGAAAGGCCACAATACACTAGAAGCTAAGGCTAAAGGTAGTCTCTGATACAACATTTAAAACATGTGATAAAAAGTCCTGGGGCAGCTCAATCAAGCTGCTCACAAATTTTCCTTTATCCATATTTGGCAATTAAATCAAAGAACAATGAAAAAAAAAATCCAACATCACTTTTATAATTACTCAACAAAGTAGTAGTTTTTATTCATTATTAATATCATTATTATCCCTTATATTTCTTGTGGCTGTAAATGCTAAGTATAATTTTCGGCAAACGTAAATGTGACCAATCAGCAGCTAGCGATTAAAGATTTCCATGAAGGGCAGCCTCTCGCTTCACTGTTCATTAATGAATCCATTCATCAGGTCTCGGCTTCTACACGGTGTCAGCTCAAGGTCATTACTAATGAAAAAGTCACCTTTGGGGAGGTCAAAGAGGTCAAGCTGTCCGTGCGACCCACCAGCTAGCATGAGAGCGGCTTCCCTCACACATCCTGAGGAATGCCCTGGTCTCTGCAGCCTGAGGAGGGAAGGAAAACACAAGGCTCTCTATCATTTGGTGTCCCTGCTATCATTTTTAAAAATGTTTTTAAATGCCTGCATGCAATTACAAATCATTCATTTGGAACTGTTGACAGCAGTCATGATTTTACTCTTCATTTCATCCAATTTGGCAAAATTCAAAGCGGAACTTGGCAGGACCCTGGTGGGGACTACCACGAGGCACGAGGGGCAAAACTAGGCTGCTTTGAATCCTGTTGTTGTTGGAGATACTTTTGCACAGCTCTTTCTGCATCTTTTTGCCATCACAGGTGGAGGTGAGCTGAACATACTGGGCTTGGAGATGATCAAGCGCAAATAAGAGTCACTAGAAACGAGAACAGAGCTTTGGCAACAAGATAATGGCATGTGCCTATACTGCACAAGCAAGTTTAATACAGTTAAAGCAAATGTACTGTGTTTATGCAGCACAATACTTTCAAATAGACCTATCACAGAGGTTGGCAAGGTGCAAAGTGTAGTTTGCAGTGTTTTAGGTCTGCCGCACATTTAACCCAGAACTATAAACCAAGCATTATCTCTGCAGGGAGGGAGGAAAGGTAATGCTTATTTCCCCCATAGGAAAAAGCTCCAAATCTCCCCCAAAACCTACAGGATGATGCCATGGGGGAAGATGTTGAAAAACTGTAAGCAGCAGCAGCAGTGATGGCAGCAGCTTAACTCCTGGAAGAGTCTATGTATGCCCATACCCCCTGCATTAGAATAAGTACTGGCAGATTAGGTGCAGTACTGTGATTACGCGGTGTGTTGGATATATGTTAAAGTGGGAGGAGGGAGTCATGTGAGTGGAGCAGCAGACTTGGGTTTGTCTAACAGAACAAGCATGCAGACTTTGTTTAATGTTGTTATCCATGACAAATAACTCAGAATCCACCAGTTGCCTGGAGTGTGCTTGTTCTAAATGCGTCTAACATTGCTTCATCCCACAATCCAAAGACATGCATGTTAGCTTAAATCAGCGGTGTCCAAACCCAGGCCTCGAGGGGCGGTGTCCTGCAGGTTTTAGATGTGTCCTTGATCCATCACAGCTGATTTAAATGGCTAACTGACCTCCTCAGCATGTCTTGTAGTTCTCCAGAGGTCTGGTAATGAACTAATCATTTGATTCAGGTGTGTTTACCCAGGGTGAGATCTAAAACCTGCAGGACACCGGCTCTCGAGGCCTGGAGTTGGACAAGCCTGACTTAAATGGTGTTTCTAAATGGGTAGGCATGGTTATCCAGGGATTTTCCTGGTCCTTCCAGCCCTCCTTAGCCTGAAGATGGACAAGCAGTTAAGAAAATGGATGGTTAACTCTGGGAATGAGAACTGAGCATTCTTGTGGAGCTCTTTAATCACACACACCATGGGTAAACTCAGCTCAGTTAGTAAAGCCGTCACTAAGCTTTTAGTCATATTACATGGTGCGATACCATAGTTTCGAATCAGGTATGTCGGATTAAACATGGCTGGATGTGTATGAACATTTACTGAGCTTAGCAGAGCAGGCTTCATGACAGCTCAGTCCACTGATGAGCAGGACGTTGTCACACAAATAGAAAGCAGTGAGTTGCCAAACTCTTGCTGCCAAGATCGTGAGAACGTTCCGATTTGTGTTGAAGTCCTTCAAGGGTAACTGTTTGTTTCTGGCTTACAATAACTGTGTTAAATTTAGAAGGAAAAAAAAGCTCGCTGTTCGCTATTTCTTTGACTTGCTTCTACATCCTCCGCAGTTTTATTAACTCAGTGGGGGACTGTTGGTTGTAAAAGAAGGGAAAAAAGAGACACCTACCATCAGAAACTTTCGTGAAGGAGGAGCGTAGAGGGGGAGAAAAGAGACAAGAGACGGTTAGTGAGAACACGTTTCACTGTTTTTAAGGTGATGTGTGAAGCTGACGGCACTGATGTAGTTCAAAGAAAACAGTTCAGTATGAACTATGAAACCCTTTTTGAGCTACAAATAAACGCAGCAGTTTTGGGGGTAACGTAAACATCCTCACTGTTGAAACAAAATGAGTTTTTATCTTAGTTTAAAAGTTATTGTTTAACAGAATAATCAGTTATTTATCATCATTTATCATTATTAAATATTATAATCAGTATTTTTTGTATATTGTCAGCAACCATCACTCCTGTGTTCCAGGTCATTGTGTTATCAAAGGGGTGGTGCTGGTGGGGACTTTATAAAGGACTTTTAGTCCTTGTGCAGCAGAAGACCACATCGGCTGTCATTTCTGTCAGGTAAGAACAGAAAACTGAGACTATGGTTCACACTGGTTCGCCAAAATTGGACAACGGAAGATTTGAAAAACGTTGCCCGGTCTGATGAGTTTCAGTTTCAGATGGTCAGGTCAGAATTTGGCATGAAATTTCTCAGCTCTCAATACTGTGTCTGCAATCTGCATCAACTGTGTGATGCTATCATTTCAACATGGAACAAACTCTCCGAGGGCTGTTTCCAGCCTGTTGTTGAATCTGCCGTTATTAAGAATTAAAGCATTTCTGAAGGCAGAGCGAGATGAATCTGGTCAGCGTTTGTTTGCAGTCGTTATCTGGAGCAGCTTTCATCTGTTGGGATGAGCAACAGTTTTCTGCCGTGCTAGTATCTTACAAGAAAACAAAAAAAGTTTTAACCTCAGTCTTTTAACATGAAAAACTTGTTTTTGAAAGCACTCTGAGCCCGTGAAACAGTGGAGCAGTGGTGGCTGACAATGATCATCTGTATGCTTAAGTAGATATTCCAGTAATAACCATAAATCATTTGTCACTTGCAACATTTCAAATTCATTTAAAGTTTGTCTGTTTTTTTTTTTTAAACTTTTTTTTCTTTAAAAGCAAGGACATTTGGAAGTGACCTCAAACATCTGAGTGGCAGGGTACATTACATGATCAAATGAACACATTTACAGTAACACGACCCTCATCCACTGGATCGATGGGATGAGAGATGGAGACGGGAACCAGTGAAAACCAAAAACTGAAGAAGAAACTGAGGCGGCGAGGAAGACTGGGGAGCGGGCAGCGAGTGGGAGGAATTATGTGAGAGTGAGCAGGAAGGAGAGGAAGAGAGGAAGCAAGGATATGAGAAGATCAAACAGGAACAATCACTGGATGGAGAAAAAAGGCAGATGGAAGGCGATCAGTGGGAGGGAGATAACACCATGATCATTAGATAGATGGGAACAAAAGAAGAGGGCGGCAGCCATGTATGTGGAGCTGGAGTTATGAAGAGAGAGAAAACTGATCATATACAGCACAGGCTCATTAGAGGGAGAGAGGGAGGAAGCTCACACAGAGATCACATTTTCAGAGGCATTAAATGCATAGAGGAAGAAAGCTGAATCAACCCATACGAGCATGAACTCTCAAAGCTACCGTGTATTGTGGTAATGAATAACTGAATAACAACTGATCTTCTAAATAAACAGCCGGCATTATTTCAGTCCAACTGGGAAACAGTCATCTTACGCAAACCCGAATATTCAACATGCTACCAGAGAATGATTTTTACAGTAACAGTTGCAGAAGAGGTGTGCCCAGAGGCCTGAAAAACAGCGGGGATCAGTGAACAAAAACACACCGGGAGGGCCGCTCACTCCCACACACACACAATTACTGTACCTCGCGCACAACAAACACGCACGTTCTCGCGGGCGTGTGCGAATCAATACACACTGGTGGCGCAGGCAGGCAGCAATTAGGCTACCTCACATAAGGACACTTACAGGGCTGTGGATAATTCAAAGGCTGCACTGAGACAATGGTGACTCTTGTGCGTGTGTGTGTGTGTGCACTTGTTCATGCATCAGTGCCTAAGGAGAGGCTGAGTTCCTGACAGAGAGGGTGGTAAAATTACCCAACCTTTTCATGTCTGTTCTCTGCATCTTTCTTTCTTTCATGTTTCTGCACGATTAATGTAAAATCCTTTGAACAACTTTGCAATCCAGAGCCACTGATTGCATCCCTTTGCAACACAGGCCTTGAAGGATAATGCTGCTATTATCCTGCTTTATTTTATTTTATTTTTGGAGGTTCTTTTTACCAATAAAAACCACAGAAAACACCCATGCCAGCAACAAATCTCACAGAGCGCCCTGGTTTCCAGCTGATCATACAATTCTTTAAAAATGGGTCGTAATTATGTTGTTTAGTTTTTCGGCTCTGCCACGTCTTGAGGATAGAATATTTAGCTTTGATATTTTCTAAGTGAAATAAAATAAGTTCTGCTTTAACAGCAGCAGGTCAGGGAGCGCAGATTTGTGTTAAATAACTGAATTTACGAATTTACTGGAGGGCATTTAGTGCAAACAGAGTAATTTTTGGAGAACATGGGAGGACTTTGGCTGCCGTCAGTGATGGCTGGTTTGGGCCAGACTGGTGAAACTCCCCTTTCTGTCAGTGTAAATTAATTTAACTACACATTTAACCCATGAAATAACTCAATATAAGGAAAAGAAGTGTAATTTCAACAGTACGTCTGAGTTTTTTTGACATGATAAAGAAATGTTTCGGTATTAAATGAAAAAAATCTGTGCTTAAATGGTAAGAACAAAATCTGTTAAATTACAGAAAAAAGTTCCATTAGCTCATTGCCCTAAGGAGCCCCGCAAGGGACATGGGAGAAAGAAAATTACGATGAACTTTTGCGAGATCTCGCAAAACAAACTCGGGATCTCGCAAAAGTTGAATTCCAACAATGGCGGTAGCTATTTAGTTGTAACATTACTCTTTCTGGGTCACAAAATAAACTTTTAAGATATTTTGAGGCGTGAATGTAGTTGTCAAATATCTGCTCGGTTTACAAGACATCACATATTTGCAAAAGTGCTCCAACGTTTTCAGAGATCTGACACCCACCATCTCGAAGCTAACGGGAGGTCGAGACCTACTACAGCTGGAAGGAACACCGCTCTCCCAGCACATCGTGCCTCGACCTCCCGGTCGCCTTCTTGCTGGCGGCCCCCGAAGAATGCGGCTAAAACTTTTGCGAGATCTCGCAAAACTTTTGTGAGATTCCGAGTTTGTTTTGCGAGATCTCGCAAAACTTTTGCGAGATTCCGAGTTTGTTTTGCGAGATCTCGCAAAAGTCCATCTTAATTTTTTTTACTCCCATGTCCCTTGCGGGGCTCCGTATTGCCCAGATTGTCCTGTAATTTTAAACAAAAGTTTCTGTTAATCCACAGATTACCCACAGAAAAAAAACACTTATGAAAATGCCATTAAAACAGCTCAAAATTTATGCTAATTTATTTGAACCATTCAGAGGGCCAGATTGGACTCTTTACTGGGCCAATTCTGGTCCCCGGACCTTATGTTTTGCTTGCTGAAACTAACTTTAAAAGTGCATGTGACACAGGTGGACAAAAGAAAGCAAAGGGGAAGATAAACACAGACACTATAGCTGCTACTGACTTGCCAGGATGACCATGTCCATTCCCCAGAAGATGCTCATGATCCATCCGACCATGATAACAGCTGTGAGGATCTGAATCAGGGCTGCTGCTACGTTGAGCCAGAATACACAGCAAACACCTCGCTCTGAGATCAGCTCACTGCGAGCGCCGCACAGCACTGTGAACGCTGAGATGAAGGTGCCTGTGGGAAAAACACCACAAGTCTGTTACCAAAAACAATCCAAGAAGTTATTGTTTTAACAGTTCTGATGTACTTTGCTATCAAATATCTCTGCGATGTTTATAGTCCGGCATGATAAAAACCTTTGAGGAGTTTTCCATTCTGGTTAATCTCCGGCGAGACCAAAACAGACTCCGGATGAAATGAACCAGAAAGGGTTTTTTTTTTATTGTTTCAAATAGAAACATCACACAGGTAAATTGCACTTACACATTTTAGTGCTTTGAGACAAATGCAGATATATTGAATACAATAAGCCTTCAACAAAATCATGTGGAGTAATTTGTAGACAGCTATTCAGGGCATGAGTACACTTCAAGGACCTTAAATGTACATGAATGTGCAAAAGTCTTCAGTCACCCCTAATTTTTCTGAAGAGACAGATTTCTTTGTTACTTTTTAAGGGGTCTCAAGCAATAGTTCTCCAGACTTTCTGAAGGTCTTTCAAAGATTTTCTTTGGACATTGGCTGCTTTTCCACTCATTTTCAGGAAAGTCCTGAACAATCTATGCAAGAATGCCAAAACATGACACAACTGGACAGATATAAAATAGTTAATTCTGTACCAACAAGCTGATTCCCAAAGAATCAGAAATTTTCTCAGTGGAAGGGTAGCTCTCAAGAAGCTAACCTAAAGAAGGTAAACTGGAAGTATCAGTCATGGACTGACCTCCCCAGAAACCGGACCTCAACATTAGTGAAGCTGTGTGAAGTGAAGCTGTGTGTGATCATCCAGGAAAACAGCTTTGAATGTCCTTCAAGAAGCCTGGAGAATTATTCCTGAAGACTTCTTAAAGAAATTACATGAAAGCTTGTCTAAGAGACTTCAGGTTATGTTGAAGGTCGTTAGATCTGTACAAACGAGGGGTGATATAAGACTTTTATGCAGTACTGTATTTACAAAATGTTATAAATCCATCCAGGAATTACAGTCTGCTACAGTAGTGAACCAGAACAACTCTCTTTATTGGTTTGAAACACACAGTCATGGTCATGGACAGTAAATGCTGCATTTCCTCTCACAACTGCATCTGTTCTTAATCCCTGAAGAGAGATAAGAAAGATTTTCTGTGACTGCAGCTGTCAGTCATGACATTACGCCCCGCTGTACTGCATCAGGTCCAATATGAACAAAAGAAGAAACTTATAAGCCTTGAACTTAGATCAGTGTCATAAGAAACACTTAAAATGTGAAAAATCATCTTTTTGTTTTAGTTTCAGGACCCTTGTCCCATCCCAATTAAGAAAGCAAAATCACCGTAAACAATGATTTTGTGAAGGGGTTTTGTTTTTTTAAATTCAAGTACAACAATAGTTGTTATCTTAATATTTATTCAAGCTTTCAGAAATGAAAAGTGGTAGATTACTGTTAAAGATAACAAAAGAAATTTGACTCACTGCTACTGTGTAGCAGTAGCAGTGAGTCAAATGATTGAGCTTAAATGTGCAGTCACCCCCTCAGAGGCCCATTCTGGGCTAAGAAAAACCAGCACTTCATTTTATGCGTTCAGTTTCATTTTTTTATTATTATTATAGGAGCAGTTGAGAGCTGCCCAATTTCTAAGATGTCAAAAGCAGTAATATTATTAATATAACGTAGTAAAAGTAGTAAAACACTTATTAATACAGATTTATTTACTTGTTTAATCTCAGTACTTTAAGAGATCTCTGTATACAGTAAAGATGGGCATGGAAATAACAGCAGCTGGATAAGGTGATACAACCAGTCACACCTGGAGAGCAAAATATTTCTCTCTGCCACAGAGAAATAACTGAAACTAGACTAAAGAAGCTGTTCTCTATTTTTTCTGTGTCTAAGAGAGAGAGTCAGTACTTAAGGTTTTCCCAGTGGCAGGTACCTGGCCATTGCAGCGATGTCTCTATGCCCTGGAGAAAAAGCACATATACTGGCTGTTTGTAATAGAGCTGAAACAGGATTATCTCAATGTTCAACTCCTATCTGTCTGAATTAAGTCCAGTCACACTCCTTATCCTGCTATCTGAGAGCCTGGAGACCATCCCCTGCACAGTAAATGCTCTGTGTGAAACTGTATGCATCCACGTATACAACTCTGGAAACCTTCTGGGTCCAGTTTTTCAAGGATTGCATAAAAACTAAAATCAAAAAATAAACCTATAAACAGAAGACAAATTCCATTCTTGTGACATTTGCAGAATATAAATGCTCAGATTAAATCACTATGCAGACTTGTGGATTTCAGACCCACAGTGTTTAAAGTAAAGATGCTGCAGATGTCATATTTTAATTAGGTCATATTTACTCACAAGTTCTTGTTGAGCTTAAAATAGCTCTTATGTGTCTGATAGTATAGTATTTTCTCAAAGTCACAACATCAAAAAAAACTTTTTAAGACCTAAAAAAGCCTAAATTGTTCAGACAATCAGTTGACGCTCGGGCTTGCTGTCCGCAGGCTTTTTGCAAAGACTAAATACTGTGAATATTGCATGCGACATAAGAAATGCCTGGTGGGCGTTGTGTGCATCATGGCCTTGGCCCTTCCCTTTCTGCCAGCTCCATTTCTTGTCACATTGGTGAAATTCAAATAACACAGCAAGCAGAACAGGTGGGGGGAGGGAGGAGCAGGCTCTGCCAGGCTGCCGGCCGTGTGTGCTTTTTTAGTAGAAAGGAAAGGCCAGCTCATGTATAAGTTAGTTTCTCACTTTATTCTCTGTTTCATTTTCTTTTTTCTCTCTCTCTCTCTCTCTGCTTCAAAGTTTCCATCCAGTATCAGTCTCTTTCATTAACTATGCGTTTGGAGACAGTTGTATCGTGGTGAATCTTTCAACAGAAGCACTGCAATAGTATGAGTCCGGATTGTCCGAGCACATCTGATGAATCTGAATGACATAAAATGTAATATTTACTCTCACAAGGCTTATACTTGACTGTCACAGAAAAGTAAGATAAGTAAGTATATACATTGGTGGAAAGGAAGAGATGAACCCTCATCTTTTCTTTGCTCATTTCAAAGCCTCGAGCAGAAAGAGCAACAGCGGGCTAAAATGAAAGTCCATCCAGGACCGACGTGGTCTGATCAGGAGCAGAAATTTTCAGGTCACAGAGGCCACACCCACCAGCAGATGCTCTGGCTGCCTTAGGAGCTTCCCACTTCCAGACATTAGCTGTGATTGACAGCCAGCTGGTAGCTGAATGGTTACGCATCACTTCCGTCAGAGTTTTGGCATGCACTGAAGTATTTCTATGGTGTGTTTAGTTTTACTTCTTCTGTATGACTTCCAACGTCAGCGGTCTCTGTCAGGTACTGTTCACATGTGTCGCTTTCACTGGATGCATTATTAGGTACACTTTAGTAGTACTAGTTTGGACCCTCTTTTACCTTCAAAACCCCTCAATTCTTCAATACTTAGGTAGGCTGTGGCATTTTGACAGGCTGTCAATCTGTCACAGGGCTAACCTGTCATCACAGCACAAATCAAGGCTGATCAGACCAAGCAGCCTTCTATTGTTCAGTAGTAGCCTTAGTTTCCTGTTCTTTTCTGACAGAAGTAGTGTGGTTTTCTGCTGCAGTAGCGATCTGTTTCCTGGTTTGACATGTTGTGCATTCAGATGTGCTCTTCTGCATAACTTGGTTGTAACAAGAGTTACTGAGTTGCTGTTTACTTCCTAGCTTGAAGCAGTCTTCTCCTCTGACCTCTGGCATCAATAAGGCATTTTTGAGTCATCGCTCACATGCTTTCTTGCTTTGTGGTAGATCTTTGTTCTGTCTTCACTGAGATATTTGAATGCTAATCAATAAAAACATATCACTCACATCCCAACAGAGTAGTACTGCTCACTGGATATTTTTTCTTTTTCAGGCCATTTTCTGTAAACTCTAGAGATAGTCTCAGTAGATCAGCAGTTTCTTAAATACTCAGCCGAACTGGCACCAACAAACATGCCACGCTCCGAGTCACTTTAATAAACTTTATTCCCCATTCTGATGCTCACTTTGAACTTTAGCTGGTTGTTTTGGTCATGTGTTTGGCTGATTAAATATTTGTCTTAACAAGCAGTTGAACAGGTGTTCCCAATTAAGTTTTTGCTGTCTGTTCCAATATAATTTATCAAATAGCAATGCAACAAAATATTAGATCTGCTTTTGAAAAAACAAAACAATTTGGAGTATTTGTTTGGCTCAGCACACCAAAACCTACAAGTTCGTTCTTCGAAATTAAGAAATATTTGAATCTGAGAAAGCAGGATGATGAAGGATAACTGAATGTAAAACCAAAACAGTCAACTGAAAGATACTAAAATGCTATGAGAACTGCAGAGTTGGGCTCTTCGAATTTGTCAGTGTGTCACTTTGTCAAATAAAACAACATTGATTAAATAAGTTTAAATTAAGTCAAATTATTAAGTCAAATTATCATTTTGGCATTAATGATCACTTGCCAAGTGAATATTACCATGAATCCGTCTAATAAGAGGATTTTGCATAGGGAAAAAATTATATAACTTTAAATATATTTCCAAAATTATTATATGTTGGATTAATTCTTAGATCATATTAAAACCATCAAAACAGTAAATTGATCAGTGGAGAGCATTTTAGTCAGCATGTAATCAAAGAGCACAGAGCTAACTATAAGGAAAATACTCCGCTAAATAATTGCAGCTGGGTAAAACCTGAACAAATATATGTGCTTAACAATATACATTGAGCTGATGCAATAATCAAGTCAGAATAAATCTTTCAGTTTTCTGCTAGAGAAATCCAACAATCCTCTAGGTGCGAAAAGCTCTTGGCTTCGTTGTATGTCGCATGTGGGATATTGTGAGTACGTACATGCGTGTTTGTGTCTATGTGTGTCAGTAGATATTACCCAGAATAATTACTATAATTACACAGAGAACTCTACAAAGCACCCACTGGTAGTGTGGGAGGTTAATGATGGAGTGTAAGAGTGTCAAGACAGCAAGAGAAGCTGACATAAAGGGAGAGAGAAAACAGGAAGGAAGAGAAAGGACCAGAAAAAAACGGAGGATGTGAACTGTAAAGCTGTGTTGATTAGATGAAATGGTACTTGCATCATTGGGTAGTTCAAATCTAAACAAAAAAAAATGCATTCAGCATTTTCTTGTGAAAAAATGTGCCTTAAAATTACAATTTGTAAAATCTCACCACTCGATCTCAGTAGATTGCAGTCAACTCTCCTGTACTGGGTTTCATGGGTAGCTGGTGTACATTTTTGTTTACTCTGAAGGAGGCTGTAAAACTTTGTTGAAGGAGTTTGATACAAGTCAATAACTCACATCACAGTGATATTGAGGTGACCTGCTGAGGATATACTGAACCTCTCTGTCAGTAAGTGCTACAGCCACTATTAGCTGCTCTTATCCTCTTTTACCTGCTGTTAGCCTCTGTTTGCTGCTCTTATCCTCTTTTACCTGCTGTTAGCCTCTGTTAGGTGCTCTTTAGGCTCTTTTATCTTTTGTTAGCCTCCGTTAGCTGATCATAGCCTGTTTTACCTGTTGTTAGCCCCTGTTAGGTGCTCATTGCCTTTGTTTGCTGCTCTTATCCTCTTTTACGTGTTGTTAGCCTCTGTTAATTGTTATTAGCTAATGTTAGCTGCTCTTAGCCTCTTTTATCTGTTGTTAGCCTCTGTTAGTTGCTCATTGCCTCTGCTGCTCTTATCCTCTTTTACCTGCTGTTAGCCTCTCTTTGCTGCTCTTATCCTCTTTTACCTGCTGTTAGCCTCTGTTAGGTGCTCTTAGGCTCTTTTATCTTTTGTTAGCCTCCGCTAGCTGATCATAGCCTGTTTTACCTGTTGTTAGCCCCTGTTAGGTGCTCATTGCCTTTGTTTGCTGCTCTTATCCTCTTTTACGTGTTGTTAGCCTCTGTTAATTGTTATTAGCTTATGTTAGCTGCTCTTAGCCTCTTTTATCTTTTGTTAGCCTCTGTTAGTTGCTCATTGCCTCTGCTGCTCTTATCCTCTTTTACCTGCGGTACTTTTACCTGCGCTTTTACCTGCAGTTCTCTAAAGTAGATAAAACATTGCTAGACCTGAAGAGTTAGCAAACTATCATTCAGTGCAATTAAACTGTTTATCAGAGAGTAAGTGTGCTTTTTATGACACTCAAGCTTAACATTAACTCTTGGAATGTTAGTTTATAACCAGTGTTAGTGTAACATGACACAAAGAAACATGTTACAGTAATCGCATAATATTTTTCAGTAACACGGTAATGTAATGCATTATTGTGCTAAATTCAATAATCACATTACAGTAACAATTTATGTGGTTACTCGTGTTATAAGGGTTCTTCAGTTATCTGCAGGCTGGGTTGATAGAAAGAAAACATATTAAAAAAACATTAATAAAAAAAGTCTAAACAATTAGACACGAATCAATGTATATTTCTGAGTACAATATTATTTTTCTTTCTATCAAATAACTTCAAAAAATGGTGAACTAGGCTGACTTAATCCCTAACTAAAAGTACTATTTCTTTATTTATTTTGTAAATAAGAGCAGTTGTGCACTGAACACAATGTTATGTCACCCACGTGTTAGACCAGTGACAACTGATTCATTTTGTGCACTGACGTTTAGATACCACACGATTTTTAAAATAGTTGCTGCTGATTGGGTAACACTTCTGACAAAACCACCAAAGGAAAAACAAACATACTTCATAGACAGTTGCACAGTCTTTCAGTGAAATGTTTTTCAGCCTGCAGCCATTTGCAAAGCATTTTTAGGCTGAACCTGCCCCTGACTTTTAAGGAGTATCACCTCACTGGACATATTGCTTTTGTTACTCAGCGCACCTTTGCCAGTGTTGCTTTTAAACTCAAAAGTCACGGGTTATAACAAAACTATGGATAACATTCCCTCCCTGGCAGAGTAGCTAGCCACCTACTACTAAAGAACTTCAAGCAGCTTTACATGTTTTTGTGTTTGCAGCCAGTAAAGTGTTAGCAAAACAGCATGTCTTTGGCTCAATTGGCTTGCCCTGTGAACACATATTTAACATGAAACTAAGTCAAATATCCAGGACAGCCTGTGCTTTGTCGCCCTGCTCTCTTCCTTGTCATACATCGTTTGAATTTGTTAGAGGATGACACATTCTGTCTTAGCAAATATAAAGTCCTCAGTTTAGAGAAAGCTAATGACAACAAGCAGCGTTCTCGGCTCTGGTGAGAGCCTGTAGCTCGTAGTTAGTCCCTCTCCAATTGAATGACCCAAGCTGGCAAGCTAACAATCTCTAGTATCTAAATTAGACCAAGAATGAACGCCAACCTGAGTGAAACAGCGATTATTAACATGTACCTGTTTTTAAAAAAAACCTTCATCACAAACTCCAATTCTTTTGTATTCATCATTTCCTGCAAATATGATGCAACATTCTCTGTTTCTGTTGGTTTTATATGTCAAATTCAATGTATTTAATGTATTCTTTATGTGACAGAATTTAGTTTGAGTGACCACTGAATACAGAATAAAGAATGAGGAAAAGCTGCCAGATGCCAGAAAATGCTAATCGAGGGTTGTTGTTGTTTTCTAGTATAAGAAAATGTAATGCAGTTGCAGAAATGGGACTGACAAAAAACCCATACACTACTGGATTATGTTTTAAATTAGTATTTTTAATGAAAACGTGTGCACTATGAGCATTAATCATGCAAATTGCTTTTGCCCAGTGCTGTAGACAAGTGAGACTGAGTGGCGTAAGAGAGGAACACTGCTAATTTTAGTGCAAGTAAACACATAAAAATTCAGGCACGAGATATCAACAGAACTCAGTAACAACACACTGCAGTGTCTCTAATATTACATGCAGTCAATCTCACAGGAACACACACAGAGAGAGGACTAAGTCACATATTTACTTAAGTGTTTTAAAGCTTCACACTTTCCTCTCCTCTTATGGCAAATATCGTAATGCAACCAGTGACCCGGAGTTTCTTCCACAGTAAGTGTGCGTAATTATTTACAGCTCTTGTATCAGTTTACACTGAAGCTGCTAACAGCTTGTGTGGTACTCGCCTGTAGTTTTTAACTCAGTCTCTGCTACATTGCTGGGATGATATAAGATTCTTGTTCTTAACATGTCAGCGGGCAGAGGCGGGGTTAATGCAAAGTTTAATCACGTAGGCTTGTGAGACAGAGGCTGTTTAAATCCTGAAAGTCGGCACAGACGTGTAGTCGTTGATGTTGGAGGCTGAGGAAACACGTCTGGCTAGATTTGAGCCTACTAGTCAATATCCACATGATATGTGAACTACCTACTATACATGAAATGGTTTGACTTTGACACCACTGTTACACAGCTCCGTGCAAAGTTTTTACACTTGATCTGTTTGTGGAGATTAAATAAATGGTATGTAACATGTTAAATATTCATCTTAAGACTTTGTCACATTTGAAAGACTCAAGGCAGGCCGGCTGCTTTATCTCAATGCTTTTGACTCAAGGACAAGTGTGCCCCAACAATCAGACACAAAGGAGCATCTTTTGTCTTTAAACAAACCTGGAGCGGATCTTTAGGTTTCTGTAGTAATAGTGCCAGAGATCATACCAATAATAGTAACTACTGTGCCAGGTGCTGTATCACCTGTTATCCTGACCTGTTGTACCTTTGCATGAACATGAATGTCAGGGGGGGAGAGGGCTCAGCTTTGGCTCATGTCCAAATTCAATTACACATTTCTAAATTTTATTTTGTCGGCAGGTTGAATAGCTTGAGACACTCTTTTCAGTCCCAGTCAGTTAGACTACACGCACACACACACTGCCATGCATGCATTGTGTTCATTTTAGTCAGGGTTGTCATGGCAACAGCTATTCAATGAAATGTCAATGCATTCAGGCAAACTGACACACATACACGCACACACACGCTGTAAACGCACGCTCTTCGATGAAGTGCTGCCGTGCTGCTTTCCGCACATATTAGGGATCAATTTTGTGCTCCTGTCAAGAAAAGGGAAAACGGGTCAACGGGGGTTTGCTGACCCTGTTGTAATGTTTGTGGCAGTCTCGAGGAGTCAACAATTCAACACTTAAAGAAAGATGGCAGCAAACAGACTCCTGAATGTGAGTCAAAAGGGAGGAAAATAGGAATGAATGTGAGAAAATATTTGGGATTTGAAGGCTATTTTTAGATGGAAGTATAACAAATAAACACGGCGAGAGTAGAGAGGAGTATGAATCCCATGAGATATGCCCACTAGATCAGAGGGGGAGGAAATGTGGGGAGGGGGAGGCTCTCCCTTGGTTATTTGGTGAATTGAGCTCAGCTATGTTCCTTATTGTGAATGTGCGGTGTTTTCCGCATGCCACCAAATCTTTTTCCTCATAGTGACTTTCACTTTATTGCTTTCTACATATTCTACTTTTCCTTGAAATCAGCTCCGTGTTATCGTTCCTGACGTTCTGCTGCGTTTGAATCAAACCACTGAAGTGATGAGTAAACAGCTGTGTGTGAATGCCGGGGTGCGGACGCGTGTGACTAAATGTCTTTCAAAGCCTTATGTAGCAGTATTCATTTGTTGACAGCCGCTCATTATATCTGTGTTTGTGCGTGCGCGTGTATCAGTCTGGCGGCAGTGGTGGGCTTTGTTATGTAGTGGCGATGAGCGTATCTGTGTGTCATTAGCTACCAGATGTTACATAATGTGACAAAGTGGAGGAATTAGATGGAGAAGGCAGAACAGAAGGCAGAAACACCCTTCCATTAGCTAATGAGCTGCAAACCCGGTCGATGTCGGCTTAGAAATACACACACAGCGAGACCACCGGCTTCATCACACACCTGAGAATGTGTGGGTGAACTGTGCACACTTTAAAGTGAGTCAGACTCAGCTCTGCTGCTTTGTTGTCATTTAAATTCATATTTTAGGGGGGGGGGGTTGTTTTGGGGTTTTTTGCTACAGATTTAACTAAATGTGAAATGCCTTTAAATGTATAAAATCCTTTTTTTAAAGTTTCAATTTGGATAAATCTACAAGTACTATGCTGTCAGCTCCAGGAGCTTAATTCAGCTCTTTCATACACTTTTGTAGTAAGAAAAAAAACATTTCTAAATAACATATTAAAAGAAAAAAAAAATGCAATTTGTGTCCATTTTACAAATATGATGATTAGTTATGGATTTGTGTATCATGTGATTCCCATAACATGAGCTTTGTATGAAAATGACACATGTTGAGTGTGTCCTCAGTGATGATGTGTCTATCTGCTGTAGCTGCACGGACTTTATTAACACCTGGCAGACTGAGCCCGTGAGTTTCTTACTGTAACACAATGTGTGAGTGGGGTCTTATTCTTAACACTTTTCTCACACATTTATGGAAGTAGCAGGAAAATACAAGCAGGGAGACTATTTTTTTCACTCCTCTGAGTTTTCTGATCTAATTCATGTAATATTTCTTTTTTCTTTTTGCCTTTACATTTGTACACCTCGTCTTGTGAGTTTGCTGACTGTTTGCACCTGAGTCCCAAACCAAATCAAAAACCAGGTGAAATTAGAGGGAATTAGAAAAGGAAAGAAGAAGAACGTGTGATTTTGTCTTACCAAGTCCAGGTATGAAGGTATTCAGAAAAAGACAGATGACCGCCAAGGGGAAAGGCATAGTGGGAATTGCAGCTCTCAGGGGGCCTTTCTTCTCCCTGACCTCCACCACCACTCCTCCACCTGCTGTAGGGCCCAAGGACATGGCTTTAGTCCCCAGATTATCATCTGTTTTGACACGCCCCTGCTCCGTTCCTCCGTCTTTCTGTGCCATCTCTCTTTTCTCTTTAGCTTAAAAGCAGCTTCAGGTGAGTGGGTGAGATTTGTTTCCCCTGGATTAGGATTTAGATGAGGGCAAAAATAAATGTAAAAAAATAGTTGTATCCACAGAGGATTAGCTAAATATTCAGCAGTTCATGTCATCAGCTGGCTCTCCACTCACAGCTTATGACACATTCACTGGCAAATAAACAGGAGCAGCAACAAGCTATAAATGTGAATTTGTGGCAAAAACGGTTAAACTGTTTATAGAAAAGCAATGCATATTTAATTTTATTTGAGATGAGATATATTTTTAAAGTCAGCTTAACAAATGTTCACACATATCCACGTCTCAGGAGAGCAATTGTCTTCGAGAACATATGAGGGAGATGTAGAGATTCGTCTGAAAAAGTAAATTTAAATCAGGGAAAAAAGTCTCAAACAAAGCAGAAGTTTCAAAATCCTGCAACTGTGAGTCCTTAAAAAGCACTGTGTCCATCATCAGAAGTCAGTGACATCGTCTGTTTGTTTCCATACATGTCCAGCATGTCCTTAAGGAAGCCTCCTTAAAATATTTTCAACATCTCCAGTAAAATCCTCAAACTATGTGCTGCAATTTCTTATTTTCTTTCTTTCTCTTTTTTCTTTCTTTCTTCAGAAAAATTCTGCTAATCCTACACACCTCTCCAAGACAGAGAGCAGATGGCGCACACACCGACCCCCGTTTTTCTACTACGTCTCTCTCTCCCTCTCCCTGTTTTCTCTCCCTCTGCCCCCCTCCATTTAAAGGAACAGTGCCATCACTTGCTGCCTCTGAATGAAGTCGATCCATAAAGCTAATGCAAAAAATTACACACTGTTGCTTAAATTAGCTTGCATGATGACCCTAAAGAAAACCTTTGCACGATTTTCCTGCAGCTTAATTCCAATCCAACTGATTACAGCCCAGTCCTTTTTGTTTACATTTATTTCATGTGTTCACACATCTCCACGAGCGCTTTATGTCAGCGTCAGATAATGGTTGAGAGAAGACACACATTTACAAATGTCCCCAGTCTGTAATATAGATAATTACAACTGATGGATTGTGTAATGATTGTGTAATTGCAGCGCTCATTTTCAAAGCTACCTGCTGTTCTTTCCCGTGAATACACAGCTGGGTTTACAGCAGGTTTACAAAACCGAGGAAGAAAGGAGAAGGACGGGAAGCTGAGACAAAGCAGATGCGGGATGAAAGAAAGAAGAAAACTCAAGGGCAGTGGAGAGCGAGATCAAACGAAGAGACAATCACTGTCAGTATTTCAGCTATCATTCATGTAATAGCTGAAATACTGACATACCACCCCCCCCCACTCCTCCCCTGACTTCCACTTAATCCTCCACATCTCACTTTTCAACTTCTCTTCCTCATCTTCTTCACCACTTCTTCAGTCTGCTCGCGCGAGCTTTATTTAAACACAGTTGCAAATCTGTGAAAGCCTGAAATTAATCTCGGTCTCAGTTTTCATCTCTCTCTCTCCCTCTACGTCTCTCTCTCTCTCATTTCTGTTTGGTTTCCTAGCAACCCAGGAAGCTGAAGGTAATTATACAAAAGATATTGATCTCTACTTTGTGGTCCCTCTCTATCCCCCTCCTATTTTTCCCATCTCTCCCACTAATTTCAGTTCAATCCCTACTTTTAATTTCCTCTCATCTCTGAATCACGGGCGGTGCTGTAACTGCCGACTCGGCTGTAGTCTTCTCTTTTGTTTTGGTTATGCAAAGCGGCATTATTATGTGTCTGACAGCCCAGGACTCTCAGAAATCTGGACCGATGAACTCAGTCATCGTTGGATTGTTGAGCCAAAGGCATGTGGTGTATGCTTATTACCATGACAACATGACAGGAAAAGTAATACAGTGTTTTAAAAAAAACAAAACACATTTCACAATTTATTTACAGTGAGCCAATTGTAATCAAAAACAACTTCTCATCGTAACAAAAATGTACATTTGAGCTACAACAGTTTAATACTACTGTTTGGATTCAGGTTATAATGATATTCTGGCAGTTATACTCCAGTCTCTATAAATAGCTTGATGCAGATTTGTTGGCGCATCCGTGATATGAATTTCTGGTTCAACCACATCCCAAAGGTGCTCTATTGGATTGAGATCCAATTACCAGGGAGGGCATTTGAGTGCAGTAAACTCATGTTAAAGAAACCATTGTTGGATAATTTGAGATTTGCAACACGATGTGTTATCCTGCTGGAAGCAGCCATCAGAAGATGGGATACGCTGTGGTCATAAAAGGATGGATGTGGTCAGCAATACTAACCAAGTAGGCTTATTGCAGTGCAGTAGGGCCCAAAGGGTGCCGAGAAAATATCTTCAACCACCACCAGCCTGAACTTCGTGCTTTTATGTTGTTTAAACCAAATTCTGACACTTACCACCCAAATGTCACTGAAGGAATCATGAGTCATCAAACCAGACAATGTTTTTCCAGTTTTCTATTGTGACATCTGACATAAACGAGTCATTTTCACCCAGAGAGCTGCTACTCATTGGATATTCTCTCTTTGTGAGGCCATGCTCTGCAAACCATCCAGACGGTTGTGTTGGAAATCCCAGCAAATACTCACCAGTCCATCTGGCACCAACAACAATGCCACATCAAATAAATCACCGTTCTTATGTTCAGTTTAAATTTTAGCAGGTCACCATGACCATGTCTGCGTTCCTAAATGCATTGAATTGCTGGTATGTGATTGGCTGATTAGGTATTTACATTAACAAGGAGTTGTGGTATCTAATAAAACACTCACACTACTGATGTAGTTTGGTTTGTTATCTTTCTTTGATTATAACAATAAATTAGCCTTCTTACAGTTCTTTTGTTTCTTACATCCCACAGCTGCATGACTCCTGTCATAGTTGAGATTGGGGAAAAACCAAACAGGGAGATGGTGAAAGCCGGTCACGGGTCATTAATCGCTACAGGAGTCGTGGTCACTTTGGCCTGTCGCTAGCTAAATCATAACACTGCATCAGCCACACAAACACTGTTTTTGAACATGTACTTTCCCATTAGTATATTGCATTCAAAATGTAAAGTAGTTTGCAATAAATAGCATTTTCCTCGTTACCAACAGGACATTATGTTACAAGTGCTCTTTATTTTTATAGCTAAACTAGGAGTTCAGTAGCCATCTTAAAATGCCATTTTGCTTTTAAAAGTTACACCAGGAGCTCAGAAAGATGTAGCTTTCTCATTTATCACTTCTCAAATGTAGCTGTTTGAGAAGTGATAAATGACCAACCTCGGACGGGTGATTTACAGTCTAATTTCCCTGCTGAGCACGTTAATAATCTTCTAATTGAGGGTGTCGGCAAGTAATACTTAACAGTGTGTGTATAAAATCTGCTTTGGAGGATGTCAGTTGTTTGTTTGTTTGCTATCATTGGTCTCTCTTTTTTCATTTTCATGTACCTGCAGCACATCCTGCTGGGCGTGTGTGTGTGTGTGTGTGTGGGGGGGGGTGCATAGGCCCTTTGTCATGAACAAATGCTGCTTGCACATTCAGCTGTGTGGACCTTGACTTCTTTGTATGTCTGTTTTGCTGCACACGCACACACACACACACACACAGAGTTTTGTTCTCTCAGGGCTTAATTTATGTTGATCCCATCTGTCAGGAAAAGCTGACATGACACACCAGCTATTTATACACGCCTCTGTCTTCATGTGTGTTCCATGCATGTGTGCACATGCATGTGTGTGCGCTGCTGCCGCTGATGGCATCCCATTGTGTTCCTCACCTCAGACCGGATCACCACGGTGACTGTACCATTCACCACCTTTCATCTCCATCCTTCGGCTGACTCGCTGGCTTTTATGCCTCCATGTTTTCCTCCTGTTTGCGCCTCTTAGTCGCCCATAACGCTGCACGAATTCCTCATTCAAGTGTATCACAGTGGATTGAGTTTTCACTCAGCTTTTAATGAACAAAAATTCTTTTATTGTTTGGGTGAAACAGCAGGAACGTGCTGCAAAGAAGGCACACTGTGTTCAGCCCAAGGTTACCATTTTATGACTGTCATACCTCAGTGCGAGTTAGACTGCACTATTTTGTGCACAGAAGGTCGGGAAACATTCTGATGAAGTCTTGGAGACAAAATAGTGAGTGACCTTTGACCTCAAACAACATTTCATTCAAAAAACCCCACAGATTGCATATAAAAATCAGGTGGACCTGCAGTAAAACATACCCTTCTTGATTCATGGTTTATTTAAAACTACATGGAGCCATAATTTACAAAACGAACATGTGTTTTACTTAGGAACTCGAAACTAGCCGCTATGACCATAAACACATCTGGAAAGCATTTACTGGGGTAGCAAATCAAGTGAACAGTAGGCTCATTTTACCATGAACACTGGGGAGTCGCCTCCTGCTGGCCTTCAGAAATAATGCAGGTTTAAGACACTTCACGAGTGTCTCACTCAGCACAAACTCAAGCCTTCTTGAAGTTATAACTTTAAATACTTTATTCTAGTGTTCACATATACGTTGTTGTAATGATTGATCGGTTGTTTGAGTTATTGTTGCTTTCCTTTCAGCTGGAGTCTGGCCACTTTCCTCTGCTGCTCACTGGATATTTTTGGATTATTATCCATAAATTATAGAAATGGTTGTGTGGGAAAATCCCAGTAGATCAGAAGCTTCTGAAATACTCACGCCAGCTGAGAAATAGCAATGTTGCATTCATTTACTTAAATCATCTACATGTCTAAATGCATCGACTTTCTGCTAAGTGACTGGCTGATTACAAAACCAATTGGAAAAAGTTGGGACACTGAAATGCAAGTGAAAACAGAATATAATATTAGTCATATTAAGTCATATTAAAAACAAACAGTGGGAGGAGCATTATTTAACTACATAGGGCAACTGGCAACAGGTCAGTAACATGACTGGGTATAAAAAGAGCATCTTAGAGAGGCAGAGTTTCTGAGAAGTAAATATGGGATGAAATTTGATGAATTTCTCAAAATAAAATTGCAAAGAGTAAATATCTTCAAAGATTTGGAGGATCTGGTGAAATCTCCGTGTGCAAAGAACAAGATCAAAAATCAATACTGAATGGCCGTGAACTTCACGTGGCGCTGCATTAAACACAGACATGATTCTGTCATGGAAATCAGTGCATGGGCTCTCTGTCTGTGAACACAGTTCACTGTGCCTGCCACAAGTGGAGGTTATTTATCTAAATTTCAGGAGCGAGACCACACCTCGCACACTCTTCTTCCAGTTCTCTGTCTATATATGCTTCCTGCACTACAACCCATTGTTCTCATTTGCGTCTCCCAGGCACACCTCCTCCTTTTAATGCATTTCCTTCTCATTAGTACGTGGGGATCCACCTGCCAGTCCCCTCTGAGGCCTTCCCCAGACCACAGCATCAGTTCACTGATGTTACAGGTTGTTGTGGAAAGAAGGGGATGCTGCACAGACATGACCCAGGCCCAACTTTTTGACATGTGTTGTTGCCATCAAGGTACAAAATAAACCACTTTCTCAGTTTATAATAATATGATTATAATTATCCTTTTCAGGGTTTTGATTAAAACTTTAGAGAGCCTCCAAGGTTTTCTGCAATTGGAGGTTATAGATTTGCAGTTTGGGCTAGCGAGCAGGTAAATAATTAAAGTGCGCTATGCTGATAAATATCAGCCATTTTTCTGTGCTGTAACTTTGCATTTTTCTGATGTCTGGTACTTTAACACTAATTTCACTTGTGTAAAATTCACCACTGGTGATTGCAGAACTTGAGGCTGTCTACTTCTTGCCCTACTTTCTACAGGTAGGTCAAGCTGACAGACCTGCTTCATGCAAATTTGACAGGGCATCTCCATAACTCCCTCCTTGGCCCCTTGAATGAGGATTTTATTACCATGACAAAAGCCGTGTGCGGCGTGGTTTAAATATAGCACTGATTAACAAAGCTGTTCAGCCATTTATCCCCTAATACGCTGAGCTCTTGTGCTGCCGATTCATTAGTTTGGTGTTTTGAAAACCATCATCGCAATTGCAAAGAAGGAGCACTCGAGCTGGCCCGCGTCCCTTCTGTTTTTCCCTTATTAATATGTAAAATTATTCAGCAAGGTCCTTCAAAATCTAATCACGCCATCTCTCCTGACGGGTCACCTGTGGCGTCAATAAGGCACGCGTTGTGAGCTTTTATGGAGCAATCAGATTGTACGTTCAGAAGGCTGCGCGCACTCATGTGAAGAAACATAAGGGCATGAAAATAAAAATCTAGGTCTGAAACTATTTAAGGAAAATCTGGCCGGTGATGTCACTGCGCTGATGTCATCTGAGGCGTCATTCTGGGGCAAAGGGAAAATTTCAGGTCATCTTGTTTTGAAAAATTACAGAGATTTGACAGAAAAGTAAGACCGTTTTGCTTTAGTTTGTAGCTGCCCAGTGTTGTTGTTGTTGTTATTGTTTTTTAAATATCTTCGTATTGAATCGTCTTTCATTTCAGTGTGATTTAACGATAGAAACCTCTGCAGAAGCTTGTAGCTGATGCAATACTCATAACCCAGATGAGATTAAACAATTCGTTGTTTGCCACAGTTCATTTAGAGAAGGAGAAATTCAGTAGCGGTTATGAAAGGTTTTTAGCCTCGCCAAAGAAATAAAATAGAGAATAGAGCGACATCTGCTGGCCACAGAGATACATCACAGCCAGAAATAATATCTTATTTACAAGATTAAAAGAAAGGGTTCAAAGAAAGTTTGTAAAATAGCAATGACCATAATAATTCTGAGGTAATCTAATTGACTTTTTTTTTTTACTGTGTGCATTTAGTTTTATTCTTTGTGGTTCTTTTTTCTTTTCTTTTCCTTTTTAAAATTTCCTGTGGCTTCATCAACCAGAAACCACATCACACTTTGATGCTTCGCTTTTACTGGAGGCAATGCAGTGTGTATTAACCCAGCGAATGCCGGATTTCATTCTTTTAGATCAAAGTTCTGATTTCACAATAAAAGCAAACAAAAACAAGCTGTAGAATAAATTTCATTTAATTTTTTTATTTTGCATTTTCAGTATATGTTTTGCTCTACAATAGCTTATACACAGACAAAGACAAGAAAATCAATCTGAAGATTTGATGGTTTGAAAATAGATTCATACACCAAGAGATCTGCTTGGTTATACTGTTATTAAAATGTTCATTTCACACTCGGTTATGCTGATCTTGGGGTGGTGGCATTCTTCGACTGGATGGATTCAATGATTTTCTTTACCCACTGCATGGTTGGATCAGCACAGACTTGTTTATCAGCCACCGTCTTTAAGCTAAAACAGAGACAAAAAAATTAATGATACTGACAACTTGTATATTTTTTTAAATATATCTGTAAGCATACTAGATATATACTAGTCTGCTTATTTTGAACTCTGGAGTCACTTACAGCACGCCTTCCATTGCACATCGTTTGTCTGTGTATTCGAAGCTCGTCACTCTTTTGGCTGGAAGACGTATTTTGAGGAACGAAAAGCAGCATTTTTCTGGACCGAAGGTGCCTGAAAACATTATAGAGATATAAATAACTATTAAAAGAAATCCAAGTGGAAAATTATGTTACTATATCACCGTAAAATTGTTTTACAGTTGGCTGTTTGAACTTTTCAAAATCACAGGACTTTGATTGTTGCAGTAATGTCGTGTTAAAAGGCCTCAGTTCAGTTTGTCTGTATTTTTAAGAATAATGATGTCTTTCATTTTAGCTTTTGTTCATCTAAGACTTCTTTTTTAAATCGGTTCCTTTTTTGGCCTTTCGGCAAACACGATCACGCTTAATTAAAAAGTTCAAATGACCAAATTTTGACTTTTGAAAGACAGAAAAGGAGAAGCAATTTGCCCTTTACAAGAAA
Source organism: Neolamprologus multifasciatus (assembly GCF_963576455.1). Taxonomy (NCBI): domain Eukaryota; kingdom Metazoa; phylum Chordata; class Actinopteri; order Cichliformes; family Cichlidae; genus Neolamprologus; species Neolamprologus multifasciatus. The sequence continues at coordinate 6,802,340 of NC_140453.1, forward strand.
AATAAGTAGCATGCAGTCAGCTTACTGTCAGACGTAACGAGAGACGACAAAAGAACGATGCAGGCCATCAGAATGACGGGGTTCTTCATCATCATCATCTTCTTCTTTGGTGTTGTTGTCCTGCTTGTTTCTGTTTTTCTCTTCGGCCTGCTTGCTCGGTGTCTGTCTTCTTTCACACAGCCCCTCTCCCTTTTATTAAGCTGATGTCATATGCATGTGTGCGCGTGTGCACATACGTGCATGCGTCTCTGTGCAGAACATGTACAAGGTAGCAGAACAAGTTCCATTACAAAAATATATGAGTTGCAACTCCCCAACATGCAAACAAAGTGCGGTTCTGTGGTCAGCAGGGGAAAGAAGAATCGGGGGAGGAGGGCAAATGATGCTGCGGTTGAAACTTGTTTCTCTGAAATTGAAAACACAACTTCTCCACCTGAGTCACCTAATGTTGCTGTATGTGTACTTGAGCATATGCATAATTGTGCATTCTGCAGATGCATTGTGGTTTTAAGCTTGTCTCATTGTTACAAGATAAGATAAGATGAATTAAAATAAAATAAGATAAAAAAACACATATTTGGGTATAAATGTGTCAGGAAAAATGTCTTAAATAAGTTGTTTCCCGGCCTGATCAAATTTCTGGTGTATTTTTTAAGAGTGGCTCTCTCGCAACCACAACCTGTCTGCCAGCGGCTTTGTAGCTTTTCTGACCGTAGTTACATCTATTAGAAAGCCTTTTTCTGGCTTATTCACGGCATTTATGACTAAACTGATGCTAATGCAAACTCTTGCTTTGAAATCCAAACACCAGCAGCACTTTATAATAATGCCACACTATTGAGCATTACTACAGTATTAGTAAGTGGTTAATTCATCATTTATAAAGCATTACTCCACTTAGCATGCGATTTATAAATATAGATATATTATTATGAGTATGATTATGACTAAGATTGTGATTATTACTAGCAGTGATGTAGTAATAGTGATAGCTGTACATGGTGTAACCCTTACAAATGGATAAACATATCTGTATTCATAACTGGCACACTAAGGAGAAGTAATTAAGCACTTACTAATATCTTACTAATCCTTAATAGTGTGACATTATTATAAAGCGGATATAAACATTGTTAGGGTGGAGATGAGTGCTGTGGGATTGAAAGGTATGCACAAGAATGGGTTTGTGATTCTAAAATGTTCCGGTTTTTGTACTCGTATCCTGTTCTTAGAAGTTGTTGATGTGTTTTAAAGGCTTTTCAGAGATAACAGGAAACGATGGGATACATATGTTGTAGTTCCTGGTCCCCACTTTACTAACCTGTAAACCACAGGAAGTCCACTGCTCTCTACTGAGATAGCAGCACAGTTTAGGCAATAAATAGCCACCGAAACTCCTACGAAAAGTAGGTCAATATAAAACAGCTGCTATGACACACGAGACAAGATCATAATGGAGGTGGTTTTAATGTGTGAAGGAAATTTTAATATCAGTCCAGCATCAGCAAATCACATCTCTGCCAAGTCATATTACTAATTGTTTGATTTTTATCTCAATATTTGGTGATCACATGCTGATGTCATCGGTGTGTCTGAGCTGTTTGCACAATAAAAATGTGGTTTGGGGTTTGTATTTGTACAATATGTTTAGATACTTTGTTTCTTTCAGTATGTATAGATAAAGATAAAATATTGAGAGGGAAAATCTGAATATATTTAGTATAATTTTAATGAGTTGGGTATGGAAACAAATTTTAAAAAAAGAAAAAAGAAAAAGAAAACCCCCAATGAGGCTGACTTCAGCAGAACTGCACCCTACGCTAGCTCGAACTGAAACCTGTGGTTTGAAACAGGCAGGAGTGCATTTTAATATAAATGCATACATGTGCATGTGTGAAAACCAGTAGAGTAACACATCTGCTTCGACAATAGAATTTCACTTATTTGTAACCACCACAGGGGAAATTTTACTGTCATATATCTAGTCACTGGATCAAAGTTAGAAGGCCTCAAGAGGGTTTATTGTAGATGTACATATAAAGCTTGTGACCAGTAAAAACACAAGACATAAATATAAAATGGCTTTAGATGATGTCCTGTTGTTGTAGACGAAATACAGTCATAAACATTTCAGACTTTTAATTTCAGTCTTTGACGACTCAGGAACGACTCAAAGTCTAGTTTCTATTTTTTTGGTGACGGTGCAGAAAGTTTTTGTTCCTCAGGAAAGAACCGCAAACCTGCACAAGACATGACATGACATGATATTCGAGACCGGCGAGGTTTTAACGGAAAGTCTGAAGCGGAAAGCCCGCTTGCAGATTGGATTGAAGAGGCGGGACTTGCCAGCACCACAGGTAAGAAAATGAACACCACAGGTTGTGCTACCTTAACCTCAGAGTTTTCCCCTATGATTTGGTGACAGGAAAAGTCTCCCTGTTCAAAGTTCACCTGAGAACAGATTTAAGTGATTTAGCCGATTCAAAGTTAAAGTGTGTGACATGATGTAACGTAACGGCATTAACTTATCACCTCGTTAGGCATCTTTTAAGTTCTGTATGACAAATTTAAAGCCAACTTAGGTTGTGTCTTATTCTGATGTTTGTAAAAGTCACCTTTTTTTCTATATCTAGCATTGAAATTTCATCTAGATTACCTAAAAACTACAATATTTCATGAACATGATGGATGGTACACTATAAACAAATAGATTTTATGAATTTTGATAGAGTGCTAGATTGCTTTTATTTTAAAACTGGAAAAAAAGGTGTCAGTCTTGCAAGAGGAATCCACTCTCTAGGGGATAAACAAAGAAAAGAAGAGGTTTAATGGAAGGGTCGCAAAGAGTAATGCATGGATACTTATAGGAAAAGAAGAGGAATGACTGATCACAACCCAGACATGAAAAAAGATGCTAAATGGGTAAAAGCAGAGTGAAGCAAAGCCAGTGGTTTTCTGCTGAGAAAGAAGAATATAGTAAATGACAAACACAGGGACAGATGCAGGAAATCACAACATGAGTAAGGTGCTGAGTCGCCATATTTCAGCATTTTGACAGCGATGTCAAACATCCTGCTCTGAATTATCTGTGGGTTCTCAGTTGGCCTGAGATACAAATTATTTTCAGAGAAGCAAACCACCAAACAACACACACCAAATCCAGTCTTTACCACTACATTGCTGTGTTATACACAGTCAAACACCAGCGACACACCAGGACTTAAAAACAATCCAGGACTCATTTGGCTTCATTCAAACTGGAACATGAATTAATTTTTTTATACAAACGAAAGCGATTGCTTAAAAAAAATTATCTTTATTAAAAAATGTAATTAAAAAAAACAAAAACAGATGAATGTGTAGTTTCATTGTTGGGTGTGGGGGTTTTTACCTTACATTATAACTTGGCTTCAGGCAACTGCTGTTGTGATTTGATGTTATATAAATAAAACTGGATTGAATTAAATATATAAACACCTATCTTAAAAATAAGATGTGTTGCTGACCATTAGGTGGCAGTGGGGATATGTAGACAGGTGTTTTTTCTTTGCTCTCTTACATTTTTACGCAGCTCACAGTGCTGTCCAAAAGTCCGGATCCACCCCTCATTTCTTTATACTTTCCTTCCAAAAAGCCAAACTTTCCATTGCTCAAGTGCTCTTGGGCAACAGTTCTTCAGGTTTTCTGAAAGCCTTTCAAAGTTTGTCTTTGGACATTGGCTAATTTTTCACTCATTTCCAGTCCAGTCCCTCCAACTAAAGACTGACCTGTAAATCATTCAAACATCAAAACAGCAACAAACTGAAGCAATGTTGTGTCTGCACATAACAGATAACTTATCAAAGAACCAATTTTACATTGTATTTGTTAGTAGTAGCAAAATATAAAGAAACAAGTCTTGATAAATAATTATCAGGCAGGTAAGGAAATCCCTGAAATTTGATTTTGTTCATCTGGATGTCGTGTTTTAAGTGGGAGAAACATTTTGGCACTAACCCGCCTTCTTCACGGTTAGCTGACTCCACGTTTCCCCAACCTTATAAAAGGCACAATGACTGAAACTAGCACTACTGACTAACAATGATATTTATCTTAAAAATAAATACAAGACCGTATTTACTTTTAAGGGTATATTGTATAATTTCATTTTTTTCTTTTTTAAAAGGTACTTTAAGAAATGTTTAGTGCAGTAAAAAAAGTTCTGTTATTTACATTATTGAAACTCATTTTAATATACTTGTCATAATTTGACGTAATGTTATTATTTTTAGTACAATGTATTTTTTTCTATGTGGATCTAGTATATTTGTAGAATTCATTTAGTTGTTTAGTAAAACAAACAATGACAATTTAAAAAATAGTGTTTTTTAAACAGAAAATAAATGTATTCAGAAAAGTTGTACATTTATTCAAATTGTTATGTCTATAAACAGTTATAACCTGTTACTGTAATGCAATACAAATAAAAGTTTGAAAAATAAAGTAATTAAAATTTAATGAAAATGAGAACTTATTTGACCTTGAAGAAGAGGTCAGAGGTGCAAAGTAATATATCTAGATATTTTAAATCTTTATGCCGTACTTTCAGTGTAACTTATAAGGACTTTCAACCAATAAGTCATTAAGCTGGTTTTAAAGACCTCAATGGATGTAATCCAAATTTAATGGCTTGTTAACATGACCTCATTCTACACCTTTACAAAAGTTTCATAAGAATTAATTCAAGATTTTTTGTGAGCTATCGTGTTTACAAATAGAAAGAATGACACACATGAGCCCAGTCAAGAAGAGAAAATCTTAGATGGATTTAATGAGACGTGTGCACAGTACTGTACATTTTTGTTTCTGCATTTGTATTTTTATTGTATTTGGAAGAAGCAGATCTAACAGGTACGATGGAGCTTCTGTCAGTACTGTAGCGACTGGTCTGCTAAAAGTTCAGTCATTCAAAATAAATGGTAAATGGCCTGTATTTGTATAGCGCTTTACTAGTCCCTAAGGACCCCAAAGCACTTTACACATCCAGTCATCCACCCATTGGTGATGGCAAGCTACTTTGTAGCCACAGCCACCCTGGGGCGCACTGACAGAGGCGAGGCTGCCGGACACTGGCGCCACCGGGCCCTCTGACCACCACCATGCTGTAATTTTATTACAAACTACTGTATGATTGCCCACTGCACATCCTGTCTCTCTGTTAAGGAAGAAAACATTTAACAATCAGCATACACCCTCTCCTCTCTGCACATCCTCTCCTCTCGTCACGGTGATCTTTGACCGCTTCAGATAACGGATGCTCATTCATCAAAGGATACGGCGTTCCCCTCAGCGTAGTGGTGCTCCATGACAACGAGTCTGCCTACAGGAAGAAAAGAAATCCCACTCTGCTTTACACTCAGACATCAAACCCAATTCAATTCAATTCAATTCAATTTTATTTATATAGCGCCAAATCACAACAAAAGTCGCCTCAAGGCGCTTCATAGATACAGAGAAAAACCCAACAATCATATGACCCCCTATGAGAAAGCACTTTGGCGACAGTGGGAAGGAAAAACTCCCTTTTAACAGGAAGAAACCTCCGGCAGAACCAGGCTCAGGGAGGGGCGGCCATCTGCTGTGACCGGTTGGGGTGAGAGAAGGAAGACCATATCACCCTATTAGAGCATGGATAAAGACATGCTGTGGAAGAGAGACAGAGGTTAATAACAGATATGATTCAATGCAGAGAAGTCTATTAATACATAGTGAGTGAGAAAGGTGACTGAAAAGGAAAAACTCAATGCATCAATGCATCACCCACCATGAGACAATTAAAGGATAAATCAGAACTACAGTGGAGCGGCGGGGACGGCTGGTGGGAAGTGACTCTGAGGTAAATTTAGGCCTAAGCAGTGCCAGGAGACACCTCCGTGGGTCTAAAGATGGCAAAAATTTTATTTTTATTGCATTACTTAACATGTAAGAACAGTCGGCCAATACGACTCTCACACAGTAAGTTATGTTTAGAATAACTGCCTGTAAAAGTAGCTGAATCAGAAACATCTGTAGGGAGCTGTGTATATCTGCCTTTAGATGATGTGTTTGAGTTTGTGGGAATACTGAAACATTACTGCAATACTGATGATTAGCTGCGGTCCACGCCTGAATAAATAAGACCTGCTGTCAGCAGTTGAGTCAGTCTGGTGCCTGCTGTCTCTGAAAAACATAACGTTCCCTGATATCATATCAGAGGATTCCTCATTCTGACATCTCTTATGTAACTCTGACCAAACCTTTGTTTCCACAGACAGTTTGTGTGGACACGCATCTGAAACAAGATCTCCATACAGAGAGACAGATTTAGCCACATCAATGAATTTATTACATACTTGCCATCATATTTAGCTCGTATTTGACCACCAGAGGCATTATGATTATTAATGTCAAAGCTAAAAATGGTTTGTCCTGCTTCGCGTCAGATCAAGAAGACTTTAGTCGCACCTTGGCATTTCTATCTAAGATTCTCACAGAGAAACTTCCTGGAAGTGATTTGTGTGGGGCTGGAAATCCTGGGAAAGTTAAAAGAATGTGAAACTGATAACTAACTGATAGCTGTGCCCAAGGACACTTCAACATACAGACCAGATGAGCCTGGCATTGAACCGCTGTTTGTCCACCGGAACACAAGGTCCAAAGGTCAGACTTGTTCGTGAAGAGATTTTTTGGGAAAAAAAAGGCATGCGTGTGGTTGTTTTCACAGGATGTCCACCCCGTCCTTGGCTTCAGTTTTAAGCCAGGGGGGAGTTCAAGGAATGGTCACCAGGATTTGGGATTATACTCTACACATACTCACACACATACAGTCATATATGCATACATGCATGCATATAACACTGAGGCTGCGTCCACACTACCCTGGATAAATTTGAAAACGGCGTTTTTGTCTGAAAACGCTCTGCGTCCACACTAGTGTTTTCAGTCGTTTTCACAGGGCTGTGCGTCCACATTGAAACGGCTGAAATCGCTTACGTTCCAGTACTGCGCATGCGTGAAACGCAAGACGATTTGACCTGCCTCATTTCTGTCTGTCTTTTGTTTACTTTCCGGCTCTTTGAAACGTCGCGGCAAAATGTCGAGGAAAAGCACAGAGTTTTTTTTAAATGGACTAACAATGAGGTGGAGTTGTTGCTGCAAGTAACACAAAAGTACAAAGTTGCAAAAGCAAGTGAGAATTAAAGAATTTGAAGAAAAGCTATCGGGAGCATGTACAGACTGATATTAATCTTTAGTAGGGCTGTCACAATTGAGAGCAAACAAAACAACTGCTGTGTGATGCCCTCAGCTATCTTAGTTTAATTGGTCAATTGACTGCATCACATGACATGTGTCATCGTTTTTGAAAAGGATCCTTTTTCGCTGTCCACACTGTGACGCGAAAATGGCGGTTTCAAATGTATCCGCTTTGGAAAGCGTTTTCAAAACGCTGCGTTTTACTTGACCGAAAACGTCGTCTCAGTGTGGACAGAAGGCCAAAACGGAGAAAAAAGGATGCGTTTTCAAACAAAAATGTGGACATGGCCTAACACTCACACACCAACTGTCATGTGACGGACAAACATGATATCAAATCATTTAAAGTGTTGAGCATTGTCTGTATTTTTGATACTTCGCTTAAAGCCATTCAGAGACTTTGGTGCATCCTTATCTTTATGTTAGAGATAGGCACTGAATGCAGGCAGTACATATGTCTAACTCTGTGATCACTACTTTAAATTCACTACCTGACAGACACACGGCTTAAAAACAAGATTTCCTGTATTAATTAAATGAATTTAAATAAAATACTCTCAGCAATAACAAAAACGAAGTTGAACAGCTGTGTTCTGTTTTGCTGTCGTCCTTTGCTTCTCACACTTTGTGTCCATGGACACTGAACGCAATTAGCAGCCGGGTGTCACCACTCGACCGACCTGGTGACTGCTACACCCTCTGCCACACTCACACTGCATGACTCACAAGTGGATGTGCCAACTAAAAAGGGTTGGAGAGATACAGTGGGAGATCCCTGGTGCGGTCCTTTTTATAGAAAGGTGACCTATCAAAGAATTGAAGGAAAAACCCGAAGCCCTGAACCCTAAGGGATCTGGTGATTTGTTGGTTTGGTTCACTTACAGGGAAAGGTGATGAAAGATTTCTGTTTTGGTCTCTTCCAAGGCCTCCATCTGACCATATGGGAAACAATGACCAACATGTTAGAGAGCGCTCTAACGTGAGCCTCAGAGACTCATTGTTAAGCAGCACCAACGCTTCCTGAGACACTTTAGTTTGTAAATTAGCATTGTTTGCCATTGGAAACAGTGACACATCATGTCCCTGTCACAGCACTATAGTGACTCCTATTGGCTGGTCAAAGAGATGTGAACTTTCCACAAGTTGCGTCCTCATGGTGAATCTCATGCTTGGCAGATGAAAAGAAGCAGCTACCATGAGTATGTGTCATACAGGCAGGACATGCCTGTTTCCAGGCCAGCTCAGATCAGGAGTGAGAGGATACGCAAACCTTCAGAAACGAGGAGCACTTGGCCTCTGACCTCAAGAGTCAGCTAACAGATCATCTGCAGAGGAATGGTTTATTTGAAGAGTTTCAGTCAGGTTTCAGAGTTCATCACAGCACAGAAACAGCTTTATTGAAGGTTACAAATGATCTTCTTATGGCCTCTGACAGTGGACTCATCTCTGTGCTTGTCCTTCTTGACCTTAGTGCAGCATTCGATACTGTTGACCATAATATTCTATTAGAGCGATTAGAACATGCTGTAGGTATTACAGGTATTGCACTGCAGTGGTTTGTATCATATCTATCTAATAGACTCCAATTTGTGCATGTAAATGGAGAGTCCTCTTCACACACTGAGGTTAATTATGGAGTTCCACAGGGTTCGGTGCTAGGACCAATTCTGTTTACATTATACATGCTTCCCCTAGGCAGCATCATTAGAAGACATAGCATACATTTTCACTGCTATGCAGATGACACCCAGCTCTATCTGTCCATGAAGCCAGATAACACACACCAATTAGTTAAACTGCAGGAATGTCTTAAAGACATAAAGACTTGGATGGCCACTAACTTTCTGCTTCTTAACTCAGATAAAACTGAGGTCATTGTACTCGGCGCTGAAAAGCTTAGAAATATGGTATCTAACCAGATTCTTACTCTGGATGGCATTACCTTGGCCTCCAGTAACACTGTGAGGAACCTTGGAGTCCTTTTTGACCAGGATATGTCCTTCAACGCACATATTAAACAAATATGTAAGACTGCGTTCTTCCATTTGCGCAACATCTCTAAAATTAGAAATATCCTGTCTCAGAGTGACGCTGAAAAACTAGTTCATGCATTTATTACTTCCAGGCTGGACTACTGCAATTCATTATTATCAGGATGTCCAAAAAACTCACTGAAAAGCCTTCAGTTAATCCAAAATGCTGCAGCAAGAGTACTGACAGGGACTAGAAAGAGAGAGCATATTTCTCCTGTTTTGGCTTCCCTTCATTGGCTTCCTGTTAAATCCAGAATTGAATTCAAAATCCTGCTCCTCACATACAAGGTCTTAAATAATCAGGCCCCATCTTATCTTAATGACCTTGTAGTACCATATCACCCTATTAGAGCACTTCGCTCTCGCTCTGCAGGCCTACTTGTTGTTCCTAGAGTATTTAAAAGTAGAATGGGAGGGAGAGCCTTCAGTTTTCAGGCCCCTCTTCTGTGGAACCAGCTTCCAGTTTGGATTCAGGAGACAGACACTATCTCTACTTTTAAGATTAGGCTTAAAACCTTCCTTTTTGCTAAAGCATATAGTTAGGGCTGGACCAGGTGACCCTGAATCCTCCCTTAGTTATGCTGCAATAGATGTAGGCTGCCGGGGGATTCCCATGATGCATTGAGTTTTTCCTTTCCAGTCACCTTTCTCACTCACTATGTATTAACAGACCTCTCTGTATTGAATCGTATCTGTTATTAATCTCTGTCTCTCTTCCACAGCATGTCTTTATCCTGTCTTCCTTCTCTCACCCCAACCGGTCGCAGCAGATGGCCGCCCCTCCCTGAGCCTGGTTCTGCCGGAGGTTTCTTCCTGTTAAAAGGGAGTTTTTCCTTCCCACTGTCGCCAAAGTGCTTGCTCATAGGGGGTCATATGATTGTTGGGCTTTTCTCTGTATCTATGAAGCGCCTTGAGGCGACATTTGTTGTGATTTGGCGCTATATAAATAAAATTGAATTGAATTGAATTGAAGAGTCGTAGGTAGCGTTTTAAAATAAGATCATTCAGAGAAGAACATGGAGAACACGGGCCATTTTATTAGGTACACCTTACCAGCACTAGTTTGGACCTCCTTTTGCATTCAGAGCTGTCTTAATTATTCACATACTGACATGATAGCATCACACAGTTGCTGCAGATTTGCTGCACATCCATGATGTAAATCTCCCGTTCCACCTCATCCCAAAGGTGTCATGTTCAAGAAACCAGCTTGAGATGATGTGATCTTTGCGACATGGTGTGTTATCCTGCTGGAAGCAGCCATCAGAAGACAGGTACTCTGCAGCGCAGTTAGGCCCAAATTGAGCCATGAAAATATCATTACATAAAACTATTACACCGCTACCAATGGCCTGAACCATTGATAGACAGCAGTGTATATTTTCCTGACTTATGTTGCCCCTGTTTTGGTGAGCCTATACGCACTGTAGCCTCAGTTTCCTGTTCTTAGCTGACAGGAGTGGCACCTGGTGTAGTCTTTATGTTATTTTATGTTATGTTATGTTATGTTATGTTATGTTATGTTATGTCTCTGTGTTTATGTTATGTTGTCTTTGTGTTTATGTTATGTTATGTTATGTCTTTGTGTTTATGTTATGTTATGTTATGTTATGTTATGTTATGTTATGTTATGTTATGTTATGTTATGTTATGTTATGTTATGTTATGTCTCTGTGTTTATGTTATGTTGTCTTTGTGTTTATGTTATGTTATGTTATGTCTTTGTGTTTTTGTTATGTTATGTTATGTTATGTTATGTTATGTCTCTGTGTTTATGTTATGTTGTCTTTGTGTTTATGTTATGTTATGTTATGTTATGTCTTTGTGTTTATGTTATGTTATGTTATGTTATGTTATGTCTTTGTGTTTTTGTTATGTTATGTTATGTTATGTTATGTCTTTGTGTTTTTGTTATGTTATGTTATGTTATGTTATGTCTCTGTGTTTATGTTATGTTGTCTTTGTGTTTATGTTATGTTATGTTATGTCTTTGTGTTTATGTTATGTTATGTCTTTGTATTTATGTTATGTTGTCTTTGTGTTTATGTTATGTTATGTTATGTCTTTGTGTTTATGTTATGTTGTCTTTGTGTTTATGTTATGTTATGTCTTTGTGTTTATGTTATGTTGTCTTTGTGTTTATGTTATGTTATGTCTTTGTGTTTATGTTATGTTATGTCTTTGTGTTTATGTTATGTTGTCTTTGTGTTTATGTTATGTTATGTCTTTGTGTTTATGTTATGTTATGTCTTTGTGTTTATGTTATGTTATGTCTTTGTGTTTATGTTATGTTGTCTTTGTGTTTATGTTATGTTATGTTATGTCTTTGTGTTTATGTTATGTTGTCTTTGTGTTTATGTTATGTTATGTTATGTCTTTGTGTTTATGTTATGTTATGTCTTTGTTTTATGTTATGTCTTTGTGTTTATGTTATGTCTTTGTTTTATGTTATGTCTTTGTGTTTATGTTATGTTATCCTTTTGCATTATTTAATATTGTATCATCTTTATATTTATTTGATATACTTTGGTTGTATTCAGACTGTATGTGCATACTGTACATGATCCATTTAGTCCTCGGTATTTATTAATAACTTTTTATTCTTGTCTTCATGAGTCAAATTCTTTTAAAGACCATTAGATGTTGGTTAGTAGAGATCACATTAAGGCTGCAATTCTCACGTCACCATCCTCTGTAACATATGAGATAAAGAGCATCACCCCCACCCAACGCTCTTCCGGTTCGCTCGAGTGGATGAAATGAATCCTGATGTACGGCTTCCTCATGCGTGCTTCTCCACCAGATAAACATAGTCATCAATCACGCGCATCCACTGTACTCAAACACAGGCGCATGTTCATACATCACCGGTGACGGATGCACCATGTTTAGTAGAACAGGGGAATCGGCTCAGAATACGCTGTTCTTTCCTGCTAAAAAGACAAACAATGAACCAAAAACAGAGACAAACACATTTCAGCATGTTTTTGCCATTCTTGGAATACTGGATTCCTTCTTCCTGCCTATTTATGTCTATTTCTGGTTTACATCCATCAACCAGTCGTAGTAGTCCACAATTTGCAGGAAAGAGAAAAATAGTGGACTTGAAATAGAGTTATTTATGTTTCTGATCACAAATTTTTGCCTGTCATATGTTATGTGTTTTTCATGATCTAGGGGTGCTTCTCACACACTTAAAATATTCACTAAAAAGAGCGTATAGTGTTTGATTTGCATTATTAAACATGAAACATCCTTCTGGGTTCTTAAAGGTGATAAAATGTAAAAAGTTAACGCTTACAAGACTAAGCTACACACATAATGTTAATATGAAAACATATTACGGTAAAGGATCCACGTGTGTGTGTGTGAGCGCATGAGAAAGAAAGGGAGAGAGTGATGGAGGTCAAGGTGCAACAGACAGGAAATGGAGGACAAAAACAGAACTTCCTGTGTGCGAGAAAAGAGAGCTGCATCTTCACTTTATGTGGTATATGTATATGTGTGTGCGTGTGTTCGCACGTGTGCATGTGTGTGTGTGGGTGTGTATGTGTGGTATATTTTAGGAGAAATTTAAGTCATAATACAGAGGGATGTTTTGGCTTCCTGTCAAACATAAACCGCATACATACATACACATGGAAGTCTCTAGATAATAGAGTAATGTCTGTGGTTCCATGCTTGGTTTCCTGTCACTTGGAGCTCGTCTCACGCTGTGGTCCACGTCAGATACACTTGCAAAGCAATCTGGAAATGTGCCCTCATGTGCCGCACAAAATCTTTTTAAGAATTTCGTCAGAGAAGACATTATCACCAGTTAAGCATGTTTTTGGTGTTACATAGAAGGGAAAACCTCCCTGAACTGAATCCGAGATAAGAACAAGCCCCTGGAGAAAAGAAAGACAGTTTCCATACTGTACAGTTTCTTCCACCCTATTTTTTATTGGCTGGGGGCTTAAAAAACATGCTTTTTGTACATTCATAGAATTCCTTGAATGCATTTCGTAGATCAGCCTTTCAAGTTTCTGGAAAAATGTATGTGAAAAAGAAAGCAAACCCTCTTAAAGGTTATACTTATCAGGCCATATTATTTATTCAACAAATACTGACCCTGTTAATACTTTAGAAAAGGATAAGAGCACCCAGGTGCTGCTCAAAAATGCATCATCAGCAATTCTGAGCACGTCGATTAAAGCAGAAGTTTTGGCAGTTTGATGAACTGAAGCATTCAGGCGTGTGTTAAGTCAATGCCACGGAGGGTAGACACCAGCAATGATCTTACAAGAGCAAGTGTTCATCAATCTGGGAAGGGTTATAATGCCATTTCCAAAGAATTTCAAATCTATCATTCAACAGTGAGGAAGATTATTTACAAGTCGAGAATATTCAAGACAGATGCTAATAGTCCTAGGAGTAAATGTCCCACCCATTTCACCCCAAGACTGATTGTGCAAGACTCAAAGAAACTGCAAAAAACCCAAGAGCTTCTTCCCAGACTCTACAGGCCTCGGTTAGCATGTTACCTGTTAAAGTTCATGACAGTACAATTAGAAACACACCGAATAAGTAGGACTTATTTGGAAGAGTTAGCAGGAGAACGCTTCTTCTCTCTAAAAACATCGTGGCAGCACGGCGTAGCTTTGCAAAGCTGCGTCTGAACAAACCACACGACTTCCAGACCAAAGTGACGTTGTTTTGCTATATTGAACAGCGCCACGTTTGGAGATAACCAAACACAGCATGTCAGCGCAAACACCTCACACCACCTGTCAACCACGGTGGTGGAAGTGTGATGATTTGGGGCCTTTTTTGCAGCAACTAGGATTTGGGTGCCTTGCATTTACCGAGTCAGCCAACTCCTCTGTAGACCAAAGTATGTCATCTGTTGGCCAGTAAACAGATCACATGTTACTGGTCCAAACTGGATCTTAACTACAGAACAGTGATCCCAAGCACGGCATCAAATTTACAACAGAACGGCCGAAGGAGAAACGAATAAAGATGTTGCAATGATCCAGTCATCAACTATAAGAAACCTGTGCATAAACAAATGCCTGCAAACTGTATAAAAAAGGAGGTTTAAAATTCCCTGACAGCAATGTGAGAGACTGAGAAAGTCATACAGAAAACGATGACTTTAAGTTGTCGCTGTTAAAGGTGGTTCTACGAGCTAATGAATCATTGTCTTTCACACCCTCCTTCTGCATTTCGACAGTCTAATGTGTTGTTGTTCCTCTGAGTTGTATTTAAAACATTTCCATACCTGATAAGGACCAGATGATTTTTTATTTCTTTACGTTCTGATACACAGAACCTTAGACCTGAAAGAGGATCTACTTTTCCTCTGAAATGAAAATTCCTCTAAAAATCTACACGTGTTTGGTCACAGTTCAGTTTACTAGAATTAATCTGAGGACTTGCAAATCAGAGAAATGATGTCAGAGTCTTCTGGCTTCCAGTGTTGCAGCTATAATTGCACTAAAATAATTTATAGCCATTTTTACAAATCTTTTCCTCAGCTTCTTGGGTGGTCGGGTGCAAAATATATACTGCACATGGTTGCCTTTTTGAAAACAGAGTCAACACTTAGATAGTTGTTACACATGAGTTTTATTACACTGTCGGCCTGTTTACATTGACAGAAAAGCAGTGAAGGACAGACTTAAGTACTGCATCACCAGCATAAAAACAGCCAAAATACCGTAACGCTAGTGTTTCCACTTAATGTGTTTACACAGGGTCCGAAAACAACTTGTGAATTTGACGAGAATCCACATCCAAGTCTTTTTTTTTCCCCACAGTCCAATCTTGCACACCTCCGAAACTTGAGCCGTAACGGGATAACGCCTGTGCGATTTCCCAACTCGAGTTAATGGAATGCAGTAAGTCTTCTTATGTGCATTTGATTCACAGTAAAGCACGAGGGTCAGAAAACGGCCATGAGCTGGAAACATTTCGATGAAGACATGCTTAAGATTTTTGTTGCCATGTGGGAATCCAGTTTTACTTATTTGAGTTGGGTTATCTAATGATACACCCAATAAAACCTCTGTTAACAAACATGAACATGGTCCTAACATGCTATATTTATGGAGACACACTCACACACACAGGCACTGGTGTGTCAATAGAGTGATGGACCGGAAACATGGCAAAGAAGAATTACATTTATTACATGTATACAATTTCAATGTGTGACATGGAAAGTTTCCAGCAAAAACACATAGAACAATGTTAAATGTGTCAATTAGTGTCATCACAATAAAAACAAACGGTGCTTTCAGACTATTACTTTTGGTTATACTACATTATTTAGGAAGGTGAAGAATAACTGATCAGTTTTCAGTTGATAACCCACTAACATACTCCACCCTCAGTAGTTTTAATAATGTTTCTCTTATGAATATATACTGTATATACTACAAATAATAACACTGATAACATGTGGTCAGATACCATTGTACATACATACAATAACCAGGATGTGTCCACACAGAACAATAGATGCGTTTCCATTCAAAATTCAAAGTCCGACCAAAGCGGTTATTCAGAGCATGCTGTCGCGCTAGTTTCCAAACAACACCCATAATATGTTCTGTTATTATAATCTCAGTATCAGCACGTGTTAATGAGAATCATACAGGTTCCTTCGTCCGAAGCAAAAGGTCGAGCAGCACGTCACATTTAATACGAAACGCAGGCCTGTTCCTCTTTAGGATGTCATTTTCATTCTGTTGTCTGTATGTGCGCATTATCTCAAAATACAAGGAATGTAAAATCTTCCGGTTTACATTTAAAAAACACATAATTTAATTTGGGTTTACTTCTTAGAGTAAACTGAATACTAATAATCATCATAATAATAAATTGGTTTGACCAAAGGTAAAGTTTTAACAGAAAAAGACTTTTTTATTTTTGTCTTCACATTGTTGCAATATTTCTCCTTTTTCCAGTAGTTTAGTTGAACGTACATATATGTCTTTATATTCCAGTGTTTCTTCTTTTGCACATGTCTAACACCCGTCCTACTCCAACAAGTATTCTGCTTTAATTTTGTAAAGCTGAGAGCCATGATTTGCAATCTTGAAACGCTAATAAAAGCTATTTAATTTTATAAAATTAATCCTATCTGGTTTAATCCTAATGAAGAGGTAAACTCACTTTGTTTTTATTTTTTGTTACTCAAAGCTTGCAGCCAGTATGCTAACAGTCTCAGTCGCGTGAAGATACATTTGAATGCATTGGCAGCTTAAATTAGGAAATTAAGACTACAGATCAGACGATGACAGCAACAGAACAGGAAGAAGACTTGAAATGAGCTCTACTTGTGTTAAATTGTTTTGTCTTTGTTCTTGTTGTTGCTACAGGATGACTCCTTTACTATTAAAGAACATTTTCTCTGGGGAAGGGGGAGGGGGCTACCTATGGGTTCTAGGGCTGAGCAGGTCATTACGGGTAATCTGAATTACATTTATTCAACTATTTTCCTCTTGGAAGGAGGCACCAGGTGTCCAGGCAGCTCTGATGGTAGTTCATGTCCCTCAAGTTTCACCTTTATCAGATGATTGGCTAAAGCAAACTCCTCATCGTCGAGCATGCCGTCCTTATCGATATCTGCCAGCTTCCAGATCTTGCCCAGCACTGTATTGGGCAGTTTTGACTTGACCATCTCCTTCTTGGCGTTGGCTCCGGTCACCTTCCCATTGACAGGAGATAACGTGTAGAAAATCTCGTCGTAAGCAGGTTTGTCGCGAGCGACGACCCACTCCGCTTCGTCGATGCCTTCGCCGGCTCCTTCGCCGTACCCGTGACCGAATGGGCCGTCCAACGTGCCGTCAAACGCACCGCCCTTCACTACCGCGTTGGGCCGCTGGGTTTCCTCTTGTCGGACCAGGACCATTAAGCTGGCGATGTCATTGGCTAACATGTCATCGACCGCCTCCAAGAGTTTAGGTTTCAGAGGCTGGAATTTGTTGAGATCCTGAGCTTGGAGTTGGTCCTGGAAAAAACACAAGTTTGTCTCAAGTTAGGTTATAATCTATATATAAACGATACCCTCAGCACAGATAAAGATCATTTTAAAATACACATCTGTAAAGAATGCTGATGTAGTCAATCAAATGTTCCAGAAGTATTCTATAAAATTACTTAAGTCACTGAAGTAACAATAAAATATGCTACAATAAAAGTTTCACTTTAGTAATATTTACAAGTACAATTAGGTAAGCATTACACAGTTCAAGTAAATAGCCTGGTACTTATATCACTATAGCACTCAAAGTGCTTTCTACTACAAGCCTCACTCACACAGATTTTTGTTTTCTACACTTTTATATAACATAATGGGAAGAATTGAATAAGCCCTTACTTCCTCCTTCTCCTTTTCAAATATAAAATGGTCAACATTTTATGTTTTTTCCATATGAAATTGATGGATTTCAATGATTTTGTGTTTATTTATTTTTAGTGCATTGATACTTGTTATTTATGTGTTCAAAACAAAGATTGGATTGACAAACTGATTGATTACATTCAAAAATACTCTGATGGATGTAATATCTTGCCCAAGGATACTTCAGGAGGAGCTGGTGATCAATCTACCGACATACTGCTCAAGTACTTAGTTAGCACTCTACTTTTAATGGAACTCTGTTTCATCCCATTTGTAGCCACAAAATATCTTAAAGTACATAAAGTAAAATAGAGTATTGTTCCAAAGATCGAAAAAAGAAAATAGAGAAACACAAAATATAGAGTGGTATGCAACGTTACGAGAAGCTTATTGAAATGTACAATATCAACAACATCAGAGGCTGACAGTTCTCTGTGCAGTAAGGATTAATATCAATCTCATATGACAATAATAATAACAATAATAAGTTAATAAAGACCAATTATTATCAGTTAAAGTCTCTGCTGAGTGTGTTGTACTTCAGTGGTTAGCTCAGGAAACGGTAAAACTCTTTTTCTCTTTGGAATTTGATTAGACTGACTGTTACTACTGTCTCTATTTCACTCCCTTGTTAGATTTTTTAAAAAAACAAGACATCAGCTAAAATTGCAATTAACTAACGCTACTCGTGTAACTTAAAATCAGTGAAGCCCCTGCATTCATTCCAATCATGTCAAAACCTCATTTACTAAACCTTAATCCTTTGCTTCACTGCTTACCTGCATCTTTTTCAGATTAGGAAAATCTCCAGGTGATATCTGATGTTCTCTTTCGATGCGTTTGTAGATATCTCCAAGGCTGGCAATGAGCTCTTTCTTCTTGTTCTCCTTCCCAAACACAGCGGGCATCTCTTTTTTAAGTGAGCTGATGATATAAGCGTGGACCTGCAGATTAAGAGAGTTATCGATGACTTCACATGGAAAGTATAAGCAACTGTGTTTGAATTCATTAAGCTTTTATTTGTTATTCTTGTCATAGGTGCTAATTGATGTTTATTAATTGATGGGAGCAGAAAATGCTCTTTGAGCAGGTACTAGGAGACTAAATTCTTTATAAACTTCAGTTAAAATGATTCAAATGTTTCCACTTCAAAATCGTGTTTGTTATAATATTCCACATTATGCTATAAAGCAACATCCCAAGTATGCAGAAGCAAAGAGCTATATAACAAAAAAAACTGTGCAAAACTGAGCTTGGAGTAGGTAAAAACAGGATCAAGTGCAGCAGAGGAAGTTAATTGTTAACTTTTTATGAGTGGGAAAAAAGTCACCTATTAAATGTCATGAGATTGACTTGTTTTTTTTGTTTGTTCTTCCAAGGCCCACAAGAGACACAAAGAAAAACAGATGCAAAAATGCGTGCAAGGAAAAGAAAAACATCTCTATCTGTGATATTTAACCAGACACACAACTGAAGCACTCTAATAAATCTATGAGCTCATACAAAGTAGATAATCAGATTACTTTAAAATAAAGATTATGTGTTTTATTTTCTCGGGTTCTCCTTGCAATGATTGAATTCTATTTGAGCTTCTGACAAGTGGGTAAAATGTAACACAAGCCACTGTGACAACATTAAGCTTGAGGACACTTGTTATTCCATAAACCGGATTAGTCATCCACTTCACTGTTACCTTTGTGGGCATTTCTTTTAATAATTAACAAATTCTAATTCACATTTGGAGTCCACTTTTCATTACAAAAAGGTTTTTCCTGGAAAAAGTGTTTAAACAATATTCAGCAGAAACTAAACGTGCAAAAAAAAAAAGAAAGAAAGAAATCCACAAATTTGTTCATCACTGTGGCGATACACGCATCCGGGTCTACCTCATGTCCTTGAAACTCATCACAAAACACACCAACACCCATCAGCTGTCTAACAGGAAAACTGTGCTCGACTCTCAGTGTGATAAAGCTGTGCGTGTTTGACTGTGTGCACTTGTGCGTTTCCTTTGCTGTGTTTCCTCGAACTACAACAGGCAGCAGACTGTCGCCTACCTAACTTCCTGTCCATTGAGGAAATGGGAAACAATTCATTGTCATTTATCTAACTCTATTAGTTCTGCGAAACATCTCTTTCTGTCAAGGTTAACAGCTGAACAACACAGCTGAGCACAATAAATAGGAAGCACACAGATAAATCGGTGATACTGACAACTTAAACATGTCAGCATGGTGTAACAGCTCAGCACTAAATGTAGGAAATGTTGCGTAACATCGACGTTATTTGACGTCAACTGTTTCGAACATCCTGTGTCGCAGGTGCTCCTCACCTTGGCTAGTCTTGCCCTCTTTATCAGATCGTTGAGTTTTCTAAGTGCTGCATTTCTCGGTAAGGACTGGATGTCCTTAAATAAGTCCTGTTCCTCAGCCTCGAACAGCTTCCTGTTGTCAGGAATCAACAGCGGGTGGGACCAAAATGAACCGATATAGACGCGAATCACCTGTCAGTAAGGGAGACAGAACAAAAAATAAATTAATAAGTAAATAAAGTCAGAGGCAAACTGGACCATTCTGACATAATATGCCATTAACAGTCCTTCAAATGGCCACCGTTATGGATCATAGCTCCTCAGATATTACATAAAAAACATTAAATATAAAGTCTTTAAATACTCCTACAACCAGTTAACAATTCTGCAACCTGTGAGCCCACAGGCTAGTCTGCAAACTTTGTCTGTGGGAGCCAGCATATGTGGATATCAGATGACAAATATCTGGTTCAAAGCTCCCAGTTGCATCTGATGGTCTTTATTTTAAGAATCCAGATCAATAAAAAATACATGTACAATTGCCAGTGGTTTTAAAAATTTAATTTTGGCTTTTAGTCTCCGTATTGATCTGTACCAACTCAACTCAGACTAGAAAAGGAAGTCTACAATCTTGTACCTCAGCCACAGATTTCACACATTTATGTGCAGATATCTATGTGGTTGCAAATATTAACAATCAAGTGCCTAATTTTATTATTTCACTCTAAAATTATTTCTTCAAAGCAATTTTTAAAAAAAAGAATCATTACAATTCTGTGATTATAATATTTTGACATAGGTGAAAGGATCAATTATAGGCTTAAAACCATATGAACGCCATCACAGAAACCCTCAGCTTAGCGTACCTCAGGCGTGTTGACTATTTTCCCCAGTGACCACATCAGAGCACCGTACACTCTCATCAGCTGCTGAGTCTCTATCTGGTCGGCCTTGTTAAGCACAACTCTGGAGAAAAAGACAGAAGAGAGCGGTGATGATTCTTATTACAAGCTACTCACATTAATATTGCATGGATGCCCAGGTACCAAGGATATGGTATTTAAAAAAAGAAAGGTGTGAATTTAAGAATCCCACAGTACCTGATCTTGTCCTCGTGGTTCTTTAGGGCCTTTATCACCTCTGAGAACTCATCAGAGATGTCCAGTTTGTGAGCATCAAACAGTAAAATGATCCTGTCCACTCGCTCTGCAAACCACTCCAGGACAGCTGCAAAGTCATAGCCTAGAAGCGGGCAGGGGACATCAGAAGGATATCAGATAATTCGATGGGGCACTGAGTGAAGCAGATAATTGAACACACATATATTTACCTCTCAATCCATTACCCACATCCAGTACCCACATCAAAACAACTTTAGTTATTGGTTATACTGGTGATCAACACAACTGAAGTTACAGACTGAGAACATGCATGCAACTTTAGAGGTAAAAGTCAGCAGAGCAAGTTATGATAGGAACATCATTATGGCCTAAAAATAGTCCCAAGACAAATCCAATGGCTGCAGGTCAAAGAGGAGGCATTAAAACTTATGCCCATATTGTAACATGTTGAGAGAAAAGAATGTCTGTTTCCTGATGAAAACAGTGCTGCCAATGTTCAAACAAGGTGGCTTTTTAAAGTTGAACAATAGGGGGAGAGCCCTCAAACTACAGACTGTTACTTCCATCTATCATAAGATTAATAATGAATAGTTTACACTAAACAAGTGCATTGTACTCGTGGCATTCTGCAAGAAAGCTGTGAATAATGCTTCCTCTGTGAAACAAGTAAACATGAATTAATGAATGAGTCCAACAGCAGGTGAACGCCACTGACTTCTTTGACTTTCTACCTCAGTCAAGGACGAAACGCTAGCTTACCTGAAGGAATTCCACAGGATATGAGAGGGAAACAAAGAACAAAGGGTAGATCGAAGGATTAGTAAGCTCTAGTGTTCAAACAACACTGAAGGACACACAACAGACGCAGAGTCAGTCCAGTGCTGCAGTATTTAATTATGAGCGATAACACCCAGGAGAAATCCTACGAGTAAGCAATAGTTTTAGGTTAATTCAGGGATTATCAGATGGATTTTCTTTGTAAAGCTATGCACGTAAAATATGCCTTTACATATTTAAAACTACATTCAGAGGCTGTTTGCTCTGAACATAACAACATTTGATCTTCTGTACATAGCTGTGATAAGAAGCCCCCATTTCACATACTTGCTGCCCAGTAGTGGAACAGTTTACACTCCACGGTGGAGTGTTTAACAAAACGTCCAAATATCTGAGTTCTTGTGTTAATGTTTACATGATGCTTCAATTGTTAACAAAAATGGGTATTTTAAGGAATAAATGAATCTCACTTGGCTAAAATGCATTCCCCAGTAGGACGTGAGAAAAACTTTAGCAGCAGCAGCAGCAAGTATGTAAAGCATTTGTTTCGGACTGCATCTGTATGAATAGAGCCGAGACGAGAAAGAGGTGTTAAGAGAGATATGGATACCTTGATATTTTAAAATTCTACTGGAATATTCTTCACCCAGTGCACTTCTCACGTGTTATGGGATTAAAGCAACACTTCAATTTTAAGCTCCGTTATCCAACTGTGAAGGGCACGGTGCTCCTAAGCGAAAAGTCAAAGTGAAATAACCTGCCTACAGTGGAGGTAAGATGCTCATGAGGTCTGACAGTGATGCTAGTGTTATGCTCTTGGACTATTAAAATGTGGAGACCAAAGGTGCCCAGGAGATTATCAAAATTACAGGAATTCATAAGAAGGACACAGACTGTACATAAAGGATGGGTGTAGCCAGTGTGGCTATTGTCATGGGGCAGCAGTAATTTTTTTTATTTGTTTGCATGTGCGTGTGTGTGTGTGTGTGTGTGTGTGTGTGTGTGTGTGTGTGTGTGTGTGTGTGTGTGTGTGTGTGTGTCAAATCATAAAAAGCCCAATTTTGAAGCTTCACACATTAGCTGTGGATTTGAGAAACCCATCACCACTTTTACTGTCTGACCAGAATGTAAACAAATAAAAATCATCATATAAAATATGTCTGTGTAGGTTCTCAGTCATCCAGGTCATGGTAGTGTAAGGAGTTTGAGAAGAAAGCAACTGGACTTCTTTAAATGAACTTAAAGTTAGTCAAAGAAGTACAGTCGCTTTCTTTTTAAGCTCCTTTGACAATTTTGTATTAACAAAAGACTTAAAAGTGTTCTATTTGTAAACAGAGAAGTCGCCCCCTGCTGACCATTCCAGAGAAAGCAGATTCAACTCGACATTTTCTTTATTTTCAGACCTGCTGGCTATGTCTATCTTTTATATACAGTTTATGAGTGGCCAAAATAAGTCAGGTAACTGCACAGATAATATTAATAATAATTTTATGAAACAAGGTGAACTTTTCCCAAAGTCACGTGACATGACTGGTGAAGAATATGTAAAAGCCCACAAATTCATCAGAGTCAAGGTATCATTTGAAGCCTTCTGCAGCTGGTTGTTGCCAATATTTATTATCTACAATACCTCCATAACGACATCTGCGCAGGCTGCTATAGCCTGACAACTCCTCCTCTGGAGACAGACACGCACACACAGTTGACCACACACAAACACAAACACTCTTAAAAACACTGAAACAGAGTAAAAGAAAAGTGACTAAGAGAAAGAATGTGACACAGAACATGTAAATGAAACATGATGATGATGATGGGGAACTAAATGAAAAGTTAATGAACACACAATAACAAAAAAATTGCACACAGAGTCCCCAGAGAAAACACAGCTGTGCTCACTCAGCAGAGGTTAAGTTTAACTTGTATTTGTTCTTTTGTGTTGGCCACAGAGTATCCGTGTTTCACCTCACTGTGCTGTTTATTTGGTTTAACACCACGTTTTTTAGACACTTGGGCCAAAAAGGAAAACAAGGTGAAACAGAGCTGGTGCTTGTCTGGTTCCTTTTAACAACTTCCAAACATAAATTTCATATTTGGTTAATGTTGATGAAACACTGATTTACCTCATTTCTCAACAGTAAAGCTGGAGACAACAAAAACTCTCATGACAAGCATTAAAGTTATGAATAATATCCATGCAGACCCAACCCTGATATGAAGTAATGTCCTGAACTCTGTGACCAGAACTTTTTCGCTTTTAATCAAAAGCTGAATAAGCTTCCTGTTACGTCATCTTATCACAGGACTCCAAATGTCACAGTACTGGTCATGCACAAGAACACAATAAATACTCTCTGGAGCGGGAACGTAGAAAATTATTATATTAAAACACCATTACTACTTTTATTTTTCAAGTATTCATATAATCAGTGATTTGCTTTGATGACAGACAATACTGGATATGCCAAAAGTCAATTAGTTCAGGCTTTACTTGGGTGCCTGTTCTCCTCGAACGGGGGGAGAAACAGGAAAATAGACAAAAGATGGAAGAAAAGAAAGCATTCGCCTTTGAAAGAAACTCAAAGAGGGTGGGTGCAGGACAGAATAAATTAAGACTTACTTTAACAAAAGAACTGGAATGGTTAATGTTAGCGGTTGGTATAGCGATGCCACCATTTAGCTTTGGGAATGCCAGCCATGCCAGACACACATCATCCTGTGAGACAGCTCGAGAACATTCTTGAAAACTTTCCACGCAAAGTTTCTCTTCACGTCATCAGCTTTTTGCATTTTAGCTGGAGCTCTGACAACTACCAGTTCGCTCTTTGTTGTAAGGGCAACATTATGGGCATGAACGAGGTGGTAATTTGGGGCGTTTAATGTTTACTTTGAACTGTTCCTTTTTCCACAGTGGAATGAATGTGCAGTATATATGTTTAATGACTTTAAAAAACAAGAACTGAGCACAAAAGTTTGTATTTATTTTGGATTTTCTCTCATCTATGGACTACACTGTTACAGCAACGCTTGAATCCAGGGCTATAGTGCACTGTGATTCCTCCGTTATCTCTTCCTATGCTTCATCCTTCGTGGCGCAATCCTGATAACAGCTGGAGGACAGCTGTTGAAACCTCGTATTCATCTTCACATATTTTTGTTTTCTGTTTATGTTTTTCTTTCCACTCACACACATACACACACACAAACACCAGTGTTGTACCGACCGCCGCATCTTTTCATTGCGAGGTTAGCAGACACAAATCGCAGAAGCGAACACACTCTGAGATGGTAATCACACACTTCTGACATGTCACAATTTTGTTCCGTCTATCTTTGGTGGGACAGTTATGAAGCTTTCAATATTGCAAGTATGAAATGTAGGACCATGGTTTTAAAGCCATGAATATTTACTGAAGTCTTTAACACTTGTCGTCCTTTATCAGGAATAGGGATGGGTACCGGTATCCGGTGCCATCATGGCACCGGTTCTGACATAAACGGTAGTAACCAGACCGAAAAGCAGCGCGCATTTCGGTGCTTTATTTCGGTGCTTTTTTTTCCTGAGCTGTGATACACTTTCTTCTTCCTTACATTTCTATTGGCGGTTGGCAAACAACTGAAAGGTGCATTACCGCCACCAACTGGTATGGAATGATACACTTTAGATTCTAGCCAATCATTTTACGTTTCAAGGATTGTAGGCGGGTCCAGGTACGTACGTTCTTTTAGAGCAGAGCTACAGATTAAAAATGCCCAAGGCAAAGCGGTCAAAAGTCTGGCTGTACTTCACAGCAAAAGATGCAAACTCAGCAGCCTGCAAC
Source organism: Neolamprologus multifasciatus (assembly GCF_963576455.1). NCBI lineage: Eukaryota > Metazoa > Chordata > Actinopteri > Cichliformes > Cichlidae > Neolamprologus > Neolamprologus multifasciatus. The sequence continues at coordinate 6,828,067 of NC_140453.1, forward strand.
AAGTGCTTTAAGCTGATACTGTCAAAGGAGGTCACACTTTAAATCCGATGAACCTAGCCCTGCCAGTGTAGCAGAAATGATGATGGCAGCAGCAGCCGTTCTTCTCTGCGTGAGTAGCTTAATGTTGTTCGTGTATAATTTACGTTGAGTAGGCTAACCGCGTTATTAAATTAATGCATGTAACGTGAACTAGCAAACACCATCATAGCTACATGCGGCTGTCTTCTTGTTTGATGGCAGATACTCCCTTCACCCTGGCCAAAAAGGCTAAAATGACCGAAGAAAAAGTGGAAAACAGCTAAACATGAGAGGTTTTGGACAAAGTTTGTGTTTTTTCCATTGTTTAAGCACTGCTTCCAGCCCAGAGTGATACCATATATGCCCTATACCTGCAGAAAAGACTAACATTGTTATCTTTTTACAAAAAAAAACAGCTGAACATGAGAGGTTTTTGGACCAATTTTGTGTTTTCCATTCTTTAAGCACCGGTTTGGGCACCGTTTAAGCACCGGCACCATTTCAAAAGTACCGGTTTGGCACCGGTATCGGATAAAACCTAAACGATACCCATCCCTAATCAGGAATAACTCAAAATTACACACACCTGCTTTACTGTATATGATATTAGATTAGAATAATAATGTCTTTGTCTAGATCTGACAAAGAGGTCAGAAGTTTGGGGTTTTGTTTATGTCAATCTTGTCCCCAGAGAAAAGGTATCAAAGCACATTGTACTCTCACCACTGCAAGACTCATACCTTAGATAGTTTTACACTTCTTTGGCTGCATGCCCTTCCTACTTAGAAAACAGTTCAAGATTGAAATTCCCAATCTAGCATGTCTTGTACAATACCTACAGATGATAAATATTCATAAGCATCCTCAAAATCCAATCAAATGTTTAAAAAGTTTAACCTAAAATGTATTTTATGGCATACTGTGCAAACATTTGGTTACCCACGAGTCCTCTTAAATCTGCAACTTTTTGTTTACACTATATTAAAGTTGATCCAAATGAACCTCATATAATTTTGTTTTTCTCTTTTTCATTTCCATGCGAGACTTAAGAAAACCACAAAGTAGAAAGTGTTCAAATTCAGGCAGTGTGCACTTATGTGTGCATGTTGGAGAACAAATTCAAAGCTCATCTTTTTGTAACAGCTTCCTGTTCTTTGAAATGAATGAAGCATAATCCTCCTGATAGCAAAAGCTAAAACAAACACACGGGTCCAAAGGAAATGCTGACATTGTAGTTCAGAGTTCAGTGGGACTGGGGGGGCTGCAGCTCAATGGATGCAGAGGATAAACACACATGCGCGCGCACTTACACACACACACACACACACCATAAACAGAAGAGAATAGAAGTTTGAGCATCACAAATGTGTTTCTTACCTCGACTGATTCTCTGCTTTTCTCCAGACAAAATCCCTGGCGTGTCGATCACGCTGATGCTTTCCAGTACAGGGTTAGGAAGCTGAGCACACACAAACCTACACACACACACACACACACACACACACAAAACAGACATGAGATAGAGAAAAAGTTCCAGGACACAAGTTTAAAATCATCCATCAGCATGGCCCTATCTCAGTTACCCTCTCTCCTCCGTCTCTGCTGCTCTCCCCCCAGTTTTATCCAGCTGAATAAATATGAACAGGTAAGCGGTCGTCTTCAATGCGAACCCTCTAAATCCCCACTGACAGACATTTTTTCCTGTCTCCTTTCAACATTGCTTGAGCCTCACACTGAGGACACTGCCATAAGAACTTCTGCCAGTGTACTTTTAAGCAGAAGGATGGCTCTACAGAGACTGCTGGCTGTCTCTCACACAGCCATTAACAAAGAAAACCCTGACCAGTGAGCGGGGGGGAAATTCAATCACAAAGGAATGTAGAGCTGCGGTGTGGATTCTCACTTGTGCTCCCTCAGTCTTTCCCTCTGTGCTTGAATACTTAACTCACTGTACACACCAATAAAGACCATCATCTGAAAGTGTGAGTGTGGCCATCTAATCATTTACCTGTTGAGAAATGCATTTCCAAATGCATTCAGCTTTCTGAAGGGCTTCTTGGGGTCAACCACCAAAGCATTGCCGGGGATGACTCCTTCTGTGTCGCCGTGCATCACTGCGATGAAGGAATCTGTGGTGGGTTCGGGGCCAATCCGCATGCCAGGAAAATCCTGCTCCAACAGGTAGCTGCGGGTGAGATGACAGGAAATAGCAGTTAGCAAAACAAGATGAGATAGGAGATGTTTTCAATCACCGTGTAAGAATAAGTCAACTGTGCAAAAAGGCTTTCTAAGTATGCTGAAATAATTCCTCGAAGATGAACAAAGAACAATAGTGAAAAAGGATCAACAAGATATTACAAGATTATGATCAGCATCATAAAGTATTATATAAAGGTTATATATACACATTTGTATTAGAATGTTTGATCCAGCATCAATTTTTAGATAAAACCTAAAATACATATTGCATCTGTAGCCTCTAATTTCAAAGTTCTGCTTCATTTTGTATGATTTTTTTAAAAATTTCTGATTCTGCTGATAAATGAAGTTGGTCAGGATGGTAAGACGCAATTGAGAAAAAAAAAAAACAGAAAACATGTCTGCCTTGAATTAGACGCTGCTGGAACCAAGATGTAGGGGAATTTTAGATGATCACAGACTGGATGGCTGCCACTGACCAGATCCAAAACAAGCAAAATTTAGTTTACTGGTAAACACATGGACCAATAAAGGGCTTTTGGAAAAGAGTGTTCTGATTGGGTGAGGTAAGGATGGAGGAATTCTGTCAATAAAGTGGATTTAAAAGCCTTGAAAATGCATACAAATATTAAAGCTTCTGTTACTTCCAAGCACAGATTTCTGCTTCTTTTCTGTTTTTTTTCCCCCTCACTGGTTTTAAGCGACCACAAAGCAAAAAGTGGTGTGCCTGACTGTCAGTCTTGTAACCATACAATCATGGCTTAACCGCAGACACATAGTCCAAAAACAACAAGGCAAACTCGGGTATTGAGGCTTTTCAAAGAGTTATCAAAAAAATTAAAGGAACACTTTTTAATTAGAGCAGAGCATCAAGTCAGTTAAACTTCTAGTATTTTGATATGCTTGCAGAGAGGGTTGCTAATCTGTTTCAGCTGCTTTGATGCACTAAAGAGGGGAATCAATAAGAACACCTCCGAAACAGGAATTGTTTTCAGATGAAGTGCCACTGACATTTTTCCAGAACCATAGAAAGTCCTTAACCCATCAGCAGGAATGTTATCTGCTCCTTTGTGGAAGCAACATGATGCACACTGATGTAAATGCCTCTTACAAAACAGCCAGCAACAGACTTCATGAGGGCTCTGTGCTCACTGCCCAGCACTACGGAGCCTGATGCCATAGAATACCTGAATTGGCAGGTCGACCACTGGTGCCCTGTGCTTTTTCAGAGATGACAGCAGTTTCACATTAACCACGTGTGAAAGACATGAAACAGTCTGGAGAAGCCATGGAGAATGTCATACTGCCTTTAATATTATTGAGCATGACTGGTTTGGTGGAAGGTCAGAGATGGTCTGGTGAAGCATATCCACAAAGGGACACACAGACCTCCACAGCCTAGGCAACAGCACCCTGCCTGCCATTAGGTATCAGGATGAAATCCTTGGGCCTTCTGTGAGACTCTACACTGACGCAGTGGGCCCTGGATTCCTTGTGGTGCACTACAATGTCCAGCCTCATGTGCAAAGAGTATGCAGGCAGTTTCTGGAGGATGAAGGAATTGATACCACTTACTGACCCCCATGCTCACCTGACCTAAATGGGACCTTGTGTTTCAGCCCAGCGCTGCCAAGTACCACCTCAAACTGCCCAGGAGCTGAGCGATCCCCTGCTCCAGATCTAGCAGGAGATCCCCCAGGACACCAGCCATCAACTCATCAAGAGCATACGGGGGCCAAGCAAACTGAGTGCCATTTTAAGTTGCTGCAATTAAATTTTGGCAAAATGAATGAGACTGACAAATCATTTTTACACTTTATCGGGATGTCTATGAATTCAGACATCCATAAGATGATCGTTTTAATTTCCATCAAACATTGTGACATTGTTTTGTTTTTAAACACATTACCCAGTCTATATCATTATAGAAATCCAGCATGATTTTCCCCCCATTGAGATCTGATCTCATTTCAAAGAGTTCCCTTTTTTCCATGTTTTTGAACAGTATATTCTCACACTGTTTAGATTAGTGGTACTGCAGTTAGAGGGCGTATATTTCTCAAAAGTGTCAACCGATTCCATTAAAAATTTAAGCCAAGCTTTCAATTTCAATCTGAATCTCTACTCCAGCGCTATTATTTTTTAGAACTGGTTCACTGGAAATGAAAAGAAGAAAGTGGACAAAACCAGAAATTAACATTGAATCAATCTTCTGCTGCACAATCAGCCACTCTTTTTAACCACTGAATATAGTGTTATTGACATTCCCATGGTCTAATTCTTGCCAGTTAGTAAGAATTTGGTTAAGAGCTTCCTCTTTGTAGAGGTCAAACAGTTAATATACAGCCTTGCCACAGGCTTGTTTAATCAATGATTATCACAGACTGCTGAAGTGAAAACGGCTTGGGAACAGGAACATTAAATTTGATGTATGGAGTGCTGTGCATAAATTTGTCAATGTGTTCTGCTGCAAAATATATCACAACTAACTCACAGCACAACTAAACTGGCCTTGTTGGCATTGCAGCTGACTTCCATGTGATATGTTTCAGATGTGAAAGGTTAAATCCTCAGCTGTGGATTCAGTGACAACACACATGTTTCAAATGAAGGCTGGTGTGTTTCTGTTGAGTTTCACACTCCCAAAAATGCAATGTGAGACCACAAAAGGAGATTTAGGCAAAGAGATTTATAGCTATAAGGGTGTGGGGTGCGTGCACATTTTAACTGCTACAAGGTGTACGGATGGTGCCCTGATATCCACAGACATACATCCACCTTGTCAGAGCTTGTCAAAGGAGCCAGTAGTGCCTGGTGGAGCCATCTCTGTGCACACATGTCTGTACAGTGAGCTCTTCTGTCTATAAAGAGGTTGTGTAATGCATGTGCACAACTACATACATATGCACTAGTATATGTGTCTTATCACACATATAATCCATGTATGTGCACTCCAGATATATACATCTGCTCCCATCCTATCAGTTTTCATTTGACTGTAAGATGGAGTTAAGAAAATCCTTAACCTCAATGATGCATCTCTTGAGTTTTAAAGATCAAAGTATATTGAAATTTACCTGTGAATGAACAGATTTAGGCACATGAGGAGGGCCCAGATTTACAGTTTATTATATTCTATATTGAAGGAAATTGTATATCCTGGCATTGGCTTGCTCTATGAAAAGTCACCAAACAGAAAATGTGAGACCTAGAAGGAAAAATCAATAAATTCAGCCCCAAACGGAGGGAAAGTTGAGACTGCTTAACTCTGAATAACTTCAAAGGCAGTCAGACTATATTACCCTCCATCAGCTTCTCCTGTCTTTAATCCATTTCCCGTCTCTGTCAGGCAGATATCCTTCTACGACTTTTCTAATTCATGCCGAGACAAATATTGTTTTAGTAAACATATTCACTGTAACGCCTCGTTTAAATCCACTGGCTATACAAGTCTGAAAATAAACTTCTAGCAAAGTAGGGAATAACACTGCTGGTAGTTTGTAGGTTGGCAGACCATGCAAGCACATCAAACCCCGAGGGAGACCACGGGGCATGAAATGAAAGAGAAGCAGCAGCTCCATCCAAGTGTTACTCAGCAGTTTGTACATTCTGCATCCTACTGCTACAATGTCAGTGGCGTGGGGGTCAGGCTGCTGACCGGGATGGTGTCGTGAGTGGTGACAGAGGAAGGAGAGAGGAGAGCAGGAATCAGACACAGAGGAGGAAGAAGAGAGAGAAGGCAGAGATTGGAGCAGAGATGGTCCCATCTTACAGAAGGAAGTCACTAACAGCATCCACTCTCTGGCTTTCAAAGGCTTAACCCACTAATTGCCTACTACTCTCCACAAGTGTGTGTGTACGCACAATTGTGTGTCTATGTCAAAGGGGTGAGATGTTAGCAATAGGACTGCAGCTCAAAAGAGGCTCGACACCCAGCTGCTAACACTTCTCACCATCACACACTAATTTCACTGATACTCCAGGTCATGTGCTCTGACAGAACAGCAACACATCATTATGAGGATCATTGCACAAAAGCAATGATCCAGTTCAGTAATACCAGTCAAATAGCAACATATGTGCTGGTTGCACTGACTAGGAAATTCTGGGCCGATACCGATGTTTAAACAACAATTTGGTCAATTGTTTCTCAGTTTTGTTTTTTGTGTTTGTTTCTCCACTTTGGTTCCAGGGAATCAAAGAATTCCTGATTTTTAAAGACTTTTATCTCTTTAAACGTTAAACCAGCATAAAACTGATGGGAGAAACAGGTTAAAAACTGAGCCAATACCAATACATGGTTGATAAATCGGTGTATCAATCTCCCTATGTGTAGTTGCAACAACAACAATGTCAAAACCATATTAGGACACTGTGTGTTACATAATATAATAACACAAAATGTCTACTAAGACATGAAAATGTGGTCAATTAGAGAGTTCAAAAGGTTTAATAAAAGGAAAAAAAACACTCAAAGCACATGTTTGTATACTTTTTTTCTCCATGCTGTAAAAAGCAAAAGTTAGGAGCGAGTCAAGACTTCCTGCACCTCAGGGCAAAACAGCTCTGCATGAGTCCTAACAGTGGGTTCCTACATGGAAGCCTCGCTGCCCACCTCTATCAGTTCACAAACTATATCAGCAACAAATAGCTGCTTATTGTTATTCCACAATAATTAAAACCAATAATAAACCATTTACACCTACATTTCCTGAACTTTGCCTCAAGTGAACACATTTATTTGACCAATACTCATGAAGTAATGCTCATTCAGTCTGACTTCATCAGGGAGAGCTCCAGAACAATGCAGTAATGCCTCCAAACGCAACAAGTCTGCGTGTGTAGGAGTCATGCCAAATAAACCCTTTATGAATCCAATAAAGCTTGAGGAGGTGTGCCTCCTCACAATGTTTTTCTCATTGTTCTGTGGGGTTTTTTTGGTTGCTTTGTGTGCATAATTATGACCACCTCTTCCTCACGCTTGCTGTCAAACTGCTGGAAAAGTCAGCTTGGGTGTGTCACGTTCTCCCTCTCTCTATCGTTCCTTCTTTTTTGGTAGCCTCTCCCTTATTTGTTTGTGCTTGTTTCTAAGGCTTTCTTTGCATGTGTGTGAGCAAACATACCGTATAAAGCTGGTCTTGCCAGTAGAATACTGTCCCACCAGTAAGACCATGGGCTTGTTGTCAAAGTCAGCATCCTCCAGTGCCGGAGAGTGGAACTCATGAAACTTGTAGCTCTCCTCCAGTGGTAGGAGCTTGGTTTTATAGAGTTTCTTCAATCCTTCACTGACTGTCTGAAAGACTTCCGGCTCCTTCTTCCTCCTATCATCGGTTCCAAGCCAGCTGAACATCACTGCTGGTTACTTATAATTAGACTTAGTTATGCTCCAGATAGGTAATGATAATCAAAAATGCTAATTATTGATCAGCTAGAAATCTATGCCAGCTTACTCTGTTTGTCACTGAACTGAAAGGCTACTAAATGTGTCCTCAATGTAGCTTAAGTGAAATATTCCAAAACTATTAAATGATATATAACGAAAAAAAGATCTAAGTTATCAAAACCAAATTTACACTAAAGAAAATGTTTTAATAAGACCTGCATAAATATAGATATTTTGTTTGTCCTGAAAATGTATTTTAACACATGTATTTTAACACACACAATACAGGACTATTAGTGTCCAATGGTTAACGTTAGTCGCTATCCTACTGCACTAAATGGGTGGTGACACTTGGGGTTTTTGATGATATATTAAGTCAATTTTGATTATGTATAGGCTTTACTCTGTGGTGATATGTACAACGTAAAAACAAACAAAACAAAAACAATCCTAAAAACAAATCGCTCCGTAAATCAATCAGAATTTAAACCTGATCATTCAGGTTCATCATATCAAGTCCATCGGTCCTCCCAGTCCAGTCCAGGCCACCTCTGCTGCAGAGCCTGTTTATGTTTACCCCCAGTCTACCTCAGTAAACAAACGCTGCCGAGAAAAGCCTAAATCATTCTGCTCTGACTCAACATCACATTACCGCTATTCAATTTCGTCCGAGGGCTAGCAAAGGAATCCCAAAAATGACGCACCGACAGGCTGTCAGGAGTGCAAGCCCCGTTATTGTTCCGCCGCTCCCGCTCTTCTGCTCAAAAACAAAAAGGAAAAAACAACACGACAACCAGAGCAAACAATCTTCAGGGACAAAGATATATTTTTTTTGTCGTTTTCGAGTTAAAAATAAGAGCAGACTGTCTTGCTAGCACTACCGGTTATTTTCTATAACAGCACTGGCTGAAAGTAGCAGCAGCTGATGTCCTGCAGCTCCATTTAAATGCCGAGTCGGAGGAAACCCGAGCCCGCCGGAAGTGCCCAACGGCTGGCAGCCCGACCCACCGTGGACCCGCCCAGTGATGAGAGAGCTGGAGAAGCCGGCCCGGACGACGCCATGTTGGATGAGACGAGACAGGGGAGCTACAGTTCAAACACATCGCGCCACCTAAAGGTTAATAAAATAACTTGAAATATTTGAACACGTTAACCTTTTCTTTCTTTCTTTCTTTCTTTCTTTCTTTCTTTCTTTCTTTCTTTCTTTCAATTATTGTACCAGAGTAACTTGTATCAGAGTAATTATAGTTTTGTATTTTCTAATTAGTTGGTATTTTATTGTTATTATTATTTCGACATTTTGTTGTTAATTTAATTTAATTCAATTTCCGATAGTTCCCACATTGGATTTCCCAGTTTCAGTTTAGGTTCCATTGTTTGAAAATGTTTCGTTTTAGTTTAGTTATTTTATTCAGTGTAAGCGTAAGATTTTCGTAGTTATTATTGCATGGAGGACATGTCAGAGGCAAGATATAGGAAAATCAGTATGCCAGTAAGGACACAAACTCTGGGAGTGGGGGGGGGATCAACGTTTTTCCACATGTAGTTTTAGTGTTTAGTTCAATTTTAGTTAACTACAATAACCTTGACTCATACACTTACAAATATTTTAAATTCTCTGCTTTGTATTTAACCCGAATACATTCAAATACGTGCCTTTATTCTTCCAATCCAGAATTAGACATTTAATCACGGCCCATTCTTAAAGTAATTAAACGTGTAAAAAAATGAACTTTCACAGCCTATAAATTACGCAGAGAAGAAGAATTGGCACGATAAAGGTTTTCAAATCACGGCGGGTAGCAAAGGTAAAGCGAATATTTCAACATTTTATTAACATGTGGGGACATACCTGACTGGTAAATGAAAGGTAGATAAAAGTATCAGCTGAGATGAGGATATTTGATATCCCAAAGCAAAATTGGAAGTTTGGATCTTGAATGATAGCGTCTGTATGCATTATATAATATTTAAGAACGACTTTTTACCCGCTTGTGTGGTTTAAAATAATCTATATAATTAAAATATAGTAATAATTACAGTATTAATAAAGTAAAACATCATTTATCTGTCTCACAAGGGTCCTTCTCTAAATAAGTACTTATCCCAGTTTTGTTTTCAACCTTATGTCATCTACAGTTTAACCAGCAGATGTCGCTATTGTCTCTACTTTCACTTCGGAGAGGCGCTAAGCATGTATTAGGAATAGAAACAAAAGTAAAACAAAAGTATTTGATGTCGTGTAAAAAAAATGCGATATTCATATGTTGTTGTTGTTGTTGTTGTTGTTTTATATATAGGTTTAAAACGGGCCTGGGAGTTTGAGGGTCCTGCGCAGTATCTTTACTTTTCCTACGAATGTGCTCTTCTGGACAGAGAGATCTTGGATGTCAGAGATATTGGATGTTGTGGGATCCAATTAAGCTACTCGTCCAGTTCCCTTGCCTTGCCACTTGTCTTCACCGTCTCATGTTCCTTCTTCCTGATGTTCCTATCACTTATATACAGGAACAACAACAAAGTGCACAAGTGAATGAAAGAACTTAATTTTGTTTCACCAACTTCTCAAATCAGGACATAGAATGATAAATGTTTTGAATGATCAGGGGCGGTAAGTGTAAAGACAAGGCAAAAGGTACACTTGCTTACTTTATCCTTTACTCTTTTAACAATTATCCTTTTATCTTCTTCAAAGCTACATATTTTGAACATTCATCACATATTGTGACACCTGGAACAAAATTCAAGTTATAAGCATCCTAAATCTAAACCACATTACCATAAATAAAAAATGTGACTTCAGGGTAAACTTGTAATTACAAAGTTCACTCTAACTTTGAGTTATTGTTCCTCAGTATTTTTGTCATTTTCCATCAACTGAATATTTCTTTTCTTTCTGCAAATAAAGCACACACAGGTGTCAGCAAAACCTAAACACTGAGATACACAATAAGCCAGGTTGTATTTATGTCTTTTGTGAAGTATACAGAGCTCAAAACCTCTGCAATCTCAAAAAGATAAAATGAATTGTAAAAAACAAAACAAAAATTAAAACCATGTAAATACTATCACAGTGGGTGGAGGAAGGTGACTTGAATACGAGGACTCCAAAGAACTTAACAAGCAAACGTAGTAATCAAATGACTACCCTTTAATTTAGGTTGGGTGCCAAAGTCTGTTGGACAAAGCAAGTATCCAGTGACAGAACACACAAACGAAGGTAAACAGATATTCAAAGATCTAAAGAAAAGCATGTTGTCAAGAAATTATACCTGGGTAATCAGAGTGAAGTGCAGAGAAAAAATCAGAATACACTGAATAACACAATTATATAATGACACTATACATCAAAATAATACATTACATATCGGATTTTGTGTTTTTTATTTCTATTTTATTTTATTCCTAAAAACAATGAAAGTCATGCTGTGTAATAACACAATGGCAGTGCTAAATTAATTGCTGTACTTTATTCAAACTTTATAAATATAATTTTGCAAAAGCGCTTTAATGACACTTAAACCTATCCCAGGCTGTTTTTGCAAGGCCTGCGGCGCTTGTTCGCTTGGCTCATGTATTAAAACAGAGACATCTATTTCTACAGCTACATCTATTTTATATGATATAATAATTATATATAATCAGATGGTAAAAATGGCTTTCATAAACACCAAGAATAATAAGTAATGAACAATAAATACATACATGTCTCCTTCTTTGCAAGCTACATATTCATTGCATTGAACCAAGTAATTAATTACAGGTACTATTAGCATTACTTTTTGGGGAACAGTTCTTCACATATTCCCGTGACCCCAAAGTGCCACTGCACTGAAAACTGTTTTTGCAAAATTTACTGACAACAATGTACATGTAAGTTACATGTAAATGTCAGTTAATTCTGAGAACAGCTACTACATAATGAATATAATCGGTAAGGATATGAGTGTTTAAAAATAGTTCCCAAACACTCTATAGACATTTAGTAAGTTTCTTGCAGACTGTTTAACGTATCTAGGGGGATTTAGGGAACAGACATCCATACGTACACAAACTTTGAGTGGGCCAGATAGAAACATTTGTCTAACCATACATCAAAATTGTGTTATATTATGTGCATTTAAGAACAGATACTTTGGTGCCAATTCTGTCTATTTGCATAGATGCAGGCTGAAATAAAAGCTCGCACAAACCTGTTTCCTGCGTATAAACAAGCTGTTAACAGGAGGATTACAAGCTAAGAACAACAGCTTAGAGCAAATAACAGCGTGCCTGATCTCAGCATCCTTTGATTTCTGGAAGTGTTCCTGAGTCTTTTACAGTATCATGCCTTTTTTTTTTTAAATGTGGTGCTACTACAGGGCCCAGAGATCAAAGTCATCCAATATTGATTTTTGTTCTTCTCCCTTGTGCACAGAGACTTCTCCAGATTCTCAAACAAAATTGATAATATTGTACTTTATTATGTACTATAGATAAAGTCTTCATAATCACACACTGAGAAACGTCATTCTAAAAGTATTCCACTATTTCTAGATGTAGCTTTTTGGGCAAACCCATGCTCACCTTTTGAGAATCTCTGCCTCTGACTTGTAGACTGACTTGTTGTCAATTAACATAATTAGTTACAAAATGCTCTTCCAAATATTTCTTTTTAGTACCACTTACCTTTCTAGCTTTTTGCTGCCCCCCATCCAAACGTTGTGATGTGTTGCTGCCATCTAATTTTTAAAAAGCTAATAGCTTTGATGAAACCGTAAAATGCCTCAGTTTAAATATTTGATATGCTCGCTGTGTTCAATTGGGAGTAAAATATGGGTTTATGACATTTGCATTGTACTCAGTGTCATAATGCCTTCTTAATATACAAGGGTTTAACTGGACAACAAACTATATAAAGCTATAAAACAACAAGAATATCATGGTTTTAAATGAACGGTTAACCAGAGTTCATGCACCAAACTGAGTTCTGTAAATGCATTAACCTGAAACAACTTGTTTTAGATGTTATCAGTGTGCAGAATGGACGTTAGAAGTGGGTATCGGAAACTAAATGTTCCTGTTTCCCCTCTGTGTTGTTTTAGTAACACAAAGGTTGAGCTTCTACAGGAAGAAATCATTTATTCTCAGAAAGTCCCATCGAGCTACAAAGAGATCGTATGAGTCAGACGTTACAAATTAACATATTTTGGACAGTTACAACTTCATGCAGGAACAGCACGGGCACAGAAAGAGGAACGGCGTTAACACAGACCACACTTATTTCCTTCAAAAAAAGTCAAAACAAAGTATAATTTATGCACAAATGTTCAGAAGTGCCAGTGACAGCCTTTTGTGTACTTTGTAATGATCACATATTTTAACTGCTATTTGAAGCGCGTTGTTGGTGTTGGAATGCAGGACTCACTGCAGCAAACAAGTCTGACAAGTTCTAAAGGACAAAGTGTAAAATATGTTCTGTTCAGCTCAGAACAGAAACAGCAAAAATGGAGAAGAACAAGGTAAAACCATAATGTTTTAATACTGCAGATGGGAATACATTTGCAAGGTTCAGAGAAGCGACAAAAGACGATATGATGGCATAATCAGATTTCACAGATTGAACCAGTTTTTTTAACCCAAAGGCACAAAGGTAGTGGACACATACTGCAGATCATAAAACTCATTATTAGATGTTGTACATTAAATAAAGCAATAAAGAGTAAAGTGCCTCTTGTCATGATCATGTAGTTACACTTCTCATTCCACTTAACATCATCATTTCCAGTTACAGAACAGATACTGCTGTTACTGGCGGTGAAAACGAGGGATTCGTTTCACAAACACAACAGCAAAAGGTGTATAGTCCACAGTATTTAAATAAAAGCAGGTTGAATGCTTTTCTCGGAACAGCATGATGGACAAGCTGATAAAAACAAAAAACTACCCACTGTAATTCAACCTTTACAAGTAAACACGGACACGGACACGTACGGTCATGCAACATCTACAATACACTGCGATCATATCCTTAAAAGAAAACACACGGGTAAAGTTTCCTATATAGGATTTTGCTGTACTTTCTATTTAAAAAAAAAAACCAAACAAACAATACATCTGATTATCTTAGAGAGAGATGTCAGACACCAGTCCAGAATGAAGTGTAGTTTCTTCGTTATGTTAGGTTATGATCATATGTTGTATTATCTTCTGTCACTATCAGACAGCTACATGAGGATAAATACAGATTCAAAACAAATTACATTAAAATATACAGTGTATCTTGTAATTAAGATAAATACATATTCTTCAAAGTTCACCATAGTATGATTTCTTCATGTGTATATCAGTAGATTTTCAGCTATAAAGGTAATATTATTAAGTGAGTACTAAATACTAAACGCTGCTTTTATCACACACTGTATGCATTTGAATAGAGCTGAAGAGCTGAAAAACTGTATACTGGCCATGTTTCCTGGATTATCTTTCAAGAACAGGGTTAGTGCTTTTTACTGATGAATATCATCTACTGATCCATGGGGATCCCAACAAAGTCCCATTTGTTGAAAACCTTCTCCACTTCACTCCCTGTTTCCACCTTTCGTGTTCTAACTCTTTCTATTCCTCTTCGTCACTTGCTTGGCTGACAGAAACGTTATCTAGCCTCAACCTAGCTCTCGTCACATACTCCTCTTCACTTCTACCTCTCTCTGAAAGTAGAGGTACATGCAGTCCTCTTTCATGATTGACACTAAAGTCATCTAGCGTGATGTCAGATTGGTCTGAGTGGGAGGCAGACATGTTTGGAATGTTCTGTGGGGCATAAGCAGAGATTAAAGGCACATTTTCACAGTTGTTTCCTTCCTCCACACCTCTGTTTGCCACTCCCTCCCTATGTGTGCTCCAGATCACCTCTCCATGCACCTCTTCTCCCCTTTTTACTTCCTCCATTGTTTGCAGATTTAACCGAATGCTTACCAGTAAACTTTCAATCTGTCCATCCTGCTTTTTATTGAGCCCACATGTAGCTGATCTTGGAAAAGACTGTAAACCTGCAGATGACTGGTCATGTGTTTGCATGGGGGTTTGTTTGCATGTCCAAGAAGTGTTAGCCTGAGGAGCGTAAGCTCCACCAGAGTTAACGCTCTCAACTCTCCGGTCTCCATCATTTTGATTCCCTCCTCTTGCTTCCTCTTCTCCTTCAACAATGATTTGAGGAGCCATGCTGATACCCCCGTACTCAACGGACAAATCATCCAAGGGAGCCTCATGCCTCTGGGGTGAGTAGCTGGGTGGGGGATCCACAACTTGTAGAGAGTAGATGGGGTGTTCAAGGCCTGACATTGTGAATAAGTTTCCTGGTGGCTCAGGGCTAATGGGGCTAATGGGGCTGATTGGGATGAGGTTGGAACTCTCAGGAGGGAACAAAATAGGAGACTTGTGAAAAGAAGGTGGGTTCTGGAAATTGGAAGGGAAGGAAAAAGGTATGAAATGTTTGATAATTTACCTTTGAAACACTACTCAAAGATATATCATTTAGGTGAAATGCAAAGCAGTAGTTTCAGTTTGCAAGTGCAATTATTTCAGTGGTTCCCTAAGGTGAATTGTTAAATTCGTATTAAAAAAACCCAACAACAAACAACAACAAACAACCAAAAAAAAACAAAACATGCATTGCCCAGTCTGGTGAACCTACATTAATTAAAGTTAAGTGCTGTTTAGGTATTGAATTGCCAGTATGTTTATATGCATTTCTATTACCAGTATATTTGGACTGTGTTGGTCTTTCCCAGACAGGTAGCGATGGAAAAGGTAGGCAGCTGCAATGATCATACCAATGCACAAAGCTGGAACAACAATACCCACAATCACACTCTGCAGCTGCTCAATCACAGGGTCTAGAGAAGAAAAAAAGAAAAAAAGAAAGAGGGTGAAGTGAGTGAAAAGAAAATAATCTAAAATTGGAACCATTTCCTTGACCGACATATTTGGCTCACACAAGGAAGTACAATACACCTGCCGCACAAACACTAATTGCTCTCCAGCTTTGATATCATGTTTATTGAAATTTTTTTCTACATTTCAAACAGGGAGCCGAATATTCTCATTTACAGACACGGTCACGCAATGGAGTTGTACCTTGAGGTGTGGTTATGCAGAGCCATGCAGAGGACTGGCAGTGGATTGGCATCGAGGGGAATTTTGACTGTGCAGAAAAGCAGTATTCCATGTTGTACTTCATCAGGCAGTATTTGTACACGCTGCCAACAACTGGGAAATGGTGCTAAAAACCAACAAGTGCACAGATTAGGCAGTGCTAGAGAGTGGGAAAGAATTTTGTAAAAAATTGCTGCACAAAAAACAAAAAGTTTATGCTTTGTTGGCGTAGGTTAGTTTGTCGTCATAGCTAAGCAGTTAAAAATACTACAAAAAAAATGAAGGTGTAGTAGGTGACTCAGTGCTTTACAAGGAAGTTTTCAATGTAATGTCTAGCATGAATCTTTTTATTTGTGCCTGACAATCCTGTTTTTGAAATGAAAGCAATTCAGGGCAGCAACATCAGATAGAGATTGTTTCACCTCTTCCTAGAATTTTAAAACTTTTCTTAGTATGCAGCGTCAAGCTACAGTAGTCATATATATTTCTACTTGATTTATACCTACCGTGTGGTTCTGACGGGTGTTGCGAACAGAGAGGTTGTAAGTCATCTCGGGGTAGAGTGTCGCCATGGAAAGCGCTGGGGTGTGGTTGTTTGATGGATACCTCATCGGTCCCTTCATAGTGATGGTGGCACTGTTGTTTTCAATTTCCACAGAAAGCAGTGGGGGCCCCAAAGTAGCTACAAAGTTGGACAAACTTCTATTGTTTAAAGTGTAAACATGTTAAATATGATGTAATGCTTTTGTTTCTTTAACTTACTGTCTATCTTTGGCTCAAATCTCCTGGATGTGATAGCCCATTTGGAAGATGCTCCCCTCTCCACAGCACGAACTTTGGCATAGTAACTCTGTTTCTCATCCCACATCTCACTGGTCAGATCACACCACGTCCGCACTATTTCTGTACAGTGCTGCACTGCCTTCCAGTTCACCCGTTTCCCCTTCTTACCTTGAATTCTGTCTCCATAGCTGGAAAAGACAAAGACCCACACATTCAGAGGTGAACTTTTGCACAGGTTGAGCAGAGTTTGCTTAAAGTCACAGTCAATAAAGAAAATTAACTTAAACAAAGCAGACTGATTTTGAGATCTTGTTGCATTTTATTTCTTTTAGCCTTGCTGGAACTTTTTTTTGTTGCTAATAAATCCCTTTGGGACTGCATCTAGGCTAGTTCTTGGGAACTATAAATTTTTATTTAAATTCTAAAATATTTACTCACATGGCATATTGCACTGTGTAGAGTGTTTCATCTGCATAATTGCCTTCTCCTGGAAACCACTGCAGCACGTTCCTCAGATTTACAGAAGAGAAGGTGACATTGATGGGGCTGGGAACAGACTGGGAGACTGAGGGGAAAGAGACAAGAGGTGAGGTGCCGGTCATCAGAATATACACTAACTTCTAGTTGTCCTGACTGTCCTTTAAACTTCCCTTGTGTTTAATGGTACTATTCAACTAGTTGTCCACATATGACCGTAAGGTGTGAGCTATCACTATGATTCACTGCCTTTCAGACTTTGTTCCACCTCACATAGTACACTTAGCTCCTTATAAATCATTTCAAGTAGGCAAACACAATAAAAGTGTTTGATTAAAGATTCTCTATGGGAAGATTATCCAGAGTACATTTTCTGTTTGCACACAGATCAAATAATGTGTTTTATGCTTTGATCTCAGGATGAAAAACCTGAGTCTGTAAAGTGAGTTTACACTTAAAGTAGAGCTAGATGGACTAATACATTTGGTGTGTTTTTGTGTTAACAAAACCACACGTGTTTGTAGCTCTAACAGCCGCTTTCTGTATTTAATGTGGAAGAACTAAATGTTGTGTTAATTTCTTTAATGATCTCATCGTTGGCTGCGTTGTTGTAGTATAAAAGTCAGTCCGCTTAAACTGAATAAACGCCATAAAACTAACGGAAACAGTGGAAACAAAGAAACCCAGCAGCCACAAAGTAACAACAAAGAAAATAGATATTAGCATTTAAATGCAGACCTACCTGTGGAGTGCAGGCTATAAAAAATGAATAATGTGAATATAGCCAACATCTTTGTACGGAGTCGTCATGTTTTCACAAAAACAAGAAAGCAAATACTTCCAATCCCCTCTGCAGGTTCCCCCCAGTTCCTCCTCATAGTACACCTGCCCGCAGTTCTCTCGATTAAAGGAAATTAAAACCACGCACTCAAGGTTTAAAGTGAAAGAATGTAGCTGAAGTCAGAAGGGTTACGTGAAACTGCCAACCAATGAAACCCCGTGGATTCAGTTAAAGGAATCCCTGCGACCTGACAGGTTTCCTTGTTCCTTATGGGGAAAGGAATGTGACCTTACTCGTTTGTGAACAGTTCACCTATGAGCCGCGTGTGGGCGTGGGCGTGTCGACGTCTATTGAGATAATAGGCTACAAAAATCTAAGCTTACGTACAAGTAATTAGTAAACAATTAGATCCACTCCAATATGTGGAAAGAAATAATACATTATACGTGACCCATTTCCAAATAAATCCGTGAACTGTGTTTAGTTTTGCGGTGGTGTGGCGTGTGGAGGCTGTTATGTGGGAACAGGTACAGTTTCCTTAAGATGTTCCTGTGGTGTTTATCCGGATAGCAGCCTGAGTAATAAGGTGCTCCATGTTATTTCCTTAGTCCGTTTCCCCCCAGCTAATATCCTCTCTCTCTTTAAATACACTGTCAAATGAGATTAGATATTAAAAATTAATATTGACCCTACTGAGCTAAACCTGGGTAACCCATTTGCAAAGTGAAAGCTGTTTTGTTTAAAGTGTAAACATTTACTCTTACTCTTCTTCATCACACCACAATTATTCCACCACGAACCTCACGAAAGCTATAAACAAAACATGGAAAAATCAATTAGCAAATATCGAGAAGAACAGCAGGTGCTCAAACATCGTCCATTGTGACATCTTGTGGCCACAGACCTGTCTTAGTGAAGGGACAGAATTTTTGAATACAGATTTTAAACACTCAAAAATGCAAGCGTTGTGATAAATATTTGGAAAAAATATTATTAATGTGTAACTTTATTATTTGCAAATTACTAAGGTATGAGAATTACAATTTCTAATAATAATAATAATTAAGCAAAGAAACAATGGAGCGGAACTGTTCCGCTTGTGTGTCCGTTGCATACCCGGATTGTTTTTGCCATCGCGCTTCTCATGCGGCGGCTTTCATCCTGCTTCATTTTAGCATTTAGCTTGTTGGGGTTATCGTCTGTGCTCCCGTAGAGGAGTAACGGGTTTGAATTCTGGGATGGTTCGTTGAATAATTGTCTTTTGGTTGCAAACATGGCGCTTTCGATGGAAACGCAGCTTCAGAGCATCTTTGAAGATGTTGTGGTAACTTGCACCTTTGTTTACTGAGTGGCAGCCGAGCTAACATTAGTTAGCATGTCAGATAACTGTAGTAGTATTTTCTATTTACTGAACTTACTTTGGATTGCAAATGAGCAGTCCTAAAAATAACCAGATGGTGTTTTTACTTTATGTCCCCAGCTCGCTAACATATGAGAATTAATAGCTATGGGTGTACCGTTAATATCACAAATCTTCACTTACGTTAATGCATTTTTATTTTCTCCTTCTTTTCTTAGAAAACTGAGATGATAGAAGAGGCCTTTGCTGGGTAAGGCTGCGCTGAATTCATGTTAATAACGCCCGATATTTGCAATTGTATTGTTATTACCTTTAAAAGGTGTAATGTTAAGTTACTGCACACTGGTAGTGCTGTTGGATGTTTCAGCAGTAAGACCATACATACACTCACAGGCCACTTTGTTAGGTGCTGGAAACATGTATCAAATATTCTGGTTCACACTGACATGACAGCATCACATAGTTGCTGCAGATTTGTTGCAGCAACTGCATCCATTATGTTCCTCAGCCGCTGTAGTCCATCTGCCTCGGAGTTTGACATGTTGTGTTCAGAGAAGCTCTTCTGAATAGGGGGGTTGTGTTTATTGGAGTTGCTTTTTTGCTCCCAGCACCTCAAAGCAATCTGGCCATTGTCCTATGACCTCAACAAGGCATTTTCCCTCAGAGAACTGCTGCTTGCTGCCTTTTTTCTCTTTTCTGGACCATTCTCTGAAAACCCTAGAGATGTATATGTGGGGAAATTCCCAGCAGATCATCACATCAATTTCTGAAATAATCAGACCAACCTGTTTAGCACCTACAACCATGCCATGTTCAAAGTCACTTAAATGACCTTTCTTCCCCATTCTGATGCTCAGTTTGAACTTAACTAGGTCTTCTTGACCATGTCCACATGCCTAAAGGCAGTTAGGTGATGTCGTGTGATCGATTGATTAGATAACTGTATTGAAAAGATGTGGCTAACAGAGTGGCCGGTGTGTGTATATTAAAATGTATGGAGCAAAATTAAATGCTAAAATTAAGAAGTGTGTTTTTAGGATGTTTATGGACACTCCAGAGGATGAGAGGACTAAGCTGATCAGTTGTCTTGGAGCCTTCAGGCAGTACTGGGGAACCCTGCCACAGGTTTTTACACACACACACATACTTCCACTTGCTCACACCTACATGGCTGAGATTTCTCAGTTGCTCCAATGTCTTTCTGCAGGAGTCTCATGAACAGTGTGTGCAATGGATTGTGCGCTTTATACACAGTCAGCACAGCCCTAAGAGGATCTCCTTCCTCTACGACTGTCTGGCAATGGCTGTGGAGACCAGTCTTTTACCACCCAGGTACACACATACATATAGTGTGAGATTATTTGACGCCTAAAGAAGTAAAATGGGTTCAAAGAATGATTTATAATATTTCGTTATATTAATTTATTATATTTAATTTATCTGTTTTATGACATCCCAATAATGAGTTGTTTTTAACTGTATTTATTATGTTTGAAGTTGTAACATGTAATCTGTTATTTGTCTATCTCATTAATCTTTGTGTCTTTAGGATGGTGTGCGTGGCCTTAATAAGCTCAGACAGTTTGGAGTGGGAGAGGACACAGTTGTGGGCATTAACTTTCAAGCTGATCCGCAAGATCATCGGGGGAGTGGACTACAAGGTCTCTGACACGAAACTTCTAGCACACAGACACATCTGGATCGATTCTTCCAATTCGTTTCTTCAATTCTTCGATTGTTTGTGCTTTTTTGTTTTGATTTTCAGTGGTTTTATATTTGTTGACTGCTGCTAAACAGGGATCTCTGGCTTTTAGAAGAATATCCTACAATGTGTCATACATTTTAAAGTCGTTTTAAGCTTTCCACGTGAGACACTTGTTCATGAATTCTTTTATACTTGTTGCGTCAGGGTGTTCGGGACCTGTTGAAAGCTGTGCTGGATAAAATTCAAACTATTCCTACCACTGTCAGCTCAGCTATAGTCCAGCAGCTTTTGGCTGCCAGAGAGGTACCCATCTTTTTACCTTTAAAATGAATCATATGTCATTTTTGATGGTTTATTTGAATACTTTTTAGGTTTACTTATATTTATGCATGTTTCAGGTGGTAGAATATATCCTGGACAGAAATGCCTGTCTCCTTCCAGCCTACTTTGCTATCACAGAAATTAGAAAACTGTATCCAGAGGGGCAGCTCTCACACTGGGTGAGTGTTTGTGTAGCTATGTGTAACATTATATGTAACACTATAGTCTGAATTTTTATTTGTGAATTCCTTATCATGTCTGTGCATCTCATTTTCAGCTTTTGGGCAGTTTGATATCAGACTTTGTGGACAGTTTTAGACCCACAGCCCGGATCAATTCTATCTGTGGTAAGAGGAACTGGTTGCTTCTCCTTTTATGGATTCCTGGAGATTTAAATAAGCCGCTTATCATTTGAAGTGTTATTATTATTATTATTATTATTAATAGGACAGTCACTAGAAAGTGAATGAAAACTAAAAAGACAGTTTGTAGTTATTTATCTCATGTAGTCAGTCTGGTATGTACAATCATTTGTTGCGTCCGTGTGTCCTCACAGGACGATGCAGTCTGTTGCCAGTGGTGAATAACAGCGGTGCTATCTGTAATTCCTGGAAATTAGACCCCAGCACTCTTCGCTTCCCTCTGAGAGGCATGCTGCCGTTTGACAAGGTAACAAACGCGCTGGACTTATATACCACGCACACCTTTAGATGTACAGAAGTTTGATCGTGATTTGTGTGTTATCATATAGGACCTTTTTGAGCCACAGACAGGGTTGCTACGCTATGTACTAGAACAGCCTTATTCAAGAGAGATGGTGTGCAACATGTTGGGGCTCAACAAGCAGGTAAAACAACCTCATCTTCTTTTGTATTTGTCCCTTTGCCTCCATATCAAGCCCTCCAAATGCCCTCACACTTCCTGCCCCCGTTATTTTCATCTTACCATCTTTTATCTGCTCCTGCTCTTGCTGTTTCCCTTATCCTCCATGATCTTTTCTTTGCGTTTCGGCACGGGTTCTTCACTTTTCTTTGCCACCCCCCTTATATCCTTCTCCCCTCACACCTCTCTTTTACCTTGTTTCCCTTGTAGTCCTTATGACACACCTATATAAGAACAAATGTAAAGCAACGCTGTGAGCTTGGCCCATAATGCACTGGTGTCAGTTTGCCCTGTTGGGTTCATGCAGTTTCAGCTCAGCCCAGTTCACTTAGCACAAACATCCACACAGTGTGTCAAGCTGTCATTGAATCCAGACAGTTTGGCATTATCACAAATATTTCTGTGTAGGTTCTCAGTTATCCCGGTCATGGCAATATAAGGAACTTAAAAAGAAAAGCAACTGGACTACTTTAAGTTTCTTGAAGACGAAGCTTCTTCAAGAAACTTAAGGAAGTCCAGTCGCTTTTCTTCCGGGCTCCTTGGATTGTTAACACAAAGCTATAATCAACGCTGTATATGGATTTTTCTTTATATTTTGACTTGGAGTAAATAACCCAGAATCTGGTTTATATATCTGAATTGGCTGAGTTGAAACTAACTGTGCTGAACAGACAGTAAACAACCTAGCTACCTTAGTCACCACTTTCTTTTCTGTCTCTCCTTCCCCCGCCCCCCCTCCTCTCTCCGTTTCATCCTCTTTCTTTGTTTCTCTTCCTTTTCTCTCTCTTTGTCCTCTGGCTGTGTGTTGTATTTGTCTGTCTCTCTGCCATGCGCTCTCTAGACTCTGAACATTGCCCAGGTATGTCCTCTTCCTGGTTGCCTGACCGACCCAACTAACCAGCTCAATGGACGCTTAGCTTTTTTTTTAGGCACACTGACGACCTGAAACTGGAGAAATGAAGAAAACTTGAAGTGGAACAAAAGGGAAACATGACAGAGCTTGAGATGGACACAGCAGGGCTCCATAAATGGTAGACTGGTGTAGTTAAATAAATATTTGACAGGTGCACTGTTAGGGAGATATTAAAGATTACCAGAAAAAGCAGTTAGTTTAATGGGAAGCCAGGGAGACTTTGAGTCATTAACTGCACATGACTTGTTCAATTAACAGGTCGCTGTGTACATTTTTAATAATGCCTGTTTGCTTTGCATCACACCTGCACACCTTATCTCTACCTTACCTTATCTTTTTTGTATCCTCCTTGATATTTTCTGTTAATATTCAGTATATATGATCTTGGCAAAAAAAGAAGTACTTTGATTATAATTATTTAGGCTTAGTTAAATTAATGCATATGATAAATATATGAAAAATAGGTCTGTGATTAGCCATGATTACCACTAAGCCTCTTACATTGGGGGTTGTCAGTCAGCTGAAAGCTTTCAAGCTCCAAGTTCCTCAGTAATGCTTAGTACTTGGATTTGTGCTTAGCATGTTTCTGCATAATTCTATTTACTTATTAATGAGTACTCCGCAACTTTGCCTTATTGTGGCCCAACAGACACAGTTGATTACGATTTTTAGTTAGCAATCCTAATGTCAGCTGAGCTAACTGACACTGATCATACGGATACAGTCCAGACTAAGAGAGCTGCAGCTCCTCTGAGCCGCAAAAGAGCAAATTTAGTCCCAGCTAACAAGTCAACCTTAATTATTTCTGACTTTAAACCCTGCTGTTGACATTTCAAGTCCTGCTGCACTGCATGTATGGATGTAGTCTGGTGCTTGCCTGTTGTTAGCAAGGTCCTCCCGTGTCGGACCTGCTGCTGCTTTCTGTTGTGCTGACCGGGGGCAACACTGAACTATTTTGAATAAGCGGTGCTCTTGTCTTTGGTGATTAATGCAATTTGTTATTGTTATATTTGTTAGCCAAGAGCAAGCTTGCAAATCAAGCAACAGCTAGCCATGTGGCAGACAGTGACTACAGCAGACTACAGACCCAGACAGAAAGGTTAGTGTGTGCCACAGCAAGCGCAGAAACATTGTGCTGTACCTACAAGTAGACAAGCAAAACATTAGGCACCTCACAGGTTAATTTATCATTCCAACTTTATTACTTTTTACATAAATAAAAGGCAGGCTGGCTATGCTTTGTTTAATTATAGTCCAGTCTGCATTTTAAGTTGGTAGCTCTTAAATAATGTTACTGCAAACTGGATTTTAATGCAGCTTGTCCCTTCCACTCATTCAGTTGCATTAGTCAAAAATGAGAAAGTGGCTCTAATTTGTGTTGCTTACATTCACCTTAATCCTTTCCAGTAAAAGCTGTGAGGTGACTCTGAAAGGTCAAATAAACTGCAACTTTAGAAAACACCAGGTTTAGCACACAAAACACAAGCTAGGTTAAATAAAACAGTGGAAATAGGGAAAAAACAGGTTAGTGCGATGGCTAGCACAGTTGCCTCAAAGCAAGAAGGTCCTGGGTTTGAACCCCCATCATGCCGGGGCTGTTCTATGTAGACCTTGCTTGTTCTCCCCGTGTTTATGTGGGTTATGTCTGGGTTCCTCCCACAGACTTAGTGAGGTTAGGTCAATTACTGTATATAAACTGTCCATAGATGTGAATGGTTTGTGACCTGTCCTGGGTGTAGGGTCTCTCACCCCATGATCCTGAGTTGGATAAGTGGAAGAAAATAGACGGATGGATGAACATAGAACAAAATACTGTCAAAGCACACAAAAAACAACTGAAATAGAACAAAATCTCACAACACTTTGCAAAAAAAGAAGAAACACAATGAAAGTGTCTTTGGGGGACACGATAATGTGACGGAAGAGCCGTGGAAATGACAAGCTAACAGTAAACGGCTAATAGCAAACATGTATCTACAGTATTATACAAACCACGTTATTAAAACACACATTACCTGCAACCTTTTCTCCTCAGCTTCTTGTAAGTAGGTCTCAGTGCGGTCGTTTGCATGTTTTGGTTTTTGTCTCCCCAAAAAACACTTCAGTTGTGTTGTATACATTTGTGTGTGTGATTTCTTTTATGTTTGTTTGTTTAGTTTTTTCTGTTTCCATTGTGATTTGTGTGCTTCTGCGGCGTGTTTTCTTAAGTTGCAATGCGTTTGACCTCTCTGAGCCACCGTAAAGCTGGCTCATAAACCAAAAAGTTCTTTTCAGGTTTGAGATGGACTGGATTTTTGTTACAGGTCAAAATAATTAAATAAGGGGGTGGCCTGTGAAGACCGCAGTGCTTTATTGCATTTGCATAGTTTGTGGTTATTGTCAGCAGGTCAGTGGAACATTTTAATTCTGGGCACCCAGGTGTTATGTTAATAAATAAGATGCTACCTGAGTTTATCTTCCTGAAAATGCAATTTCATTACATTGTGCTGGTGCATGATGGGTTCGAATTTTAAAAAAAAGAAGAGAAAAAAAAAGGTTCCCATTAGTCAGGCTGTTGATCAGTTACAGTATAAACTAGCTGCTGGTTATATTGCTGGTTTTTAAATATATCACTGGGTGATCTGTGTACATGATTTATTTGTAGACAACAGATATGCCTGTGGATCTCTCTCTTACTCTTTTTCTTCTATCTGTTTGTTGCCCTTTTCTCTCTCATTCTGTGAGCATGTGTGTGTTTGGCTGCGGTGGAAGAGAAGCTGTGCCGAAGGCCAAAGCAAAGAAAAATCGGATGGTCATTTTCACAGCTACTCTTCTTCCTCCCACTCACACCTTTCTTTGTCCCTTCCCAGACCTGTTAGTCTGCATGTGGGAATGTGTTGCAGTGGCTGGTTTGCTGTTTTATGCTGTGCCTTTTAGTGCTGTACCTGACTTGTTCGTGCTGTGCTGTTCAGTCCCTCGTGTCTCAGTGTAAGAAGGGCTCTGTTAAGAGGCCTGACATGAATGTCAAAGCCTGCGCTGCAGAGATCCTCACTCCTTCTGCTCGAATTTTGCCTTTTTACATGTAGAAGACGGAACAAATGTGAAGGCCATATGTCAGGAAAGTGTGCAGCATTTTCTTATGAAATCATAGTTCTTTTTAAATTAAATAACAGACCCAGCGACATGAAATATCAGCTACCTCATACAGTAGAACAGGGGCTGTGTGGATTGTAAGTGAAGCCTGTATTATTATTATTATTATTATTATTATTATTATTAACCCTTATTAGATGGGAAAAAAACTCTCATTACCACTAATCCTCCATTTCTTTTCCTTTTTTTTCTTTTTACCCCACCTGTCTTTTATAGAGATGCATTTTTTTTAATTCTCCATGACAGAGCATGGGTTATACTGGATATACTGGAGCCAGTACAGATTTTGAAGTGTTAAAAATTCTAGTATGGATATTCTGGCCAATGTTCTTTCTATATGTTTGCTCAGACTATAATATAATTATATTAAAAAGGAAAATTAAGGGTTTATTTGTCAAACTAGTTAGCTTTAGCTTCTATCCGTTTCTGAATCTTCTGATATAACAGCTACTTCTAAGCTTGTGAACCTTGTGACTGGTTCATATATAGAATGAAAACTCTTATTTTATATCTTTTGTATGTATTAGAGCTATAAAAGATTTCACAGAAGACGAAAACACATCTTCTTTTCTGTATAGTAACACAAGCTGAGGATTACCAGAATATTAAGGGATATGGGTAAATACTGGAATATGGCTACAGTCCATTGTGACAACACAAGAAGGAGATGCTGTCCTGCGCGCAGTGATCTTTTTAACAGTATCTGGAATAACTGTCAACAAAAATGTTTGAATGTGAAGTAATTTATTAAAGATGTTATTTTTATTCTCTCCTATGTCTGTCTCTCTGTCTTTCTTCCTTCAATCCAACCTTCCTTTCCTCTCTTCTTAACCCCTCTTCTTTTTGTCTCCTTTGGCTTTTTTCTTCCCTTCTTCTCACCGTTTTCTTTATCCTGTAACACACCTCCCCTCCTCCCCTCCCAGCATAAGCAGCGTTGCCCGGTGCTGGAAGAGCAGCTGGTGGACCTGGTGGTGTACGCCATGGAGCGCTCTGAGACTGAGGAACACTTTGACGCCGATATCGGAGGAACTAGTCAGCTGCTGTGGCAGCACCTCTCCTCCCAGCTCATCTTCTTTGTGTTGTTTCAGTTTGCAAGTTTCCCTCACATGGTGCTGTCGCTACACCAAAAGGTATGAGGAGTTGACTGCAGGCACGCTGATAGAAAAAGAAAAACATTTACAGCATGTTTACAGTCAGTTAGGGGCATGAGTGTAATACATGTGTTTACAGTGAACTGGGGAAGCCTCTTGGATGAGAGGTGAAACATCTTCCCAAACTTTAAGAAGCCCGGTTGCCTTTTTCAAGCTTTTGAGACGTGTTTAAGGCTATGTCCACACGTACACGGGTATTTTTGAAAACTGAGATTTTCCGTTTTCGTTTTAAAAAATAATCCCGTCCACACATAAAGGCAGAAATGAAGGAAAACGCTGCCAGGAACATGCCAAAGCAGCAGGTGGCGATATATTCCTACCGTGCAGAAATGTTGGCCAATCAGAAGTCTAGAAGCCTCGGTGGGAAAAAGTAAACAAAGCTGGGGCATAGAAGCAGAACCGAGTCGTATGTGTGGAGGGACAGTAACTGTGTGTGTATATGTAAGCATTTAAACACTGCAGAGAGAACAATTAACAGTAATAGTATTGTAGAAATTCATTTCACCGAAACAATAACGTGGCGCACAGTGTGACGTCAAAAAATGCGCACACCTTTGACGCTGCGTTTTCTCCGTTTTTAACGCAAATGCAAAAACGGAGTTTTCAAAAATATCCACCCTGGCCGTAGTTTTTAAAAATCTCAGTTTTTAGTGACCAAAAACGCCGTTCACGTGTGGACGAAAGGTGCAAACGCATAGAAAAATCTGCGTTTTCAAAAATACCCGGGTACGTGTGGACATAGCCTAAATGTATGCAGTGGAGTGAGTTGTAGCACGTGTCATAACATTTATTAAATATGTTTAACAACATGTTACTAACAAGGAAAAAATTAAATGAAGCAGATTAAATTCTGTGTATATGTGTTTTAATGATTTATTTTCTCTTTTCCCTTATTTGTTCTCATCAGCTTGCAGGTAGAGGTCTCATTAAAGGGAGAGATCATCTTATGTGGGTCCTGCTTCAGTTCATATCAGGAAGCATTCAGAAGAACGCCTTAGCTGACTTCCTGCCTGTCATGAAGCTTTTTGACCTGCTTTACCCAGAAAAAGAGGTACAAGTTATTGCAACTTGTACTGTCCCATTTTTGTCTTGTTTTTTATTAGATCTATGTTTTAAATATTCATCATTCTAATATTTTACTGGGGTGGTACAATAGACTAATATTGCTTGTGGTATGAGTGTCACCATCGCTTTCTGTTCCTCTTCAGTGCATTCCAGTTCCTGACATTAACAAACCCCAGTCGACCCATTCGTTCGCTATGACCTGCATCTGGATCCATTTGAACCGCAAAGCTCAGAACGACAACTCCAAACTGCAGATACCCATACCGCACTCTCTGAAGCTGCACCATGAGTATGTCTTTCACAAAGATATGCATTTAGCGATAATAAATACTTCAAAAGTCATAATTTTCCCTATACATGGCATACCTGGTTAATTGCTAATGTCTTCCAGAATTCATAAAATGATAAACGTCCTCTGCGGCTCTCTGTCCACCGCTTTTCCCCTTCTTTCTTTAGATTTCTTCAGCAGTCTCTGCGTAACAAGACCCTGGGCATGTCCGACTATAAGATCGCCCTGCTGTGTAACGCCTACAGCACCAACTCGGAGTGCTTCACTTTGCCAATGGGCGTCCTGGTTGAGACCATCTATGGAAATGGATCCATGAGGATCAACCTTCCCGGCACCAACTGTATGGCTTCGGGATCGGTCACTCCGCTGCCCATGAATCTGCTGGATTCGCTCACTGTGCATGCAAAGATGAGGTAAATAAGTAAAACACAGAGAATGTTTTAATTCATTTCTTCTACTTCAAATCCCTGATCGCCTGCCCTCCGGTTTCCAGTCTGATCCACAGTATTGCCACGCGTGTCATCAAATTGGCCCATGCCAAGTCCAGCATTGCTCTTGCCCCTGCATTGGTAGAGACGTACAGCAGATTGTTGGTCTACATGGAAATTGAGTCCCTGGGCATCAAAGGATTCATCAGTGAGTCTATTTTTAAAACTCACTTAAAGTTTGCACTATGTTGAATTGTAGATGTATGAAATATTATCTTATTTGAGGAGGAGATCATTTTGCTTCTTAACGACTAATAGTTGTAAAAATGTAAAGAGAAGAATATACAGATATTTGTAAAAGTAAAAAGTTGCCTGAAAAATAAATGCTCAGGTAAAGTACAGATACATGAAAATTCTACTTAAGTAAAGTATGAAGTATTTGTACTTCATTACTTCCCAGCTCTGCAAATAGCCGACATAAAGCCGTCTGAATGTGTCAGGCTTCAGAATAGTGTTATTAATCTCTATATTTATAGTATCATGAACATTTTAATGACATTTACTGAGGAAGCAGGTTTATTTACAAGATACTGTTTCATTATGGGGTTTTGCAGTACTATCAATATACTGAGCTAGTAAAATTTGCAAGTATTACAGTTTACTGGGACACAGTTACATTATTATTTATTCTCTTTGGGGCTGCAGAAACGTTTTAAATAATGAGAAACACTCTGTCTGTCCAGGTCAGTTGTTGCCCAACGTGTTCAAGTCTCACGCGTGGGGAATCCTTCACACGTTACTGGAGATGTTCAGTTACAGGATGCATCACATCCAGCCACACTACAGAGTCCAGCTGCTGAGTCACCTGCACAGCTTGGCTGCTGTGCCACAGACCAACCAGAACCAGCTACATCTGTGGTAATGTAGAAGCATGTGTCGCATATAGCTAGTTCCTGCTAATATTAGAAATTTAAAGCAAAATTACACATTTTGTTGCTTTTTGAAGTCGAAAGATTAAATCAAAACAAATATTAAAATGCAGCTTGAGTGTTGTGTGCTCTTTTAATGCACTTTATTGCCTTTGAACTTAAAATTTGTATTTGTGATGTTCCTACCATGAAGTGAAAATGATCTGAAATCTTCTTCTTTTAAGAAGAAGATTATTCTTTTAAGTGCTTCTGTTTGAAATAGTTATTTGCTTAATTCTAATTATTTACTCAGGTAAACAAACTGTGGAAGACAGAAAAGTCCCACACAACATGTTCTCATGTTGTCCAACTCAACTGAGAAACAAATTAAGCACAAAAAATGTTCATCAGGATTATGATGTAGTGAAAAAGAGTCATCCATTCCTCTTTCTGTCTTTGTCTTGAAGTGTTGAGAGCACAGCTCTGCGCCTGATCACAGCTTTGGGGAGCTCGGAGGTGCAGCCGCAGTTCACCCGCTTCCTCAATGACCCAAAGACAGTTTTGTCAGCCGAATCCGAGGAGCTGAATCGCGCCCTGATCCTCACTCTGGCCAGAGCCACACACGTCACCGGTACTCACTCAGTTTTTGAAGCCTCATTTGCAGTGTTGTTGGGTTTTTTTAGTCGTTGTTTCGCTTTTTGCTTCACTTCTAATCATCGTGTTTGACTGAAATCCGTCTCGTGTTATTTGTCACCTGCTTTCTGTATGTGCAGATTTCTTCACAGGGTCTGACTCCATCCAGGGCACTTGGTGTAAGGACATCCTGCAGACAATCATGAGTTTTACGCCTCATAACTGGGCCTCACACACGCTATCCTGCTTCCCTGCACCACTACAGGTGCAGATATTATGTTATGCAAAATATTCAAGTGATAATTGTGGTTTATTGTTGTTTTTCTCTGTCAAATAAAACGTCCGAATCTTGCTGTAGTGACTCCTGGACCTCTGTTTTTGCTTCAGGCGTTTTTCAAGCAGAACAACGTTCCTCAGGAGTCGCGCTTCAATCTGAAGAAGAACGTCGAGGAGGAGTACAGGAAGTGGAAGTCGATGGCCAATGAGAATGACATCATCACCCACTTCTCCATGCAGGGCTCACCTCCACTGTTCCTCTGTCTGCTGTGGAAGATGCTGCTGGAGATGGACCATATAAACCAAATAGGCTTTAGGTTTGTTATACATGAGTTAAGCTTCCACATTTATATAAAAAGTAGACCGCAGCGGGGGAAAAGAAATACTTAATTAAATAATCCAAAGCTGTGATCAGCGAGACTATTACTTGTTTATGTTTCCAGGTTACACTCGCTATTAAAGACACTGCTGAGTGTATTTTAATGAACCCTGTGTTAATGATGCATGTCATCACTGTTGTTGAGGCATTTTAAATTTAACATTTTACATCAATTAACCAGGAAGGGGTTGCGGGGGTGGGTCCTACACAGCATCTGTGACTAATTGATCCCGAGGGAGAAAGCTGCCTTATTGTGGGAGGATGAGCTAACTGCTGTTTTTTGTGGGGGGGGGTTCCATTTCTTTTTTGGTCCCTCAGGGTCTTGGAACGTATTGGAGCACGTGCACTGGTGGCTCACGTGCGCACATTTGCCGACTTCCTCGTCTATGAGTTCTCAACGTCAGCTGGCGGGCAGCAGCTTAACAAGTGCATTGAAATACTCAATGACATGGTGTGGAAATACAACATAGTCACGCTGGATAGACTCATTCTGTGCCTGGTGAGGACAGACGGAGAACTACAGGATTATATACTGTAACAAAGACATCATTGATTCTACACTTTTTCTTTGCCCATGCTGCAATGCGATAAGAATCCATGTCTCTGCCTTCAGGCGATGCGTAGCCACGAGGGAAACGAGGCTCAGGTTTGCTACTTCATAATCCAGCTGCTGCTGCTGAAGCCCAATGACTTCAGAAACCGAGTCAACGATTTTGTCAAGGAGAATGCTCCCGAGCACTGGCTGCAAAACGACTGGCACAGCAAACACATGAACTACCACAAGGTATACGTGCGACAGAACATGTTTCGTTAAAAGTTAGATAGTTCCACAACTGTGAGACATCTCAAAAAGTCAAGTTAAATGTAGAAATTAAATTAAATGTGTTTTAAAATGACTGTTTTTCTTCCAGAAATACCCAGAGAAGTTGTACTTTGAGGGTCTCGCAGACCAAGTCAACCCTCCCATGCAGCTCCAGCCTCAGTACCTGCCAATCTACTTTGGGAATGTGTGTCTGCGCTTTCTGCCTGTTTTTGACATTGTCATCCACCGCTTCCTGGAGCTCCTTCCTGTCTCCAAGTCTCTGGAGACGCTGCTGGATCATCTGGGAGGGCTGTACAAGTTCCACGGTGAGTAGGGCCAAAAGGAGGACTGTGCAGGTCCAAGATGAGGGGAGTTGGATTCACTAGGACGTCTTAACGCATTCTGAAACAGGAAATCCCAGGCAGCTCATTCAGTGGGAGAAATGTTTCATCACTCATCTAAGTAACTTCTCCAGTCATCCACTTATCAGAATCAGCTTTTTGGGATAAAAAAAGGGAAAGTGAACTTTGCCATTATTAGCGGATTTGTATTTTCCGCTGCGTTTTTTGCAGATCGCCCTGTGACCTACCTGTACAACACCCTTCACTACTATGAAAGACACCTGAGAGACAGAACCAACCTCAAGAGAAAACTGGTTCATGCCATCATGTCTTCACTGAAGGTAAACAGAGAAGACACATTCATTAATTCATGTATCTGAATAGCTAATGCGCAATTATTGATATCAGTGTAACGTTTTATTTTGCAGGACAACCGTACTCCAGGCTGGTGTCTCAGCGAAACCTATCTGAGGTTTGGCATGAACGCCCGTGAAGAAAACGTGTGGATCCCTGATGACACCTACTACTGCAAGCTGATTGGACGCCTGGTGGACAATATCCTTCATTAATCACTCTTAACAACAAAAGACCAATGTCTGAACATGGAAAGTCATTGGTCTTTTGGGCTGCTGGAAAGTATATTTACCTTACCGCTGTGAGTTCTTGTCTCCCTTAATAGCTTTAAAGAGGGATTGTATTTATTAATCCATCTAAGCTCATTTTATTGCAGCCTCGGGGGTTGTTAAAGTGGAAAAGAGTTATTAAAAACAAGATAAAATCGGTTGGATGGGGTTCGTGTGCTCCACAAAAACAATATGCGGTTAATTAAAAGTGGAACAAGTAAAACATCCGCGCTTCCACGAAGGCTGTTTTCTCCTCCGGTGATTGTTTATCCTCCTTAGCTTTTACCTTACCCATGGCGGGAAAGTCACCGGGTCCTTTTCCCAACTGTGACTGGAGGTTCAACGAGTTCCCCAACCCTGCGGCCCACGCCCTGCACGTCACCTGTGTGGAGCTGATGGCTTTGGCCGTGCCAGGAAAAGATGTGGGAAACGCTTTGCTTAATGTTGTGTTGAAAAGGTGCAGTAAGCAAGCCATGTGCAATCACTGTAAAGTTTATGGGTCTCATTAGGCTTAAATGCCATCCTTTTGGAATTAATAGTGTTCTGTAGTGTATGTAGAATATTTTAATGATCCCTAAAATTACCTATCATCTTCTCCTTTCACCTTTTAGTCAGCCTCTGGTCCCCAGAGAGAACATCACTGCCTGGATGAATGCCATTGGACTTGTGATCACTGCACTTCCAGTAAGAAAAATACTCTGACTTTCAGCTTTCACGATAAACTGATGTTCAGATTTTTCCGCCGTGACGACCTGCTATCTCCTCTTCAGGAACCATACTGGATCGTTCTCCACGACCGCATCGTTTCTGTGATCAGCTCTCCGGCATTGACATCGGAGACAGAGTGGACAGGCTATCCCTTTGCCTTGCTGGACTTCACCGCCTGCCACCAGAGCTACAGTGAAATGAACTGCAGCTACGTGCTAGCATTAGCACACGCCGTGTGGCATCACTCATCCATCGGACAGCTGTCTCTGATCCCCAAGTGAGGCGCTCTCCTTGTTTCTATCTTGTAAGACTGTTTCTTTTTGCTCTCCTCATGTCTTTATGTGTCTGTGCGTAGATTCCTGTCAGAGACTCTGAAGCCAATCGTCAAGACAGAGTTCCAGCTGCTGTACGTGTATCACCTGGTGGGGCCGTTCCTTCAGCGCTTCCAGCAAGAGAGGACGCGTTGCATGTTGGAGGTACACTTCAGACGTTCTCTTTATCTTACATCAAAGATATCATTTAGTTTTGTCTTTCTCCTGGTGGATTTTTGTACATTTTGTTCTGTGTTGCTATTTCAGATTGGTGTTGCCTTCTATGAGATGCTGCAGGCAGTTGACAAACACTGTCAGCATCTCAGCTACATGGACCCGATCTGCGATTTCCTGTATCACATTAAATACATGTACACTGGAGACAGCGTGAAGGAGCAGGTGAGCTTTTGACGTCTTCTTGGAGCATAGCAGTGTCACAACAACAATCCAATCCAGTTTTATTTATAGGGCATTTTTTATACGTGCAAATTTGACAAAGTGCTGTACAAAGCACCAAAACACCACACACAATCAGTGAAACAATAAAAAAACAACAACAATAAAAATAATAATATATTGAAGGTAAGAACACACCACTGTCATTGTGAGTTAAAAGCCAGATGAGTTTTTTAAAAATGAGGAGATCATCCTAAAATATGGGCAGGGAGATCTTTCCATAATTAAGAGATGATAACTGAAAAAATGGTCCATGTACCTCAGCGATCTTGAGCGAACATATGCGGTCAGCAGAGATGGGCAGTAACGCGTTACTTGTAACATTAGATTACCGTTGCTTTCCCGTAGGAACGCTGCGTTACTGCGTTACTAAAACCGTGATTTTTTTTTTGCAAGAATGTCTCATGACAGTGACGTAAGCGAGTGCGACGTTCGTGACAACAGCTGTGTGCAGATCAACAGTGGATCATATATCGAGTGCAGGAGAGAGTATGAGCGTGCAGCGTTTAAAGCGTGGAAGTACTGACCTTACTTTGAGTTTGATTCCATAAAAAGTGACAAAAACATTAGTGTCCGTTGTGCGTGGGAAGAAAACTTCTTTTTACAGCGAAAAAAACCCTCTAAACTTCCAAGCAAGCACCGAGTGCGCTACGACATAATGGGAAATTCACAGAGAATTTGCCCTGGTGCGGCACACCTGCACCAGGGCAAACCTCCGCCCACCCCACTCCTGCTTTGCAGGTGAAAATAGAGCAACAGGACCGCTAGTCTTTGACTTTATTTATTTTCTGCTGTGTTTTACTTGCATTTATTTGAAAGACTGAGTGTAAACACAAAAAATATTTTATTTTATGTGCTGGAATGTGCAGAAAATAAGTTTAAATGTTAAACTAATTTCTTCAAGTCAGTGAATGTTGCATATAATTAAATTTTTGCTTGATGCATAAAGTTAAAAGATTAAAACTAATAAAACAAGTTTTAAAAAGAGACTTTTCCATTTGATTACATTTTGTATGATGATTATGCAGAAAAAGTAGAATTGGGCTGAAAGATCTATCGCTTTATCACCTATTCAGGTTGTAAATCGTGTTTTTAAAAAGTAACTAAGTAATTAATTACTTTTGAAAATAAGTAATCAGTAAAGTAACAGGATTACTTTTTTGGGGAAGTAATCAGTAATTAGCTACTGATTACTTTTTTCAAGTAACTTGACCAACACTGGCGGTCAGCAGCTCAGACATGTACACGAGCGGTCATCCAGGAAAGGTTTTAAAAGCAAATAATAAAATCTTAAAACAAACAGGGAGCCAGTGGAAGGAGGCCAGGATGGGCGAGCACTGGTTAATACAAGCTGTGGCATTTTGGACCAACTGCATGCGAGCAATGGAAGCTTTGATTTATTGTGAACTCACTAATAGTGGATACAGGAACAGGAAAGTTCCTGTCATTTAATTGTTTATCTGTTATTGCCAGTGTGGGAAAAGTGTGGTCTTTATCAATAACAAACGCTGTGAAAATGATGAAAATACAGTTGAAAGTTAAAAATCTTTGCACTCCTTCACATTTTCTAAAGCTGTCCAGTGAGCCGGATTAGCGTCATCATCAGGGGATTCTGGCCCCGAGGCCTTATGTTTGACACCACTGCACTAGAACCATATTAATATTATTTATGAGCCCTAAATATTACCCTCTAAATACAGTGCAGTTATCAGCATTGCCTTGTTTAATTGCACTGCAGAGGCGTGCATACGGCATTGTTTGTCTGTAAATATCACGCTTGCTAACGGAAATTTCCCTGCAGGTTTGAATAAGAGGCCTGACTGAGGCAAGGGTTACCCTGTTTTCTGCTTTTTTTTATCCACCGGATAAACTACTACTGCAGCTTAGATTGTGCACAAAATTGACCTATTATGTTGCAGATGAAAGCTTCCAGAAGACGGAACTACTGCAGAAATTCAAATAAATCCAAACAGAAAGTCTCTAAATATTCATTTCGTTTGGAGAAATGATGATATGCCAGTAGGACTGTGTAATTATGTGCACAGAGATTAAAAAGTGTGCTACCCTTTGAATAATAGATACCCTAAAATCTGCAGTAAGAAGATGATGAAACCATCATCATGTAAAACAGGGAAAACCAACTGACAAGAAATCTGTGGCTTTTACACACATTCTGAGTACATGCTGCTCCTCAAAACACAGTTGCTGTTTTTTTTAAATCTCCATTTATCCACTCATTCATTTTTTTGTTGCTTATTTGGATCTGAGTCACATGGGCAGCCATCTCAGCACAGATGCCCAGACCTCCCTCTTTTTGCAATGTTTCCAAGCCACTTGTCAGATGTAATCTCTCCTTCATGTCCTGGGTCTTCTTTGGAGCCTCCCTCTGGTGGGACATGCCAGAAATATCTCACCTGATCAGATGCCCGAACCTCAACCTTCCTCCTCTTGATGTGGAGGAGTAGCGGCTCTACTTTGAGTCCCTCGCAGTCTCTAAGGTTGAGCTTAGACACCGTTTGCATGGAGTTCATTTCTGGTGCTTATATCTGCAATCTTATTCTTTTGGTCAGTTCTCGCAGACATAGGTGAGGTTAGGTCTGTAGATGTACAGCTTCACAACAGCAGGTAGCCTCTGCATGGATGTCAACACTGCACAAGTCTGTTCCCCTCTCTCGTGAACAAGACCGATCCATCCAGGGGTTGCAAGGGACCTGGAGCCTATCCTGTGTCAGTGTGAAAGAGTCAAGAGAAACACTCTGGACAGGTCATCAGTCTGTCACCAGACTAACAGACAGACAACCATTTGAACTCACATTCACCTGTGGGTAATTTAGAAACACAGTTTAAGCCAGGCTACCTCGAGAGAAACCTTGCAGGTTCCATGCAGAAAGGCTGTCATGGATTCGAACCCAGTACCTTCTCTCTGTAAACACTAAGATCCCAGAGATACAGTGGGGCAAAAAAGTATTTAGTCAGCCACCGATTGTGCAAGTTCCCCCACTTAAAATGATGACAGAGGTCAGTAATTTGCACCAGAGGTACACTTCAACTGTGAGAGACAGAATGTGAAAAAAAAATCCATGAATTCACATGGTAGGATTTGTAAAGAATTTATT
The DNA here is from genome assembly GCF_963576455.1 of Neolamprologus multifasciatus. Classification (NCBI taxonomy): domain Eukaryota; kingdom Metazoa; phylum Chordata; class Actinopteri; order Cichliformes; family Cichlidae; genus Neolamprologus; species Neolamprologus multifasciatus. The sequence goes on from NC_140453.1 coordinate 6,865,643, forward strand.
CGTAAATCAGGGTGGAAAATAAGTATTTGGTCACCTCAAACAAGGAAAATCCCTGGCTCTCACAGACCTGTAACGTCTTCTGTAAAAAGCTTTTCTGTCCCCCACTCGTTACCTGTATGAATGGCACCTGTTTGACCTCATCATCTGTATAAAAGACACCTGTCCACAGCCTCAACCAGTCAGACTCCAAACTCCGCCATGGCCAAGACCAAAGAGCTTTCGAAGGACACCAGGAAAAGAATTGTAGACCTGCACCAGACTGGGAAGAGTGAATCTACAATAGGCAAGCAGCTTGGTGTGAAAAAATCAACTGTGGGAGCAATCATCAGAAAATGGAAGACATACAAGACCACTGATAATCTCCCTCGATCTGGGGCTCCACGCAAGATCTCATCCCGTGGGGTCAAAATGATCATGAGAACGGTGAGCAAAGATCCCAGAACCACACGGGGGGACCTGGTGAATGACCTGCAGAGAGCTGGGACCAAAGTAACAAAGGTCACCATCAGTAACACACTACAACGGCAGGGAATCAAATCCCGCAGTGCCAGACGTGTTCCGCTGCTGAAGCCAGTGCATGTCCAGGCCCGTCTGAAGTTTGCCAGAGAGCACATGGATGATACAGCAGAGGATTGGGAGAATGTCATGTGGTCAGATGAAACCAAAGTAGAACTTTTTGGTATAAACTCAACTCGTCGTGTTTGGAGGAAGAAGAATACTGAGTTGCATCCCAAGAACACCATACCTACTGTGAAGCATGGGGGTGGAAACATCATGCTATGGGGCTGTTTTTCTGCCAAGGGGACAGGACGACTGATCCGTGTTAAGGACAGAATGAATGGGGCCAAGTATCGTGAGATTTTGAGCCAAAACCTCCTTCCATCAGTGAGAACTTTGAAGATGAAATGAGGCTGGGTCTTCCAACATGACAATGATCCAAAACACACCGCCCGGGCAACAAAGGAGTGGCTCCGTAAGAAGCATTTGAAAGTCCTGGAGTGGCCTAGCCAGTCTCCAGACCTCAACCCCATAGAAAATCTGTGGCGGGAGTTGAAAGTCCGTGTTGCTCGGCGACAGCCCCAAAACATCACTGCTCTTGAGAAGATCTGCATGGAGGAATGGGCCAAAATACCAGCTACTGTGTGTGCAAACCTGGTAAAGACCTATAGTAAACGTTTGACCTCTGTTATTGCCAACAAAGGTTATGTTACAAAGTATTGAGTTGTATTTTTGTTATTGACCAAATACTTATTTTCCACCCTGATTTACGAATAAATTCTTTACAAATCCTACCATGTGAATTCATGGATTTTTTTTTCACATTCTGTCTCTCACAGTTGAAGTGTACCTCTGGTGCAAATTACTGACCTCTGTCATCATTTTAAGTGGGGGAACTTGCACAATCGGTGGCTGACTAAATACTTTTTTGCCCCACTGTACTTAAACGCCTCCATTTGGAGCAACAGCTTACTCCTGATCAGGAGTGGCCATTCCACTCTTGACCAATTGAGAATCCCGGCCTAAGGCTCAGAGGTACTAATTTTCATTTTCAAGTGTTCACTCTCAGCTGCAAACCTCACCAGCGTGACCTGGAGGTTACCGCTTAAAGAAATTCATCATCTTCAAAAAGTAGAGAGGCGATCCTGAGACTTCATCTCTTGGCTGGTTTTCATCACTTTTTTGCAGTTTTAGTTTGAGCTTAGGTGCAGTCCCAGAGGCGTGCCCGACTTTATAAGAGCAGATTTGTTCCAAGCCACCACAGGACACAATATGCTGTAATTCTAAAGAAGCAAATGTGATAAATACTGATGTGATGCTTGACTGGTAATTACAAAGCACCTCTCTGACACAACCTAATTGCCTTTCTTGTTTAGTTCCTGCTTTTAGCTCTGTCTACATCAGTGTATTCACTTCTCATCCTTTATCCATCCACCCTTTTTGTGCTTTGTCTAGGTGGAGAAAATCATCATGACTCTGCGTCCTGCCATGAAGCTGCGTCTGCGCTTCATCACGCACAGCAGCAAGATAGAGACGTCATCCTCAGCTGCCAGCGCTGCCTCCGCTTCCTCCGCCTCTTCCTCCTCCGCCACCCCTCAGCCCCCTCCGTCCACACTCTCATCCTCCACCGCTGCCGCCTCGCCCTCGCCCTCCTCCTCACAGCACACACACACACCTATGTAGGTGGCCTTGCCAAACACAAACGCACAGTAGCGATCATAACTATGAACTTACATTTTGTTCGTTTTCTTCTAATTTGGATATTTTGTATCTCGTGTGTTTATAAACAAGGCCTCCTGCAAGAATTTTGTGCAAATCATTTTCAAAATCTCAACTTATGACAAAGTTAAAACAAAGAATTTTTTTTCTTCTAATGTTTTTTTTGTTCAGGAAATTCCATAGACTGAGTTTGACAAAATATTTAAGCCTTAACATAACAGACAAAATGGGTCACAGGAAAACAGAAGGTTTTTTGTGGCGTAATTTTATTGTATTTTTTTTGTAGACATTTTTTATGTTGTACATTATTACTTCATTAAAAACGAGGGAATTTTTAAAATAATGGGTCTTTGTAACAGAAACTGTGTATTTCTTTATTTAGACTGTATCCTCATGGTCTCAAACCAGTGATCTTTCATGTGTTCATGTGTCAACCACTTCACCTACACATGGATCCACTATGTTACTGTAAATATAATAACCATGCATATTAAGGTTTTTCTAAGAATTATTCAGTCAAACTAAAATATTGTGTTTTTTGTTGCTCCTCTCATGTTTTTCATTTGTTCCTGGGCAGACTAGAAATACCAGACTGATTCTGACAGGTCAGCTCACCCCTTACTCTTACTGTGGACAAACACCTGTTTAGTAGGTGAGCGTCTGCACAACCCAAAGCTCTCAATACAGGTTCTGTCTGATGCAATATAGTAACAACCAGCAGGGGGAGCCCAGCATTTACAGTCGACATCAGTCACTTTCCTCACAGATGGAATTAATGAAGGATGGAGGGAGTCATACATTAGGAACCTTACCTTACCTTGCCCCTTTTGATTGGTTCCCTTTCTCTATGCCAGAGGATATGAACAAAGCACATAAACAGGTATCCATTAAGTTTGGTAGAAAGTCGCACTCTGAGCCAGTAACACTTCGTATTCTGGCAGAGAGCTGGATCTGGGAATTTTGCCATTTGACAGTTGGCAGTAAAGCTAATGGTTAGACATAGACTTCTTTCCAAATCCTTGGGGTATATTGTTGGGTCAGTAAATCAAATTATAATTAAATTGGTGCCTTTGCTGTTGGGCAGTGGCGAGGGTAACTACATAGTTTTACCAACTATTTTTACTTCCCACTGGAGAAGCTGAATTACAGCAAAGCTGATCAATGGAAATGTAGTTTAGATTCCTAAAGCTGCTTAGAGGAAGTAGTTAAACATTAGTTTACATCATTTATTCAAAATATCACAGAAAACTACCAACAAATGATATTTCCTTTTATGTCACATTGTAGTTTTAGTATGTGTTTATGTAAATCATCATGGAAATGTATCCAACTGCAAAACTGAGTCAGAAGGAGTGAAGTCTTATTCTCTAATGTCAGTGTTCATCTCTGATTATTATCCCAAATTTGCTGTTATATGGCACGTGGGTAAACTGTAAACATCGTTCCACTCAAGAACAAATGTAATATACTAAAATAAAAAAGGTCACACTGGTGCTGTAAAGTGTAACATATTACAAAAGCATCTTAAAGGAGTGTGTTACTGCACTTGTGTGTTGAAAGGCATAATGCTCTTTGACCCACAATCTGGAAGGATGTTAATCGTGGTCATCAGCAGCAAAAAAAAAGCACACTTGGACCAAATGCAGTTCCTCAAATGGCCACTTGAGGTTGGCTTCATACAACCCAACAAATGACTTACAGACTGTCTGCAAAGCTTCACTTTAGTTATGTGTCGTTTGCAAACGAGCCGACTCTAAAAGCTGATTCTTTGTATTGAACAAGAAGAGCTGAATCTTCAGACGGTCCTGCTCAGCTGGCAGAGGCAGGACTTTATTTTGATGGTCGCCCCATACAGCCAATCATATGCAAAGACAGACAAGAATCATAACATTGTATAAAAGAAGGAAGGGGAGAGACACTCTGAAAACAGCGAGTATAGTGCACAGGCAAAGGTACACAACAACATTGTGACCCTGCAAAGATGTCTAAGAACCGCTCACCTGTCCGTGCAGCTGGAGGAAAGCTGGCCCTCTCTCCTCCAGCTGCCACCCACTAACCCTGGAAAAGTGTCTTGTTTTGAGTACTTCTGCTGTAGCATCCAGTCTTGCCAAAAACTGCAGGTATACCACCTTAAACTATAATGACTCACTTATCAACAGGTAAGTGTCGATGACGAGCTGGGTAGAATGGTAGCCAGTGCTATTTTCCATTGTTGAGAACAATAGGGTTCAAACTATCGGCCAGGCTTTAAACTCCATGTAAGTTCTCCACAGTGGTGGTAAATGTTTATGAAAACGCTGATTTAAAAGTTGCTTATCAACATACAAACCATTAGGCTACAATAGAAGGCCTAGAACTGAAGAGCCATTTGGGCTGGCTCTTTGAAAAGAACCAGACCTCTCATCACTACATCCACTGAATCAAGTCACCGAACTGGATTTCTCGACTGTGTTTATGCCGTTGGTGCCTTTTGGAGCATTTTAATGCAGCTCTTTAATAATCACTATGGCAGTACAAATAAACAAACAGCTCATCCAAGAAGTGTAGTGTTGTTTTTGTGTGAACTTAGCGCTAATTAGCAGGTTTCCAGAGACGTGGGAAGAGCCGAACAGGTCTGCACAGCTGAGAAAAATCATAGCAAAATGAGCATAATATTTGAACAGCACAGCATTAATTAAACCTCTGCTCATGAAGTACACACACAGGTGAGCAAATTACCATAAATAAGAAATATTTTTGCAAAGAGATCCCTTTACACACAACTCCCAAGAATATGCATTAAGCCTAACATGTCCCAGTACACATAATATTTTAATATGTTCATTCATGCAGCTGGAGTCAAATTTATTTCTGCAGCAATCATATTAATGTAAAACTGCTCCTTAACATTAATGCTAAACTCCTTGAAGGCAGCTCGTAATAAGTCAGAGCTTTACCTTCATCCGGATGTACGATCCAAATCCAAATGTATCTTTGAACTCGGAGTCTTAGGAGATATATTTCCTCATGAGGGGCACTAATGTTGCACGTGTTAAAAGTATCTGTGGATATACTGATCGGGAAGAGGTGTGTGAGTGTCCTTTGTGTCAGGGTGAACCATGAGGAACTTTTTAATTCACGCTAGCTGGAGGCCAGTGATACTGGTAAATTTTAGGATGGAGCTGATCGCCCTCTCATCACTTCTGTTTGAAATATGTATAGATTTTAAATGTTCAGCGTCTGTTACATCACATTACCCCCACCATGAAATCCTTGACCTTGCTGTCACTGTAAAAGTGGTATTTATAGTCAGCACACACGCACCAAATATGAGCGCTGGTGTAAAGTTGCACTTTAACCTTGAACGCCATCAACCATAAAGATGTTGTCAGCAGGTAGGTGCCAGTAACTGCACAAAGGTCAGTCTGGTCCATTTTCTCTCACACTTTGCTGATTCACTTCCTCACCAGTGCTTACCTTAGGAAGTCTTGACACAGGCTGCAGTCTCACCCTGAGCCCTTCGTGTTCACTTTAAAGGCTGTCCTTTTGCCCACACGTAGAGTATTTGAATTCTGATTAAAAAAAAACAGTGTTTACACAGATCGATAATCAATCACTCCTGATTATCCACTCTCAATTACATTACATTGTCAGTAGGTCAGCTGTAACTAAATTACATGAAGATTGTGCAAGCTCTTTGTTAATTACATTAGAGACTTGAGCATCTCTTGTGATTTCCATTGTGGTGACAGCGCAAAGTCTTATTCATCCTCCTTGTGGCTTTAGAGAAGAATGTCTTTGTGTTGAGCAACACGGATTTGGCTTTTGGAGACATGCGGCTTGATGTCATTGTTCCTCTTTATGAAAGTTTTGCGTGTACCAGGTCAGCTGTGACCTAATCACATCACCGTTGGTGCCATGCACTCCGGGTGTTTAATCCCATTCTCCTTTCTGTATGTATGAGTCATCCTGTGCTCTCCCTATAAGGCCCTCGCTGAGATGTAGGTCAGCGTATGTGCTGCTGGGCCCGTGGCTTACCCATTAAACTCTGGCCCTAAACACAATGTGGCAACACACAGGCCTGTAGATGTACTTTGGGAGGGGTGGCGGGGTGATATCACAGTGTAGTCAAGTAAAGCTGTCATTACATATGTGTCTCAGCTCTTGTAGTGTTACGTGGGAAGCCAAGGTTTAAATATAGCATGGCAGCATATAACGCCTATGCGCTGGGCCAGTCTACAGCTTCATGTGTCATCCTGTATCGATTCTGGATCCACGTATTACCTCGGTTTGATTCCTTTAACCGTTCCTGACTCTTCTCACGCTAGAAGTTTATTATTATTGTTATTAATAAATAAAATGACATGAAAATCAAATTAAGGACTCTTTTTGTCACCTATATCTCACCGCTAGGTGAATTACGATGGAATCAGTGTTTTTTCCAGAAAATTAAGCCAAATGATCTTAGCGGCCCTCTCAGTTTGCATCTCATGACACAGTAGTATTGATTGCCCTGATATTTAGTACACACATTCATGTTCCCTCATGGGATAATTGTAACAATGGGTGAATTTATTTTGTGTCATTATCAGGTAAAAATGTACATTTGTCTAGCTATTATACTATAGACTTTGCTGCAGCCTACTTATTTGTGTTTAGCACTGATCAGCATGCCAAAATAAAATAATGAACATAGTAAGAGAGTGTATATAATGCTGGATGTAGCCACCATCACATCACCCATTGGTTAGAGACATCCTGTGTTAAAGGATGTAACGTACACTCACAGCGTGGTCTGACACAAACGCTTACCTCAAAAACATCTTTTATTTCTAAATGTTCCTTTTAAACTGGATCAGAACTGCTTTTAGTCTACCATTTCTCAATTATGTTTAGTTACTGTTTCACCTGGCCTTCACTGTTAAATTACCATTGAAACACTTTATTGTCTACTTTTAGCTACTCCTCCATTTAACACCAGTTATCTATTAATTCCATCCATTTCTCCACTGTGTTTAACCTTTTTGTAGCTAATCATTCAACCACACATTTGTCAAATTTACAAACATTTTATTCCTAATTTTATTTTGGCATGTTTTTAAATTTATTTATGAAATAAATTCTTTATTTCTTAGTGCTAGCTATGCTTTAGCTAGCTATTTTGGCATTTATGAATGTGGTTTTATCATTTATCCTTTCCATTTCTACAGTTTATCCATTTCTTTCAGTGAAATGTCAACCACAACATTCTGATTATTAATTTAATGTTAGTTTATGTGAAATTGTGAATGGTCTAGGTGAACATCAAAATTTGCTGCCTACATTATTGTGCTGTATCTTTTTAAATATAATTCAATTTCAGCTCATTAAATGTTTATTTATATAGTGCAAAATCACAACAACAGTTGCCCATATTAGAGAGAAACCCCAACAATCAAACTAATCCTATGAGGCCCGTGCAAACTTAACTCTTCAGTCTAATCAAAATAGAAGAGAAAGTCATGGATTTCCTAAAATGTTTATTCAAAAAACATACACAACACAGGCTATCGGCTATAAAATGCTAATGCTACCCAGTTATATGCAAAGTGTTAAGGCCAAAGTGTGACCCCGACCAGCTGCTGGGACACAAACTTCAAGACAAGAGCAGCAAAGGTAGGTCAGAGTGATGAGTATTATCACAAACTAACCAGCTGCTATTACCAGTTTTAATTCACTTAATTAAATGCATAATGGATTTAATAATTAAATGCATTTATATAAATATGTAACCGTACATGTAATTAATTTCAAATTGAATTTCTGTTATTACTGCAGCCCACCTGCAATACTTTTGCCCATACCTTAGGAATCAGTTTGACTGATTCCTATCAGTTTGACTGATTCCTAAGGTATCAGGAATCAGTCAATCTGACTGACTAAACTGACTAAAAAGTTTTTACCGCTGAAAGTTGCTCCACACACTTCACAAAGTATCTTATTGTTCCTGAACCAAATTGCAAAATGTGTCCACACTCCTCCCAAACGTTGATATATTTGTCAGATTTATAATAAACATGGGAGCTAGTTTTGTCTTTTAAGAAGTTCCCCCTTCCTTTGTAGCGCCATCATTTGCTAAAACGTTTCGGTTGTTGTTTCTCATTGAACTACTTGGTTTGACTCTTAAAGGGTTATGAAAGATTTCCCTGTACAAAGAAGTTTCATCACAGTCATGTTTTTGTTTCCTTGCCCTTCAGGCAGAAACATGAAAACACAACCGTCCGTCTTTGCGTTCGATTACTCTTTAATGGGACGCTCTGAGCTAAACACACACGCGCAGACACAAACGCAGAGCACTCCAGTCACTCACGTACAGTTGCCATGGTAACCGGATGTATCTGGGGACGCGAGTATGCTCGTCGCTTACTTGCCTCTCTGACCTGAACGGCGCACACGAGTGGGTGATGATCTCTTAACCCAGTCGCCGTGAATCTCCTCTGAAAATTGTATTTTTCTGACAAGGAGCAAAGAGTTCGGGGAGAGGAGGAGACGGGAGCCGAGGGGTGAGAAGAACAGAGAGGAGTGGTAGACTGACAGAAGCAGCAGTGAAAGGTGTTGATTGTTGTTTTTTGGCACAATGTCAGAAATCACACCTGTTGCACGAGAAGGACTCAGATCGGAGTAGAAATCAATGTGCTGTTTATCTTAAAATGAAAAAGAAAAGCGTGTGGTTAGAGTACCCACAGTAGGGAGAGTAGGGGAGACCGGGGATAGTTGTAACGTGGGTCAGTTGTAACACTTCCAATATCTCCAATCAGGGCTAAGTTTCAAATGATGTGACTCATCCTGTGCATGCCCAATTCATTTCTGCTATCACATGTGAAAAATCAGCACATTTAGTCAAACACAGACAATTTAACATGAAAAAAAGTAATTTGTATACCAAAAAGTAAGTTTTTCTACTTTATTTCAATTTCTAATAGCATTATCTGCTTTGCAGTTAAACTCATCAAACTTAAATTATGTTATTTGTATGTCTATGAGGATATATTCTGTGTAGGTCTTTAGTGCTAATGTTTTAGCCGTTGGCTGTAATGTTAGCTAGTTCATGGCTATAGGAGTCTGGGTCAGTTGTAACTAGGGTTGCCAACCGTCCCTTAAAAAACGGAATCGTCCCGTATTTAGAAACAAAAGTACACGTCCCGTATTGAGCTAATAAGGGACGCACTTTGTCCCGTAATACAGTGAGAATCAAAAGTAGTCTATAAGTTTTAATGTAATTAACGCTTTGTTTGAAACCATAATTCCCAGCCCCGCCCCTGCTTTGTGACCAATGAGCTGACAGCACACTTATGACAATTCGAGTATGACAATTCAGATTACCGCTCATCTCATTGGTTGAGGAAAGGTCGCTTGCGGAGAAAATACCGGAAGACAACAGATGACCACAACAAAAAGCATGGCCAACAGGGAAATAAACGCCGACACTGCGGTGCAAGTCTCAGACGACAGTACACCTGAAGCTGGGCAAACACTGTGCGATTTTCAAACTGCACGATTGGCTCGCATGGGTTATAAGTTCGTAGGTCACGATGCAGGGTCTCACACTATACCGCCCGATGCTCTGATGCGACCTGAGTCACACTGTGCCTCCATAAAATGAAGGTTATAACAGAAAATCTGTCGCTCGCTCTCCCTCTCTGTCTTTCACTCACACAGACACACACCGCCATCAACATTGCTAAATTACTAATGACAAACATGATCAGGCAGCTGTGATTGAGCAGCAATGTAAATCCAACTATTTTCACGGTTGTTGTGGTCGTGATAATTTGGTGATGCCACATCGAAAAGGCTCGGATGAGCTTTCCAAAGTTCTACAAGTTGTGCCTCCATCGCTTGTGTCCAGATCACACGCTGCACAGCCGTGCTGCTCCGTCTTTTTCACCGACATTTACGTGTTTGCGCGTGAGCAATGTGAGCGGCTGCGGTGACACCCTCACGAGCGATTGATGATCGGGAGCTGGTCGTGAGGTGTTAATCGCTTCTCGTTACCCCACGTATACTACACTATGCACGATGAAGGCCAAAATCGGGCCGATCACGACTCAAAAATCGGCTCAAAATGGGCCAAAAATCGCACAGTGTGAGCCAGGCATTAGACCAGCAATGTTTGTGCCTCTCAGAGAAAGAAAAAAAGGCTGCAAAAGTGCAGGGAAGAATGGGAAAAGGAAAACACCTGGCTGGAAAAGTTCACGATAACACCTATAAAGCGCACTGCACTGTGTGCCGGCGCACTTTTTCCATAGGCATGCTTCTAATGGTGGGCACATGAAGAACATGAGGGGCGTGAAAGCTCGGGGAACCCTTAACCAATTTTTGTCTACCAGGCCACGGCAGAACCAGATATGGTAAACACTGGTTTGTTTGTTTTTAAACCCTCTGGTTAAGGTTAAAATGGGCATGTGCAGTGAATATCAGCGCTATGTGGCCAGAAGTGTGATAATATAATTTATTTTGTGTAATAAACAACTGCAAGGATAGATGATTACAACAAATAGATGAGTAATACATAAAAGTAATACATAGATGAATAATGATGATGAGTTATGACGCGTAATCATGGGAACAAGTGGGTTTACAAACGGGAGCAAAAGCTGAAATAATGCCTCTGCTGAAGCCAATTGCACTAAATGCACTAAATGTGCACTGTTACAAGAATATTTTTCTTTCTATTGTTTTCTATTAATTTATATAATTTTAAGTTAAGCAGGACAGAGTTCTTTTAAAGAAAGATTTACTTTTATTATCAAAAGTTAAGCATGACAGGCTTCTGTTTAAGAAAGAGACCTGTTTTATTGTGTTAATGTTGTCATTTTGAGCTAAAAATAAATGGCTAAATGATTTTTGTTTCCCATGTGTTGATATCACAAAGAATACGCATCTACTTAAATCAAATTCAAGTCAAATGGTTAAAAAAAATAATTTCACACACAAAAAAAGAGCTAAAAAATTCACCACACTGGGAAGGGTGAAGACAACTGGGTCGCCCGGCCCTGGCCACGAGGTGTCCCTTATTTATTTCTCAGGGAGTTGGCAACCCTAGTTGTAACAGCAACAGTATGGGTTAGTTGTAACAATAATGCAGATGTTACAACTTACCACACTATTACTTTAACTTATATTAAACAAGTTTGGGCAACGAAATCAGCAGAGAGAGGTTCACTGGTTGCCTTTGTATATGCGGTTAATACCATTGGCAACACAATTCCTCCACTGTTTGTGTTCCCACACATACATTATGCAGACCACTGTGTCAGAGATGGACCAGTAGGAAGTACTGGTAGTGGAAATAAATCAGGATGGGTGCAAGAAACATTGCTCATCTTTCTGAAGCACTTTGCAAACCACACCAAGGTAAGCCATGATAAAAAGTAATGGAATTGTGATACTACATTTTTTCAGCTTCATTGTTATGTTCATTGGTGCAAGAGTTGTAGGTTATAATGCCCACTGAGGCCAAACTCAAGGAAGACCAACCAAAATTAATGAAATATTCAGTTGCAGAAAATTCCATAATTTGTCTTTTTTGGGGGGGTTGGAATATGTTCAAAAGCTAGATTTCTGCATTCTGTCACACACACGCATAGCTACATAAATGGCTCTAAGTGCATTCATGTGTTGAATAAACAAAAATTACATGGTAATGTTTTGTTAGTACCCTTATTTCATTGTGTTACATTTCACCCCAGGATATGTTACAACTAACCCAGACTATGGGGTTAATTGTAACATTTCACTCTTTGTGTTTGAGACCATACCATGCAATGGGTAATTGTGCTGCAGAGAAAATAGCTGCACTATTTAATAGCCGAGACATGTAAATACTTTGCATTACATTTTGAATCCACTACCTTAAAAGAACTCTAATTTACAGACAGAAATGTCAAAAATGTTACAACTATCCCCGGTCTCCCCTAATGATGCCAGAGAGGAAGCAATTATTCCTGACCGCACAGTAATTACGATTATCGTGGAGGACAATGACATATGGGCGAGGAGAATGAGAGCAGCGTCCGGTTCAAATGAAAAATCACATCATTTTTTGGGCGCGCGATTATGAAAAATAGGCGTGGAGCCTCAGTTTCGACTTTAGCGAGATAACTTTATAATTGCAGGGCTGTATTACTTACAGTAAATACTTATTAGAGGTCATTACGTTTTGTTTGCCTTAAAAAAAACCTCACCTGTTCGATTTTATTGGTCTTGAACAGATAAACAATGAATATAGAAAAAGCAGAGACATAAACCTTCCCAGCTATATGCAAGCTGAAACTGCTCGGCTGATTGCTGATTGCCACTAGTGTGTCACCAGATAATTAGAGGTACTGTTTTCCAACATTTGCACAGGCACAGATGGCCCCTGAAAAAAAAAAAACCTGCCCTTTTAATTGTTAGAAATCTGAGGAATGAATATTGAAGACCAGATAATCACTAACATTGTTAAGGCTTATTTTTATACTGAACTGACGCAAATGACCGGTGCCTTAATCATCACACTTCACATTTCTGGGCACTCACTGCTGAGCAGAAAAAAAAGTGTATTTCAAATGCTAAATACTTAGTGGGGGCTCACTTTGGGAAAAAAAAAAGTACCAGTGACGAATTTCTGTGACTGTAAACCATTTAAATTCACTTTGATGCAGTTCCACTTGCACAGCAGCATGTGTATTTGCGGAGGACACCAGATGGTAATCGGTGTAAGCGTAAAGCAGGTGGACAGTATTCTCATCTTCATTATTCCCGATTAAAGAAACAGACAAACACTTTCATCCTCCTCAGTTTTCTACTGTTGCTAGGTGAAAGCTTCCCAAGGACAAACTGAACATTTTGGACAATAGGAAGCAGCAACATTGTGCTGAAGAAATTGTGATAATTGGAAAGACTGGGCCCTGAAGGCATTTACTGCATGGTGTTTTTATCCCAGCTTTCCTGTCTTCTCTTCTCACTGTGGTGTCACAATAAAGGCTAACAAACATTTGAGAAGTGTGGCTCTTTTGTCTACATGTCATTAAAAATGTCATTAAAAAAAATCCTTTTAAAAGCCTTTTGAGGGTTATGGCCAAGTGGCAGCCTTTGAGCTAACATTGACCTGCACTTCCTCAGATGTCCACTTGAGGCACAATCCAAAAGCAAGTTAGCACCTTCAGACTCTCATGCTAAAATGCTGAACTTTACAGTGAACAGAAAACAGCCGCAGTCTCTGTTCTTACTTGTCTTTGAGCTGAAGTTATTAATCTCTGTCTCTCTTCCACAGCATGTCTTTATCCTGTCTTCCTTCTCTCACCCCAACCGGTCGCAGCAGATGGCCGCCCCTCCCTGAGCCTGGTTCTGCCGGAGGTTTCTTCCTGTTAAAAGGGAGTTTTTCCTTCCCACTGTCGCCAAAGTGCTTGCTCATAGGGGGTCATATGATTGTTGGGCTTTTCTCTGTATCTATGAAGCGCCTTGAGGCGACATTTGTTGTGATTTGGCGCTATATAAATAAAATTGAATTGAATTGAATTGAATTGAAAGATGTTTTAACTGGAATGTTTACATTTTTAAGGCTTAAATTTAGTGGAGTGATTTCCTCGACTAACATTTTAACCAGTACAAGCAGCTGTAGCCATTAGCAGTTTATTAGGCTTTACCTCCTCTTATTTTCAGGATGCTTTTTTAACTGAATTGGATGTCTCGGCTGTTTTTATGGTATTCCTGGAGCACTTTTAATGTCATTATCTGATGTAAAAATCATTAGTGCTGTCACCGTTAATCTCGTTAAAATAAAGCCATGCTGGTAATGCCACACCGCATTAACGTGGCAAATCTCCAATAGTGATTTAAGGCGGATCGCCCGCAGTGCCATGCAGTGCGTGGGGCTGCAAGGCACCAATGCGTCAGCGCCGTTAGCTCGTTAACACGTTAGCGCCATGCAGCCCCTGGTACGTGGCGATCCACGTTAGCTTGCTAATGGAGATTTAATGCGGTTATGGCATTAAGGTCATTTTAACAAGATTAACGCTGACAGCACTAATTGTTATAACAAAGACTACATTCATCTTTTATATGAAATTTAAGTTCCAGACTTCAAGACAAAACACTCTGGCCGTCTGTGGCTCCAGAAGTTTGTCAGCTGATTGGATTATTTGTGTGTTTGGGCACATTTGTCTGTCTTGATCTCATCTGAGCTTATAAAAGCTGCTTTTGTAAGTCAGCGACTTTTGAGGGAGAGTGGAAAGATTAATATTTCTGCTCTAATTTGTCATGCCTGCATGAAATAAACCGAATTAAATTCAAAATATAAGCAAAAACCACGAGTTATATCACATATATTGCTTTGTCTTGTAAGATCTGCTGCTGATTCTCACATCGCCTCACGCCAGGTCACTCACAGTCATGCCTGGTCAGTCACAAACAAGCACACAGTGTTCACAAATTAATTTGCTGGTGACATTTCTCTGTGGTGTAAATTAGAGTCGTTATTAGAGTCAAAACAATCTTTACTTGAGGCCGGGGGGACATAAACAAGGCTGCCAGATACTCTATGTGAAAGTGAACCGTCAATAAATCCTTTCTGTCACTTTCCTCTTTCTAATCATCTCACACAAAGATGCAATGACCAAACGTGCACACACGCGCATTTTTAACTCTGTAAGGTCCAAATGAGACAATAAAATACTGTTGCCTTCACTGGCTGCAGGAACTTTTCCACTGGATTCATGCAACATGATCTGTTTCACAACATTTTCTTGTGTTTTATTTTTAGAGGCCCGGACTTTCATGGTTGTCATCACCTATACATTACAACGTCTATAAAACTTACTTACTTTGTAGACATGGTCACACACCAACTTAATCAAATGTATTATTTTATTTTTGTAGATTGTATCTGATTCCATGAGAAGTCTGTGTGTTTAGCTTCAACAAACTGCTGCCTTAAAAATAAAAAATCAAGTAAATTAAATTAAGTAGAAATTTTTATCGTTGACTTTTAGTATGTTCCTATGTCAGATTTAATTACCCAGACTCTAACAGATATCTTTATGGGAACTTTATTTTGATGAATTTATTTAGAAAAGACTATAACTGATATAATTTGCCCAAACGTGCACTTCCAAAAAGCTGAATCAGTGACTGATTAATGTTTTATCCTAGGTCTCTCTTTGCTCTGTGCTGTCTATGTCTGCCCTCACCCCACCACATATTAGTGGAAGATGTTACCCTTCCAAAGCCTAGTTTCTTCCTGTTAAAACAGCTCTTTCTTGCCACTGTCATTAAGTGTTCAATCAGAGGGGGTCATCTAATTGTTGGAACTTTCTCAATATTATTGTAGAGTCTTTCCTTTACAGTGAAAAGTATGTTGTTGTGAATTGATGCTGTATATAAGTAAAATGAAATTTAATTTAATTTAACAGAGTGTCCCTGACATAACCAGAAATGTCAACCATATGCTTACAGTACGCTATATGAGATTATAAAAGAGTAAATACTGGGCTTAATTTCATCAGAGAGACAGAATCATTTCAGTAGATGTGCATAGATAAAATCTGTCTCTAATATTAATATAAATATTAATATAATGTGGGGCGATCGTGGCTCAAGAGTTGGGAGTTCGCCTTGTAATCAGAAGGTTGCCGGTTCGAGCCCCGGCTCCGACAGACTCGGTCATTGTGTCCTTGGGCAAGACACTTCACCCGTTGCCTACTGCCTACTGGCCTACATTGTGGCTGTGGCTACAATGTAGCTTGCCATCACCAGTGTGGGTGGATGACTGGTTGTGTAAAGCGCTTTGGGGTCCTTAGGGACTAGCAAAGCGCTATACAAATACAGGCCATTTACCAAATAACTGACTGGCCGTAGGTGTAACGGCATTAAAGGTGCACTGTGCATGTAATCAGAAACCAATTAAAATCACAGATTTTTTAAAATTAATCCACAGAAAGCAAATAACCATCACTGGCATGTCTTGGTACACATAAAATGCAATTGTCTGAAGTGTCTCTTACCACCTTTAACATCTTTTAAAAAATTATTCTCAGGCTTATTAAAAATCACACAGCCATTTTGACCCTGTCAGTATGCACAGTCCTTTTTCTATTAACCGCTAAATTCATATGACAGGCCTCAAAAAGCCTTTTCCCTGCTGCTGTATGAAAAAATTCAGTTCATTAAAATTAATGTTGTTTGTTCACTCTGACCCAGTGGTGTGCTGGTTTTTATCCTCGTGTGTCTGTATGATGTACTGCAGATAGCCATCGTGTGTTTGTGTTGATTCACTCCATCTGTGGTGAATGATGAGCCCACATGCTCGGATGCTTTGATGAAAAAATGAAAAGAAAAAAGAAAAACATCGCACCAGCTGTGACTGTGTCATCGCTAAACCTGAGTGAAACCTGGTCAGGGAAAAACAGAGGAAATGACACGATTATCTGAGAAGATGACCTCGGGATTAAAGTTTACACGCACCCGTGTGATGAGTTATAGTCACATCTGTGCTGTGACGGGAAAACCCAGAAAGTATCAGTCAAACAGAGCTGAGAGCACAGATATGAAATATGGCTACATATGAAAAACATGACTGAAGGTGAGTCACAACTGAGCTGAATATAAAAACCATCGCAGAGGCTAACGGGTGAATTACTGTTTGTGTTGTTGCTAAAATTTAAAGCACAACTGCAATCTGGGAAACGTGTTTGCATTTGACCCACCTGACAGCAGGTGTTTATCACAACAAATGAACAGAAAATGGCTTTTGAGGCAATGTAGAAAGAGTTTTTACAGTTTTACAAGCACAGTCCATTGTTTCCAAAGCTGTGCAGCATGTAGGTTGACAGAGTAGTTCATCACAGCTGCCATTTGCGGGTGAACAGTTTCACAGTGTTACAAATACCTGTTCCACAATGTTGTAGTATCACAATAATACTGTACTATTGCAAAATGAGAAATAAAAAAATCAGCCTTTTAGTTTACATTATGAAAATGTAATAAAACAACTATCTGCAGAATGAATGATGCGTAACCTGAGCTGTCCTAACACAAATGAGTTTAACATTTACACATTTAGACAGCTTACCCTTAATATGTTGTAAATCAAAGAAACATGTTGGAACAGCTCGTCAGATTCGCTGTTTTACTTTGTCGAAGTAGGCGGGGTGTTTTTGCGGAAATTGGGGTTCAGCATGTTAGCGCGGGGACAGTCTGCAGACGGCATGTCTACCTGCAGAGAGCATCTGTGGTTGATGGAGGCAGTGTACAAACCGGTCTGCAGGCTACGCCTTCTTGTGCTGTTCTTGGTTCTTCAGAAAAGGGTAAAGTTATACAATTTATTATTTATAATATAATGATGCTGAACTTTGGGTGGTGGGGCCCCCTGTGAATTTTTGCTTAAGTCCTCGACAGACTCTAGAACCATGAGTGTTTCTGCTTACCCTTGGCCACTTCTAGCTTAGCTTCTAGCATTGCCCAACATTGCTTATGTACTTTAGGAAACTCTATATATAGACAGAGAAAATGGGCTAGAGAATCAAAACAAGGTAAAAAGCTTGTCTCTAAAATCTTGTTTACTTATATTTACATTTTTAATTAATATTCACTATTCATATATAGAGTGATGGGCAGTGTTGGGTAAGTTACTTTAAAATAGTAACTTAGTTACATTACTAGTTACTTCTATCAAAAGTAACTCAGTTACTTCAAGTTACTCGTTACTTTCAAAGTAACTAGTTACTAGGGAAAGTAACTTTGGTTTTACTCAGAATTCTCTTATTAATGTGTTGCTTCCATAACTTTGCCAGTCTTCTAGCTTGCTTACTTGCCACAAGTGCACTGTGCCACCTACCAATAGAAAGGAAAAGATAATACATATTTCCACGAGAGAAATCCCACGCCTGGACCGTCATTGACTGCTGCCATGATTCTAGCCTACGTCACAGCATCATGTGCGCCTTTTACATCCAACACAAAAACTGCAGTCGTGGTGCTTTGATTGTACTCAGAACTCGGAAATTCTGCCTTCTAAATAGGAAGATGTAGGTAACACCACACTGCAGATGAGCTGCATACAGGGCTGGACTGGGACAAAAAATCGGCCCGGGCGTTTTGACTAGAGACCGGCCCACCATTATAGGAAAAATCATAAAGCCTTTGAATGAAAACAAACGCTGTTGTGACAGTGATGTTCACTGTTTTGATGGTATATATGCATCAATCTATCAATCGTTTGTTGTAAGATTCAGATAATTAGTTTTTAAAATCTAGACATTTTAAATGAGAATAAGAAAGAAAAGTATTTCTTTGTGCCCACCGCTCCCTGTTAATGCCCTACCTGGCCCCCCTGGCAAAACTTTGCTAGATCCGCACCTGCACAGTTACCAGCTGTCAGCTACCTAAAAAAGGATCCTGGGGTTATCTGTCTCTCAGAAACAGTTCATAACTTCCCTTCAACTCATTCATGTCACCTAAAAGGTAAACCTGTTTCTCCATCACCTGTTCAGCTCCGATGATTCAGTAAGGACATCTCCTGGTTTCATCTTCATGTTTCCCTCTCACCAGATAACCAAACTGATATCATGACCAGCAGCTTTTTTGCAGCTGTGGCTCCAGCAAACATCAGCTGATACTAGAAATTAATATTAAATAAATTCTAACAACTGCTAATCAAGCTTAAACGTGCTGCTGTTGTTTAACGTGACATTGGCTGGTTTCCTCTTTCTGGCGCAAAGTGGGCGATAAACAAACAAGAGAGCCGATCAGCTGATCATTGATCAGTTTTCATGATTGAAGTAGAAACAGGAGAGAGAGGGGAGAGAATGAAAGAAGAAGAGGCAGCTGTGCAGCAAAGACACAGAATAACTCCAGCTTTGTGTCTTTTTCATTGTAGCTGAATTACGGGACAAACTGTTCCTTTTCACCTCAATAAGAAACGCGTAATATTTTCTCTGAATACCAGACGGGACAGTTGGCAACTCTAATAACTTATGAACAAAATAAAGTTCAACATCATTAACTTCATAGCACCCACCCAGCTGTATAGAAACTCCGTCATGCTAGCTAGTACGCAGTACGGAAAAAGTCAGAATAACGAAAATAAACTCCACCTAAACTTGGTTTATATCTGACTCGGATAGCCTGCAGGTCATAACTTCTTACCTGAAGTTCAGTTCACACTTGGACCGGCGGCCGCCTCGGGTCTCTTTTCCTTCTGCGTCCCCTTTCCCTCATCCACCTGCTGCCTTGATGGTATATATGCATCAATCTATCAATCGTTTACAACAAACGATTGATAGATTGATGCATATATACCATCAAAACAGTGTACATCACTGTCACAACAGCGTTTGTTTTCATTCAAAGGCTTTATGATTTTTCCTATAATGGCCGGTCTCTAGTCAAAACGCCCGGGCCGATTTTTTGTCCCAGTCCAGCCCTGTATGCAGCTCATCTGCAGTCTGGTGTTACCTACATCTTCCTATTTAGAAGGCAGAATTTCCGAGTTCTGAGTACAATCAAAGCACCACGACTGCAGTTTTTGTGTTGGATGTAAAAGGCGCACACGACGCTGTGACGTAGGCTAGAATCATGGCAGCAGTCAATGATGGTCCAGGCGTGGGATTTCTCTCGTGGAAATATGCACATTATCTTTTCCTTTCTATTGGTAGGTGGCACAGTGCACTTGTGGCAAGTAAGCAAGCTAGAAGACTGGCAAAGTTATGGAAGCAACACATTAATAAGAGAATTCTGAGTAAAACCAAAGTTACTTTCCCTAGTAACTAGTTACTTTGAAAGTAACGAGTAACTTGAAGTAACTGAGTTACTTTTGATAGGAGTAACTAGTAATGTAACTAAGTTACTATTTTAAAGTAACTTACCCAACACTGCTCCTGAACCACAGAGGTGTCTTACCTGAGCTAAGGAGAAAGAGAACCAAGCTGCTGCTTAGTGGTTCAAAGTCCTATTTTCAGATCAAAGTATATTTTGTATCCAGTGTAAAGTTTCTGCAGTCTGTGATGATTTGGGGTGGCATGTTTTATTAAGTCCAAAGTCAATGCATCCGTCTACCAGAAGATTTTAGAGCGTTTCGTGCTTCCATCTGCTGAAAAGCTTTATAGAGATGCTGACTTCCTTTACCAGGAGGACAGTGCCAAAATTACTACCAAATGATTTGTTGACCATGTTATTACTGTGCTTGACTGGCCAGCCACCTCATATGACCTGAATCCCACAGAGAATCTACAGAGTATTGTTACAAGAAAGAAAATACAGACGAGCTGAAGGCTATCAAAGCAATTCTGGCTTCAATAACACAGCAGGGCCTCCACACCACACTGTACTGAAGCAGTAATTCGTTCAAAAGGACCGCCAACAATGTGTTGAATATATAACTAAACATGTTTCTGTATTTTGAACTCATTTTTGATTGCTTTTAGGAAATCTTTAATAATTTGAGGTGCTTGAGCGCTAATCATCAGCATTAAACCAAAAGAGGTTTGAAATATTTCATTTATGTGTAATCAATTCACACTTGTTTACCCTTTTAATTTTAATAATTTAAAAAAGACTTAAAGTGCCCCATAATGGCTCATAGAAAATAATAATCATCACTAAGAAAGCATTTTATAGTTTTATGCATTGTGTTGAAGATTAAATAGCAAAAGAATGAGAGTAGCACAGGATACCATGAGGTATTTATATTTATTAATTTAAGAAAATCGGTTTGTTCTATTATATCTGCAACGAAAATGTATGCCAGTATTTCTTTAGCCAAAGCTGATCTTTCACACTTAGTGTCTAACTGCTGGAGGGTTTGGTAAGTACATAATCCAGAACTTCCACCATCCGTCAGGCTCTAATCGTTGTATTACAAACATATCGCACACAAATGTGCTGCTGTTCAAAGACAGGCCTGCAATTTGTACTTGTCCTGGTGTTTGACAGATACAGTGTCACTGTCTCTAACAGATCCTGTGGATCCATATATGTGGGTAAGTGCAGGAGGGTTAGCTTGCTCATATTCCAGTCATGTTTGTGTCACCTTGCAGCTGAGGCTCTTCACCACAAATAATTGCTCTCTGTTCCTCCTCCTCCTCCTCCCTCTGAACCTCATTTTCTTAAAATTAATACTGCGATAATTGCCCGCTTTCCGCCCACAGCCTCAGTAACACAGCTTTTTATGTTCAGATTTTATCATTGTTATTACAGTATTTCACATATATATACAGTGTGTATATCTGGCACTTCCAGGCTGTTTATTGAAGTAGGAAGTGAGGGGAGAATTAAACAGGATCCACAAGATGATGATGGAAAGATGGCTTGAAAGTGCACATGCACTTTGTTTTAAAAACACACTGTCTGAATGTGTTCAGGAAGGCAGATGGTGCCATGACCCGAGACTGAAATAGAAAGAAAAAAAGAAGAAGGATATTTTGTCTTTCAGAGCAAAAGCAGAGAACAACCCTGTGGGCTTCAGAGAGTGTGCACACAACATGTATACACAACACAGAAACAGCACATTACAGTTAATGGACACTGGCCACATTTCTTTTTATTGAATTATTTTTTTAAAAGCTCAAAATAATAACATTTATAGGTCGGGACTGTGAACCCCAACCAAACCCAATCTGAAAATGGCTTAATTATCAAAGTGTCCAACAAAAAAAACTCCCAAAAAACAAAATGCTGGATCCTGCACTTCCCAGAGTGCTCACAGCACAACCCTATTAGACCACATCTGTCTGGTGAAAGCCACAAATATTTTAAACTCTGTATCTCAAGTTTGTGACTCATACTTTCTCATAAGTCTCATGCCAAAGCTGTGATTTGTAATTCATGACACTCCCTCAGACGCCAGAGAAAAGCTCAGTAATCCTCAATGAACAGTAAAGTGATCTTCATGTTTAACTCTGCAGAAGATTTGATAAAATGATAGATCTACCTTAGAGTTGTTTTAATTTAATCCAATTCCAGTTCTACTCTATTCAATTTTATTTATATAGCGCCAAATAATAACAGCAGTCATATCAAGGTGCTCTATATATTTTTAAGATAAAGACGCTGCAATAATACAGAGAAAACCTAAACAATCAGACAACCCCATTTGAACAAGCATTTGGCAACAGCAGGAAGGAAAAACTCCCTTTTAACAGGAAGAAACCAGAACTAGGCTCAGGGAGGGGTAGATATCTGCCATGGCCTGTTGGGGGTGATGAGAGAAAGAAAGGATTAAAACACACTTTAGAAGAGAAGAGCTAATGATTAAATGCATGGATGTGTATAAACCCATAGTGACTGAAAAAAGATGAGTGAAGAAGAAACACTCAGTGCATCATCTGGTCATTAAGTCTGACCACATTAGCCGTCCAAACGTCGCTTCAGGTCCCAATGTCAAATGAACTCTGCGGTATCACTGAGAGTTAAAAACTGTCTAAATTCTTCCATCTGCAATAAAATGATCAGTGTGGAGGCTCTACCAGGTGTAACAATTAAGTTTAACATGCAGGCATCCATGAAAACAGAATTTATGAAGTTAAACGGAGGTTAGCAGGCATTTAGCTTGCTAGTTTCCATCTAAAGATGAGATACCATGTTCTGATTGAGGGATTTCTGAAAAATTAAAAGGCACAGCTCTGCTATAACTCGTGACATAAATGAAGACAGAAAACTAAACAGCAGCAATGTTTGTAGGGTTACTGAAGTTGGGCTAACTGGTATATAATGATGTGCTACGTGGTGGCTAGCTACACAGCTATGGTTAGTATGATATAAACACATTAGCACAGTGAAGCTGGAAGATGAACGCTAACTTTTTTCCACTCAATAAAAATTAGCAATCGCATGGCAAGATGCTGTTAATGGACCAAACTGAGATAATCCATCCACAATCAAGGTTAGTCATTAATATATTGTTGCATGGGCTGGGCTGTAGTTACATCATAAGTTTGTTTTTTTTTTTAAACTGAGCTTTAAAACATGCTGCTGACGAAGTGTGGTAATACAAACTGAGCGAGATCGACAGCGATCATCTCCTTTTATGGGGGGCTTGTTCAGATTAAATAATACAAGATACAAAGCATTAAAACATCTTAAAAACATAACAGCCTTAATAAAAGCAGAGTAGTTTGGACCCAAAAGCAGAGTTCATACGTCATCATTTAACAACCAGATTGGAAGCCGCCGGCAGCTTAGGCCTATTGCAGCATAACTAAGGGAGGATTGAGCGTCACATGATCCAGACCTAACTATTTGCTTGATTAAAAAGGAAGGTTTTAAATCCTATTTTCTATCTACACTGAGAAAGATGGAACAAGTGCATGCTGGAGCTCACATTGTGCAGAAAGCCAGAAGAAACTCTTGCTATCCTCTTCAAGGTTAAATGAACTGAAGGAACAACCCAGGTGGTCACAGGGTTCATGAATATGCAGGAGCAAGCAATGAAATGAATTCTGTTTGTGATGAGCCACAGCAGGTACGAAGCCCTACTTCTAACACTTTGCAGTAGGTGCTATCATTGACCTTGTGATGAGCTGACATTTTGACATTTTGCAGCAGTGAAGTCACACTATGAAACGTTAGCACTGACAACCCAGAAAGTCAGGAAGAGTAGTGCCCTTTACTCTCCTATTTGATGGGACCGCAGAAGAACAAGCTTTCACATTTACCCCGATGTGAAACTCTGAGAGGGCCGTAAATGGGTGACAGCCGAAGACAAGATTTCAAGAGTGTAACTTTAAGATTGCTACACTGATTATTTGAGTCACACTGGATGGTGATAGAAACGTGCCCTCCATCCACCCTCAGCCTCACAGTCACACTTGGCTTTGTGAGTGCTGGTGAATCACACCGAGTGTGCTGCCATCACTGTACTATATCGCATACAGGTCGGCCGACGACTGACTCATGGAATCGGTTGTGCTGCATTACTCTGTGTGATTCAGCAAATTCGCACATTATGAGGGAAGCTGTGAAATAAAAGAGCTCGGAGGGTTTCTGCCGATAACACCCTGGTGACCCCGTTTTACAGAACTCTTACAGACATTTTCCATTTATTTAAAGATGATGTAAAAAAAGAAAAAGAAAAAAGGAAAGCTCAGAAAAAAATACTTTAACAGTGTGTACTTTACTTATGTGTATGTGCTGGTTGCCTTCCTAGAGATGGAGGGTCATAAATGTAAACAAGCAATAAGGTTATTATAATTTGAACCGAGCTTTGAATCATTTCCAAGTCACGTATTGACCGTTGTTTTGTTTCTTGATGGCTCCAAAACTCAGTGTCCGGCTATCTGCCTCCTACTGGTCAGTAAGCAATTAAGCAATTATCTACAGAGAGCACACACAACCACATCCATACGGTTCATTGCCTCACCTTTAAAGCTACATGAGGGGTTTCTTTGGCCTTGCTTTCCCATGAAGCTAGAGAAAAGAAATACAGTTGTCAAATCCTTCATGTCTAATACAGTACTGTGCAAAAGTCTTGAACCATCTTTCATTTCTTTATATTTTGTTTCCAAGGAGCCTGAGTTTCGTGTAACTTTTAAAGTGGTCTTGAGCATTAGTTCTTCAGGCTTTAAGAAGGTCTTTCAAAGTTTTTCTTTGGACATTTTCTGCTTTTTCACTCATTTTGGTGATTCCCGAAGAGCTTTTAGCCAAAAAGCTGGCATATTCCAGCATGGTGTGCAAGTTGTCTCTAAAATATTTGAGGAAACTGGACAAGTGGCAGTCCTAAAAAACATCATCAACAAAAACAATCCGCAGTAGATGAACACATACCTAAAAGTTATTTTCTTTAGAAATAGGAAGACTCTGATGTGAGGACTTGAGAGATTGAATGAATCAGGTGAGTCAAGATTAAGAACGATTCGGATGTGGCTATTTCCGAGTGACAGGTGGGTTTCTTGTTAAACAATTGGTAGCCAAAGAATTTGATCTTGTTAATTTATAAATCAATGGGCACCATTAGACTGGCTAGATTTATTGTGTTTTGTAAAAATATAACTGGAGAGAGAGAAATCAGCCTTGCACAGAGATTTAGTTGGACAGGTTCAAGTAGAACAGACTCATGTTTGAAAGCCTCCAAAGTCTTAAAGTTTCAAGGTGTAAGTTGACATCTAACAGGTGAGAAACTGTACATTCAGACAGAAATGGAAAAAATAACAGGGGGCAACTTAAAAACAGCTTGTCACTAAAATAACAGCAAAATATGTACTTCAGTGCACTATTAGAACATCAGTTTGAAGATTCCCATCACTTTGCTGTTGTTTCTAAACAAATACCAGTTGAATTTACCTGTTTGAGTTGATGTGAAGTACATGTTTTCCATTATAAGCTTGAGTAAGGATGTTTGAAGTGCTGCGACTACAATAACCAACTATAAGTAAAAGATTTGTAACCTATAAGCCTATTTTATGTGGGACGCCGAGTCCTCTCTGCCATTAAATGAAAGACCTTAGTTACCATTATTGAATGCATAGTAATACAATAAAGGGAGTTAGTGTAGAGATTCATGCCCACATTGTCCTAGAGCTTCATGTACATCAGCTTTGAGGTGGTTATATTTGTAAACAGAGCCTTTTCTCTCTATTACAATCCTTCCTCGGTTTCAGCTGAGGCAAAATAAAAATTGTGTGTGGGTGTGCTTGGGGTGTGAAGGGCCTGTGAATGGTAAATGCATAATGGTAAATGTTCTTTTCAAAAGATGAGATGTGCACAATTTAGCAGTGATGCTTGGAAAGCTGATAGAAATAGAAACATTGCTTTAAAATGATTTTACATTCTTAAGAATCCTGATTTAAATGTTAATGGTGACTGGTTGCTTTTTGGATAATGGATTTTGGTTTTGCAAGAACAAATTGTGGTGATTCAACAGACAAAATTTCTTCTCCAAAATGTCTGTGGGAAAAACTGGGCCTTTTACTGCCAGGAAACCATATTATCTATCTATCTAACTTATTCTTCTGGGGAAACTTTAGTGTTTGCATTAATGTTACTTAGGCAAGTACCATAAATCTAAATGGTGAAGCAGATCAAATATGACCCTGTAGGGCAATAGCATGTTTGACAACAGCATGACCATGTAACCCGCTACTTTGCAAAAGGCTGCTGAGTAAAACTTGAGGAACATGAAACTAGAGCCCAGCGTGTTCATCCAGCCTCTAAACTCCTCAGATCAAAATCCCAGTGACTGTCAGTGGGATGCAGTGGAACTCAGCAGCCTACAGTTGCCCAAACCCAGAGTTTCACTTGCAAATGCACTGGTGGCCTGGATGGAGGCAACCTGTCTCCAAATAATCACAGACTGCCTCAGGCTGACTGCAATCACTCTCAGGTAGATTAGCAACATGCTGCAATCAATCCGAGTAAGTGTGGGACAGTGAGTGCAACTCATCCGCATCTCCACTCAGCTGGTTTGCAACTGGTTGCCAAGCGCTCATGTCATTTTGCAGTTAAGTGACCATACTGCAGAAACTAAATCACAATTTGTGCAGGAATTTCTATTTTAGATCCATGAAGTTCAGGTTTTACTCTGAATGCAAATAGTTAATTTGGGAAGTTTTGTTTAAATTTTGTTTGTAGATGGCAACAATTTGCCTAAAGTTTGCACTAAAGTTGCTTTGAAGATGGCAACTGACTGAGTGGTTCCAGACCCATCTTTGACTCATCTTCTTTTTTTTTTTTTTTTTTCTTTTTCGCCTGTCCCATTTGGTTCTTTAGCCGTCAGAATTGTTGCCTGAAGACCAACAAGGATACCCAATGGATTTATTTTGCCAAATGGATCATCATGGCATTGCCGTATTGGTCCATTTGATCGACCTTTGTTTTTATTATTTATTTTATTTTCAGTTGTTACAGACGGGACAGACATGAGTGAGGGATAGGAAAGGGAGAAAGAAAGAGGAAGGAAAAGAAAAACAGAAGGGGAGAGGGACAGTGAGAAAGGGGGGAAAAATATCTCCGGGATCACCTGTTGAGAGAAAAAGAATAGAAAACAAGCAAATAAAAAAACAAAACAAAGCAACATACTAAACACAACACCATCGCATTAATCTAGCTAAGTGTAAACAGCAGTAAATACTAAATATTGAATGTTGTTGTGCAGCACGCAGGACAGACAGCGCACAATGTGCTTTGAAGTAGCAGCCAAGAAAGGTGTGATTTAAGTCTACGAACAGTGAACACCCGTGTGCACACCTGTGTGGATCGGTGCGCTTGTATTCAAATGGTTTCCCCATGTAATGGTCTGCAAGAGGATGTAGAGAGCCATAGCCCTGTCCCCCAGGGCATGAAGCAGGCATGGAGGAGATCCAGGCCCCAGACATCCAGAGGCCCCAGAGTGCAAGAGCCCAAGGAGGACCACCGGAGGGGCATCCGTGCCACCTTCATGGGAAGGGCTGAGGATCCCCAGACGAGGGGTCACCCAGTAGCCACCGGGCAGAAGCTAGAGGGGGCTGCACCGACGTGCCCGCCGGCAGACTCATCTTCAAAGGCAACAAGACTTCAAAGACTGCAGTAATTTTGAACGTGCTGCGGTCTCCCACCACTGTGACTCCAGCATATACAATTGTATCAAAGCAAAACAGTCCCTTTAAAATGCTCGCCGCTGTTAAAATAATTTTCTTACTGTAATCTTAATGTAGTAAAACACACACACACGCGTGCACCCAGACTGAAATAAGGAGACGGGGATAAGAGGATATTAGTTCTGAATCTCATATCCTGTTTTATTGTTCAAATATGGCAGAACAAGATATACAACACAGTACAAACAACACACCCACTCAGTCGGACATACACGTGGAAACATGGAAAGGCAAACAGAGAAGACATATTTGTACACTTGTTCACACACGCGCACACACACACGCAAGTCTGAGTTTCCATGATTGATACAGACAAGAATTTCTCAGGGGAACCACTGATCAAACGTCCCACAGACAAACACATCCACGCTTTCACAGACACATGAACAGGCCAACAGGACAACTTGTGTATTAAAGGGGATTTTAAGGAGATTAAGGACCTGGTGACAACAAAAAAAAAAGCGAAAAGAAAATCTTCAAAGTCCACCGTAAGACAGCTACCCCCCTCCTCCTCCTCCTCCCATCCGTCTGTGTTATTGACCGTTTAAGTAGGTTCCACAGAGATGAGAGTGCATTTTCCACACCTGTTCTCTCTGCAGGGAAATGAAACCTCAAACAGCTGAAAATCAAAGTCACTTGCTTTTTTCTTACAATGGAAATAACACATTTTCTGTTTTATGGTGGACTTTTTAATTTTTTTAAAACATTTAACTCAAGAATCCAACCCTTTAGCCTCAGGCTGATGTTTAAGAGACTTTGGCAAATCGCCGAACCTACCCCACACGCGGGGTAAAAACCATCCTTCAGGAAAACAAGAATCGCACGAGTTTGTTTTAGTGACTGAAGGCCACTTTGATCTGAACAGTATAAACCTGCTCTGTAAAATCCAAAACCAGATTTTAAAAACATAAATTACAAAAATCTTGTGCTTTGTACACCTTTGAAATACAAACTAAAATCCAGCGTCTTCATTTTTTTTTGTTTTTACATTAAATCGTGTAAATCAGCTGTAAGACAAAGCAGCTAAACAGATAAAAGAATCACCGTTCTAGCCGTTTCCTGCAGTAATATCTAATTTAACACTGGTGCGTACGTATTTCTGAATAACAGTGGATGGATTTCAT
Organism: Neolamprologus multifasciatus; assembly: GCF_963576455.1. NCBI lineage: Eukaryota > Metazoa > Chordata > Actinopteri > Cichliformes > Cichlidae > Neolamprologus > Neolamprologus multifasciatus. The sequence continues at coordinate 6,894,549 of NC_140453.1, forward strand.
GAGCACAACGCTATAAGGGCCTATGTCATTAAGCTTACATTTAAAAAGAAGGATGGAAGACAGCAAAATTAGGAGCTGTGGGGTTCTCAGCTGTGAGGAGCTATTGTGTGACTCTCAATCACTGCTTGCCTTTAACAGCTCTTCCATGTACAGTACTACAGAATCAGATGCTTCTCAGCATCAGCATACTGATACACCCCAAAACAAAAACACTGAGCCTCAAACAAACGGACTCCAGCCTGTGTCACAGACTTAATAATTGACCAACGTGCGGCGCTGCTCTTTAAAACTGCATTTCATAGAGAATCAAACAAAAAAGAGAAAAATCACACTAATGTATTAGAGAAGAAGGTGAGTTCTGAAATAAATACTTGAGTCTAACAGTAATAACAGCTTGTCAAGGATTTAATCATGAAGGTTTTGGCATTAACGGAGATACATTTTTGGCAACTCATAGTGTAATGTTACGCTGAAGCACATCATTTTATTTTGTAGCATCCCCAATCCACCAAAGTTAGTGTTTTTATTTATTCTTAGTGGAGGTCGATTTATAGGATTTTGCTCAAAAGCATCACTTAATTTTCCAAAGTGAATCTATCTCAACTCCATGATTGTCTCGGTGCTGCCTCGGTAGTACACGCTCTGGTAATGCAACTGTAATACATGACACTTAAAGCAAAGCTGTGGAGTGGGGGCAGGTTATGTCAGTTTCTGTACCAGACGTGAAGAAGATAAAATAAAATGCTAGAAATTTAAATAAGATCTATTTAAGTGGACTGCCAAATGCAACAGAAGCTTGCACAGATTCAAGTCCAGCATACTGAAGCGTGTCTCACACTTAAGTTTGAAGAATCCAGCCAGTCACACGGCTTCTTCAGCCTCAAAGATGAACAAATGATTTTCTGTCTATGAAGGCAGAAGACGTTTAAAGGATGGTGAAAGACTCTTCACCTGAAACCGTTTCAGCAAAAGGCTTTTTTTCATTATCAGATGGAAATAAAGAACATTTCAAGTTCATTTTAAAAGGTAAACTAAACTATAAACAAAACTTAATTTTTCTTATTCTAAAAGGGCAGTTTTGCAGTGACGGGTCACAGTGAAGCCTTAAATACGGAGTGTCTCTACAGGAGTGCTTCACATCTGTGTTCTGGGTTTGAAGTGCCAACATGTTCCCCCGCAGATCAGTGCAGAAGGAGGGGCCAAACTCTCGCTGTTAGATGTAGGACAGCAGAGTTGGTGCGGTAAGTCAACAGGCTAAACAGGCTGGCCTGTTAGGACGGTCACCTGGCGTTAATTTCAAGCTACATTACCTATTTAACTAGCACTGTGTCGAGCTAGGTCAGGTGGGCGGGTGGCTAGCGTGGCTGGCTAGCTGGGTTAGCTGGTCAGCAAAGCGGGCTGACTGGTTGGCTGGTTCAAGCTTTGTGCCCAGGTCTTACTGACTCTTCTCATGTCTAACCAAGCCTGGCTGATGGTGTCCGGACTGCTGGTTTTTCAGTCTCTGCGCCTCGGTCGGGTGAGGTCACTTCCTGTTCACTGTGATGGAGTTGGTTGTAGTGTTCGTCTTTGTAGCAGTTTCCTCTGTATTTCCAGGGGGCTTCACTGCGGCAGCATTAGGACCGCCCCCATTCTGAAGTGTTTCCTGTTTGTACTGTTGCAAGGCGCGGTTGACGGCGTCCTCGACCAGTCGCTTGCTGACCTTCAGCAGCTCCGCCTCGTCTGGCTCAGACCGGCGACGCCCACCTGGGTAGCAAAAGCACAAGTATATGAGCACGTCATGTCGATTAACAGCGAGTTGAAAAAAGTAATAAATCACCTTTGCCAATAAAAGAGTTTGTCAGCAAGATTGTGGGGAAACAAAAACAAAGAAAATCACATAATTGATCAAAATCAACAAATCTTAGAAGATCAGTGGAATTGTGCCAAAGGAGGAAGCCATCCAGCCATGGGCCAGATTCAAATTACTTAATTAAAAGGGCACTGGACATAGCAAAACATTTTACATAAATATTGCCTCAAGGTCGAGAGTCTGGTCAGTAACGACCCCTCCTTCCCTTAGTTAGCTCCAGTTGCTAGGCAAAGTGTGTACCACTTGCAGTTGCCGAGTTGCTGCTGGAGTTGGTGGCAACAATGATGCAGCACATGGAAGGCGCTAGTGAGTAAAACTAGTGAGTAAAACTTGCTTCTTACCAGTGCAACCAATATTTTTCAACACATTGACTTTAAGTTGAAAGTCAAACGTTGCCACGTTTCTGGCTTGCATATCAATTTTGCAAGTTTGACTACTGCTGAGTAAGTTGTTGGTGAGTATTTTCAGACAAGCTGGCATCTGCCATTCAATCTAGGATGCAGCACTAGGTGCAGCACACTCTTTGCTACCAATTACACCCGGCAACTCCAAGCAACCTCCAGCAACCACTTGCCAACTGGTTGGGGAACACGTACATTTCCCTAGCAACTGGATGTTGCCATAGGGTCAATGACTGATCTGTAAGCCTGCGTGACTGAGGTCTAAATTCTTTTTAGCCCATATTACGCGTAGTTTTAAAATGTAATAAAGGCAAATTTTGTATAACTGGCACCTTCAATGTTAAAGGCGACCTATTATATTTTCACACACTGTTATAATGATGGGTGCTCCTATTAAACACAAACCAGTGCACAAACATCTGAATGATGTCAGTGGTAGGAGATTTCCACAGTATTGTCATCAACCTGAATGCAAAGCTACGCTACACAGTCCAAGAATAAAAACATGGGAGTGATAACAAGGATGCCAATGAAACTCTAAACCCGATTTATACCACCATCGTCAACTGTCAGACTATAAATGCCCCCTCGTGCCTGTAAAAGGGCATGTTAGAGCAACATCCGTACCTATAAAAAAAATATCCAAACCCATCATGAAACTGCTGATTGTTCTCTGTGTTGGTGGCTCCAGCTGAGCTTCCACTTCACCATATGTGTCAGGAATTAGTCAGTTTTTAACTGTAGTGACATTTAACTCGACGGTAAATTTGATTGCAGCACTAAGCTGCTTCCTGTGGTGTCTGAGTGCCTTTATGATGAAAGCACGACCCGTTTCATTCTTTTTCTAATATGCTCAAAATGAAAACAGAAAATAACCATTAATCTGACAATAATTAACTGTGTGCATTCTCCACTCATCACAGACTGAACACGGCGACAACAGATTGATGTCCCAATAGGAAAGAAGTGATCGTTGCAGAGATGATAGTCACAGAAGATGTAAACAGCTGATATTCATTTCCTTTTTGGTTTGAACACCAAAGCAAATCATTTAAGTTTAGTTCAGCTACAGACAAAATGGCAGACAGAAAGACGGCAACGCCAGTCAGAAGAATCGCTGAGATGGTCAGTCAGTCAATAATTCATGTAGAAAGAGAGCAAAGCAGGCAGGCAGGCTGTAGGATGGACAGGCAGGAGCAAGCCATTCAGAAAGAGAGTAATAGAAAAATCATTCAGCCGTCCAGTCTGTTTGGCGCACACAAACACACACACAGACACGTACGCACAAACACTGTATAACCGCATTAGCTTTTGATTACCAAGGCCAAGCACAAGATTCGCACACTAACCCTCTTTACCACAGAATCCCACTGGGCCCATAGGTTTGTTTCATTTGAAATCAGCGTCATGCTCTATTATTCATTATACAGCGAGACAGAGCATACAGCAGGAGACGATGACGATGATAATTTTGCTGAGGTCAGAACCAGCCGAGAGTATGATGTGTAATTTATTGTCATCCGTTTTTTTTTTTAAATTATTTTTTACATACGACAGAGGTGTCTCAAACCAGCCATGTGTCACATTCTGTTCTTATGTTTTTTCCCCCGTTTGTTTTGTTGTTTTTAAATATTAACCTGCAAGATGGTGAAATTAAATTAAAGCAAGTTCTGCTGCTGTGTTAATTGTTTAGTCATCGGCTGTTAGACTGTTACATAAGTGGCAATCCACACACACAATGAGTCATTTTATATGAAAATCCCTCTGTGCAGACTACTAAATTAGCATACCCATGAATAATAAATACAACAAGGTGCCACCGACCTTGCTGTGCCCTCTGTTAATATGCAAATACCAGTGAAGTGCATCTGCTGACCTCTGTGCAGAATATAATACAGTGGCGTCAGTCACCAAAGACCGACTGTGAGCTGAAATCTGTTGTCTAGACCACTGGAATAAGTCACTGTCGCGAGTATATCACCTCCGCCACGGTCTGATGACACGAGCACTGTGCGACTGTGGATTTATGCTGTTTATGCCAAGCGTCCAACCTGCTAACAGCACGCCAAATAGAAAACAGGAGTCGTCAGAACAAGCCAGCAGTTGCTTCTCACTCCAACTTCCCCATGTGCTCGAATCAGCTTTTCCATCTATTGTTTTTGAACATGTTGTTCTGTTTTAGCAACTTGAGGTTTATCGAGTTGTGATTTCTACAAAACAGCTGCTGCTGCTGTTGTACTGAGATGTTATTTGATTACCTGCCTGCTTGTCTTTTTGAGTGAGTCATACCTCTGATTGATGTTTGTTTTTCTATCTACCCCTTAGTTTTAGTGACTGAATTCACTGAATATGCCTTTTCTCAGTAAAACTGCAGGCACATTTCTAAGTAGCGCAGAGTGGCGCTCCTAGCACTAATGATCGCAATCGTTTAAATCATGTGACGGTCACCCTGTTTAGTCTTTGCTCCACTCTTAGAACTCCCTCACAGTCAGCGCCACAAACCGTCCGCTCATTACTGATGACCGGTTTCTGATTCATGAGATAAACAGCAACTGGGCCAATACTTATTTATTTATTTTTTTAAGCAGGGAGCATATTCTGCACTTTACTTAGGCAACCTCCTAGTGGGCGACCGTCTGAAGTAAAACAAACATTAAGATGTTTGCAGTCCTCTCTGCTGTCAGAAACCATTTAATCAACATTTAAAATGTAGTAAAACTGCAGTAAATGTAGTTAAATAAAACTGTGCCTAACAAAAGTAAAGCTGTAATTTGGTCAAACTAATCTCTGCTTTCTTTATTTAATTAAACTGTTTAACAACACCCTAAGACTATGTGAGGTCTCCCTGTTTTTGTTACATTCTTTTCAGCCAGGTTGCAACACCTTGTTCATCTGTAGACTACTTCTGTTTTCTTACCCATCCCAATTGAAGTGCTTAATCTCAGCTATAGTAGTTATTACAGGACAAACAAAAGTTTGAGTCAGCCAAGAGAGACCAAAAACATTAGGTGTAGACTGTACCTCATATCAGACACTGACGGCATGTTTCTACAACTGTTTGGAGCCGAACTGTCTCAGAGTTTTTTCCCATCCGTGCAAGACTGTCAGTCCACTGTTAACCTCAGCTGTCAATGCCGGGTGACATCTACCTTTATTTACTCTGGAGGAGGCCGTAAACCTTTGTGAAAGCAGTCCAGTACGGGTGAGTGAATCAGAGAATCCTACTTCACATTGATGGCAGCCAGGCTGAGGAGAATTGTTGAGGGTGTGCTGAACTGCCGAGAGTAAACGCAGCAGTTTTTGTTGCTCTTAGCTGTTGTTAACATCTGTTAGCTGCTGTTTGTCAGCATTAATTAAACTTTCTTTGATATGGCCTAACACATTACTGGACTCTGGGGCAGCTGATTTATTACATTCTCACATTGTATGAGAGGGTATTCAAAGTGTTTATCAGACATTTGAGCCTAGCATTAGCCTACATACATAATGTTCTCCTCCACCTTTGGAGTACTACATATTTGACTGGTCTCTAGCCACATGTGTAAAACACCAATAGTTGGAAGGGAGATGTCCTTCCCAGACTCTGTATTCAAATATGGTGGATGGTTTGTTGGAAGATGCACACTTAGACTGAGTACAATATGCAACCCAATATTGATGAGTGTACATTTAAAAAGTGCTTCTTCAACATTCTTTTCAAAAATTATATTTTTTGCTTTGACTGACTTGCTGGGAAAAATGAGGAGCTTTAGAAAGCACATTGCTTTCGAACAACTTTACATTGCCTCACCCCAATGGAGACTAGGGATGGGTATCGAAAACCGGTTCTTGTTGAGAACCGGTTCCCACTGTTTCAATTCCTTGGAGTTGTTTGCCATTTTTGCAAACGATTCCCTTATCGATTCCAGTCGCCCCAAATGACGTCACCACGTTGCGGAGCGTCATTTACCTGGCAGGAAACACGGCGCCTAAGCGGCTCAAACGCTCAAAAGTTTGGTTATACTTTACGAGAACGGATGACAACAGGGCAGCTTGCAATACTTGTAAAGTAGATATTTCATTTAAGGGAGGAAACACTACAAATATGAAAAAGCATTTGCTCACAAAACACACGATGACCTTAAATGAATGTCGTGTTTTTAATTCCGCTCCGGACTCGTGAATGTCAACCCAGCAGCAGCGGTAACATTTGCACGTCCTCTCCCGTTAATGCCGCAGGTAAATAATCAACTAACAGTGCATATTATGTTAGCGCGATCTGCCTTATTACAAAACCTGCCATTACTGTGCATTTAGGTGACCATGATGAGAGAGACAGACAGAGTCTGGCTCAGATGCTGGCAGTTCTCGCTACAGTCTACCGGTAGCGTCTCCTTTCAGGCCAGGATAGACGAATGTCACCGAGCAGTGACTAAGTTTGTGGTCAAAGGCTTGCACCCATTTGCCACAGCAGATGCCTCCAATTTTCGGTAAGTGAATGTGTTTAATTGTAGGCAGGGACATTACTGGATATTCTTGTGTAATTGCTACTGAATAATTTATGTTATACTTTGTTATTGCTACAGAAGAATATTTATTTTATTATTTTACATTTACAATTTTTTTTCCTGGGGACCCTGTGACACCCCATTGAAGAGCCGTAGGCTGTGGATCTCTTAAGATGTCACTGTTGGGTTTGTAAGGCCATGTTACTCCTAAATTTCTATCTTGTTCAAAGAGAAGATATAAAACAAAGTCCTAAGCTAATCGACCTTAGTGTTCTCCTTTTTTAAAAAGAATCGATAAGAGAATCGAATCACTAAACAGAATCAAAAATGGAATCGGAATCGTGAAAATCTTATCAATACCCATCCCTAATGGAGACTGCTGGCTCAAACTTAGTTGAGTAATGATTAATATTTATAAAGGTTGCATATAGTGCTGGCTCCAAATTAACAGTAAAAGATGTCATTGGCGTGGCTGGATTTTCTTTTTAAACATTCAACAAAGACATCCATGATAAACTCTGCAGCAGTTCACATATAAAAGCTGAAAACTGTACATTAATTGTGTTTTGTTATTGAGGTTTTGTTAAATTTTATGTTGGATATTTGAGGGTTTGTATAAGAATGCATTAGAGCTGGCATATTTCAATATGTTCGGTCTAATCATCATTTTATGAATTGAGAAATAGCCCAGTCAGTGACGGTTACAGCCAGAACAAACTGGGTGAAACCTCGCCTCTCATCAAAACAGAAGAATCATATCACAGTGGGAACTGTGTAATTTACTGCAAAGGACAAGACGACTACAAGAGATATGGAGCATATTTGCCTTAATTAATTGAGGCCAATATGGCTTGGGCCTCAGTCCCGCAGGCCTAGCGACAAGTCTGCGCAACTTCCAGTAGCTATGGGTGTTCCCTGACTATTTGGCAAGTGGTTGCTGTAGGTTGCTGACAGTCGCACTGAAACCTCCTTGTGACTGTGTTGGTCAACAGCAGATCAATAAGGTGCAACTTTTACTCCGTGAAGTCTCCAATTCCCCTTTGTGTTGCACTTTTTCCAAGTTTCATTACTACTTAGCAAGTACCAGCTGGTTGCAGAATGATTTGTAGGCCTACATCACTGGGAGGTTTTCATTCAGTGGCTGGTTCTACAGTTGAATTGCAGTTTGTACACATGCTGAACCCATTACATGTCCACTAGTTTCTAAAGGTCTCAACCCAATTTAAGTAATTTATTTGCATATAGATTTAAAATAAAACACACGAAGAAGGAATGCCTGTAATAAAATATGTGTAAGTAAATACCAAAGTAAGAAAGGTAAACCTAAAATGTAAACAAGGATTATGATTTAGAGTGCAGGATGAATTCAAATGAAGGGGATGCAACTGAAACAAATACATAAAACCCAGCAGCACGATTAATGGACAGCCTACTTAATCACTCCCTGCCCAGATGCTCTAAATAGGACAGAGGCTGCTTCTGCTTCCACCATTTACGCTAACTTAATAAAGAGGAATGAGATTGTCTGTGATTGGATTACAACAATATTAGTAAAAATACTCAGAATGATCAGAGAGACGATTTGGATACAAAAAAAGCAACGAGATGGTATCCTCTTTTGTAATCAATAAACTGGAGATTATTCCAAGGCCGGAAGTAATCACACCATTAATCAGCCTGAATTTGATTATTGTGAAGGTATATGGGAAATGATGCCTTTAGGGTCATTGCAGTTGTAGCTTGTAATCAGATGCAGATCACATTTTGAATGAACCCTCCCAACTCTGATTGCACACATATGACGGGAGGAGGACACGTACTTGAGCGTTTAGCACGGACTGGAGCCTGAACCAAATCTGCAACACAAGCACAAACATCAAATATTAAGTAAGCACGAACAAACAAAGCAGACATATTCTGGCGTCTCAGGGATTGCACACACTCTCCAAACAGCACCGTTACAAGAGCCTCTTTGTGTGTTACCACGAGGGAGATACTTTCAGTGCTAGACAGCAGTGATTTTAAACATTAGGTTTGGACCCCGGGGCTACATGAAGCCTAAAAAGGATGCAGAAATACTGTGAAGGCAAAACTGTTAACCAAAGCCACTGAGTCATACTACCAAAATACTGCATTAGGTTGGACAGAAGGATGGAGAAGGAAAGCAGGGCACAATACCGTGGGCAAGTTTTCTTCTTGTAAAAGTGGCTTTTAAAAGAAATCTGTTGCATACCAGAAGCTTTTATTTTGAGGCCGCACTTCAGAAAATAAAACACTGGACAAGATACGATGACGTAAGAGTGAACTAAAACCGTGACTTAGCGCTTCTTGAGTTCCTTCCGTTGCATTGAACACCCAGAAAATATCGCTTTCGATGCCAACCTTACGTAAGGCGGTTTCGTCTCGCTTGTCAAAGGTCTCTTCTGTGTCTGTATCTGTTAATGTGACTGCGTGTTTCTATCTGCCTATTCAGTCTTGACCTGTCGAAGTGACGGCCTTTATGATGGCAGTAAAGCCATCCTCTGTACCGGTTTCTCACCCACACACACTAGCAGAGAAACAGATAAGCTTTTCAAACTGCGGATAAACGGACTCCACAGCAACGAGGCTGACAGACACATGAATCTCACTCGCTCAACTTATCTCTTTCTCTCTCTCCCCCGACACACACTCTCAGTGCTCCCACAATTTCTCAAAGCGCCAGCCCTCCTCGTATCCTCTCCTCTCGCTGCCACTCTGCTTTTACCTTCTCTAACCTCGCTCTCTCTTTATTCAAACATTTGTTCCTCTTGCTCTCCCTCTCTTTACCTTTTTTTTTTGCTGGCTGTGTAGTCATGGTGACAGTGATGAGAACCATACACACACTTTTAAAAGCAAAAGGAGGTTGTACCGACTTTCCATCTGTTTTTGTTGTCAAGTTTAACTCTCTATAGCCTCTAAGTATCATCTTCTCCCAAACCAGTTTGTCTTTTCCTATTTGGCTTCTTTGCCTCTTTCTTACGGTCCACTTCCTCACTTTTTGGCCCTTTTCAAGTCTCTAAAACAGCTTTTTTGGTCTTAGACTGAAAGAAAAAAAGAAGTAGAGAAAAAAGTTGCAAGTGCTCTGAACTGAGGTCTCATCATCAAGGAGTGACCCTAACCCTAATCATATGCTAATGTAATTTCTGCTCTCATTTCTAAAACAAAGAGGTTCATTGGTTTTCTACTTCGATCCAGGTTAATGTATCTGAACTATCATGACTAATACATCTTTTAGTGTAACTTTATTGACTTGACTTGATTTTATCCACATCCAAACTAGAATTACAGCATTACAGTTAAAATTATTACATTACAGCCTTGCAGTTGTGTCCCTCCCGTAATCAGTCAAGGTGTAGTAAAGACTTTAAAACTCATTTTATTAGTAATTCAGTTTCTTATCTTTCCCTGAGTCACTGAATAATAGGGGTGGGGGAAAAAATCGATACTGTGTAGTATCGTGATATTTTGTTTGCTAATAATGTATCGATACAGGGACAGCAGAAATTGATATTTTGTTACAAAAAAGTTTTTGCTCTGACTTCAGAGCATGTTGATCCTTTTTCTGAGCAAGAATCCTGACATTCCTTCACTGTCCAAATGTGTTTAACTTTTTTTATGGCAGCAATAAACATGACAGTTTACGTATTTTAATTTAAGACATGTTTTATTTTAATTAAGTTTAAAACTTTTTTATTTAATGTAAAATTATATTTTGTTTTAATTTACTTTCAAATTCTTCAGTTGCTGAAGGGGCTGCATAGTTTTCATAAATTGCATAGTTCAGAATAGCTATAATTGTACCAGAGGGTTGCATTCAGTTAAGTTGGACTAGACTGTAATACAAACCGTTCAGTTTGTCAACAATAAAACTGAAATGAGAGAAAGACTGAGTGTGACACTTTGATATTAGATAAAATGAATATTGATAAAGTTTACCTTTATGTACAGAATCTGAATATCGCAAAAATATTTAAAAAAATTGCAATAATATCGTATCGTGCGTTAAGTATTGTGATAATATCGTATCGTGGGATGTATGGTGATTCCCACCTCTACTGAATAATGGTCCAAACAAGGGGTTTTGCAAATCCTTTTGATATTACAGAAAAGCTGACCCTTGATCTTTTACAGCCACAATCTTATCAGTTCGTCCTTGGCTTTAGCAGATAGATGGAGACTCCTTTCAAGAATTACTGTGATGACATATTCACAAGAATGGGCTTGGCACTGTCACCATTGACAAACAAACTCTAAGACGTTTATTACTAAGTTTATTGTTATATCTGCTGCCGAGTCCATGTGAAAAGTTGTGTAAAATGTAATTAGTTCCCTCAATGTGTTTAGGACATGTGACGAGGTACATAAAGACATATGAAATCACTATTCTGCTGCTGCTGGTTCAGATCCACAGAAACTCAACCAAATGAATATGCATTCAATCAACAGCAACAGAAACTGTCTTATTAAATAAAACAATTCTAATCTTAACACGTGGAGTGGTTTTCAATAACTCAAAGAGGTTTTCTATTAAGTTTTCTAAATAAAAAGGTCACTCTGCCACAGTCACAGCATGTCAGTGTACTGATGCCAATATATAGTTTAAAGCATCGGAGCTGCTGGGTGTTCTTGATATGTTCTCCTTTAACTTTGTTCCTCTCTGATGTGCTCCTGCTGTCTCCGTCTCTAATATCTTCCAGGTCTCATAGTTGCTTCGAGAGGCAAAGGTTGAAAGGTTCTTGGTGTGTTGACGCTATGTTTAGGATTTTGACCGTACACTGTCAGCTTTGAGTCTGTGCAACGTCAAGTGGCAGTGTGTGTCTGCTCGAAGTCACCACTCCACTGTAATATATGTTGCCCTTTGAAGGGACTGTTAAACACCATTACTGCAAATTCTCTTACACAACCTCCCCTACTTATTCATCTTGGTTTTAACAGCCTCTTCTTCAAGAGAACCATTTGCAGGATTCTGTTGAATTCTCAAACCGGAAATTAAACGTACCAGATAACGGCAGCTACTGATGATGCAAAACATGCACAGGAACTAGCTGTAGTATCTAAAATGATCCTTAATAATCGCATTGAATTGAATCTAATTTACTGGATTGTGTTTGCTAACTATCTGAAAATTTGCTGTCATAAATACACTCTTTTTACTTTGAATGAGCTGATCATTTTTGAAAGCTCTCGCAGGGGTTTGAGCAGAACATCAATGGAGCATATCTGCAGAAGGAGGATGAAAGGAATGGGTAAATAAAAAGGAGGAGGAGAGGAGCATGTTCGGGCCCTAGAGGAAGGCTTGCTGTATCATGAGTGCGTGCTTTGACCTCAGCATCTGCAAACAACTGGGAAAACAGAAGAATTTCATAGTAGTCTAATAATGTAGAAGAAACTGAATGTAAAAGCTTCTTCTTCAGTACGTGACTTTAGGAAGCAGAGGGTAACAATATCTGCGCAATAGGATGGAGCTTGAAATGAGAAAAAGCAGGGAGAAAAAAAAAATGAACTCAGTGCATTTGAGGACAAAGACGAAGAGAGAAAGCTGAGGTTGAAAAAGAAGAGGCCGGCGGGGTTTTGTAGGCAGTGGAGGGGTGGGTTGGGGTACAGAGCACTGACAGTTTGCAGAGAAATATACCAGAAAGTTTTCCATACTTGATTCTGACTGCAGCAGAGTGCAGCACATTTATGCCTGATTCTCAGCAGCCCGTATCCTGGTATACACTTTATGAGGATGAGCTGTCCATGGATCGTTTATTATTAAGCACCAGGTTAGATTATTAGCCTCTCAAAAAGCAAACAAATGCGCTCCCTAAAAACATGCAGGACGCAGTATTAATCCGCCTGATTAAACATTTGCTTATCTGCATTAATTCAGATGAATAAACCTGCCAGAAATGGCTTTGAAAAGAAAATTCTGCAGCTGTAATGTGGCTTAATTTTCCACTACTTTGTAAATTTTGCAACACAAGAAACTAATTACGTTTCTGACCATCTCTTCGCCGTGCCAGAGCAATGGGATACAGCAGGGTGTTGGTGCCCAGATGTGTGCAACTCAACCAACGCAGTGAAGACAATTTTAATGGCTCAAATAAAATGAGGATGATGAAGAAGACACCAGGATGGACCCACTAATCTGCTTTCATATCATTCTAAATACAAAATAATGAGATAAAAAAACCCAATGGTGATACATAAAGTGTGATCAGAATTGTTTTTGTTAATTTCAAGTTTCTCTCAATAAACTTGAAAAGAGGGAAGCTTCCTGATTTCCACGCCGCTCAGCAAACTGAGCTGAAAATGGACACGGATGGTAGCGAGCCAAAGCCATGCTGACTGCACAATTACACACGGAAACAAAGTGCTGAGGACTCATAGATGGCACCAATAATCACCAATAATAACAACAGATTTAGTAAAGTGGGGTAGCATTACTCTGTGGGACTATAACTGAAAATATTTCAACAACCTACGCTGTAGTTCCAATTTTTTCAAACATTTTGAAAATGTGGCAGCTTTAATACTGAAGCAGTCCAATAATACTTGAACAAAGTACGTTTTCAATTTTTTTAGGCAGCAGTGGTTCCAACAATTACCATAGTTTTTTTTTGGAAAGATGATTATCACAAACTCAGTGAGAGGAAATCAGTTAAATGAACATCATGCAGGAAGAAAGGCTGATTAATATGTGAAATATATGGTTTATATGTTTGACTGAATAAGTAAATGTAAATACTGCAGCGACATCTTCTACTTGTGTTGAGCCATTTTTATCTGGTCCAAAAATATAAATCCAACTGATGAGCTGCAAGAAATGTCAGCAGATCCAGTGAGCAATGATATCTAGCCCAAAAGACCAGCGCTGCCTTCATTGAGCCATGTGACCGACAATGAATAAAGATAACAGTTCCAGCGTTGCTTTCATTAACTTAAGAAGAAAAAAAAGTGGCACGTGATCTTTTAAGATTCGGCCTGTGGGTTTGACACTGGAAGCAGACATTAAAGCTGCGGAGCCGGGCATGTGCGGCGTCTGTGAACTCAGTTTGACTGCATCAAACAGCCCGGTCTTTTAGTGTGAAGGAAAACAAGCACGGGAAAAAAAAATCCCACTGCATTTTGATTTGATATGTTTCAGTCTTTTACTCTGGTGTGACAGAGCAACACATCATAGTCTGTTTGCTCATTTCCACACCTCAGCAGTAAGCAATGATAGTAAACTGGTTTATTTTCATTACTTACACATAGAACTGTATCTAATTTGGCTTTATTGTGTGCTGGAGATCTTTATAACGGCTGGAGACAGTCTGGTCCGGTTCTAAAACAAATTGCGCTTAAACAGAGTCGGCACAAACACAGACGCTGACTGCAATCCTGTCACAATCAAGCACTGATGGGGAAAAGGCACTGAAGAAGTGAACATCACGTATTGATTGCACCTTAAAAAAGCAGACAGTGGGTTGTCTTCATGTAACAAAAGCTTAGTCCCCAGGCCATTCTTTGGGCCATGTGTGGTGTAATTTAAACCCAAATGTGACTCACTCCTTAGTATCAGGACATGAGGAAAAGGCAGACAGCACTCAGAAATGGCCTTTTCTTCTCAGTGACCTGGGCTGTCAGGTCCACTCTTATAAAAACACACTTACAGGTCATGAAAGAATGGGAATATTGCAGTGTTAGTAATACAGAGAAAGGTTTTTGAGTGCTTTGGCATTAGCAAAACTTCTGATCTGATTACTAATCCAATGTGGTTTGATCAAAGACAAACATAAAACATCTTCAATTTAGGAGAGGAAACTTTAAATGTGGGTTTTATAAATAAAAACACACAAAATCCAGTTAATCACACAGACTGATTTCCTTTACAAAAATAAAAAGGCTGTTTGGTGTGAACCATGCAAAAAAAACAACAACAACAACTTAAGACTGTTGACAATCTACTTTAGAGTTGACATCTGGCTTGGATCACATAAAAAGCAAGACATGTAATGATGAAAAGTTAGAAACAAAACCAAATAAAACCCCCAAACCCATGGGTACCACCAAAACATGCACAGATCAACAAATTCCTAAAGTCGTGTTCATGTGTCTATCATAAGGAAAACACTGAATGGTGTTAGAGGAAGGCTGGTTCCCAAAAACCAAATCTGCAGCATATTTTACGTTTGTGAAAGATGATTTCAGTGCTCCACAACACTCTTGGAGTAGCGTTTTATGTGGACACACGAGACAAAAGTTGAACGTCCGCGGTTGAAGAGACGTCAAAGCAGACCAACACAAACATCCTACCCCAACTACGAGGCATGGTGGAAGCAGCATGGTGATTTTGGGCTGCTTTGAAAGGTGACTGTTGCTCCTAAAGGAGATGTTACTAAATTTGAGAGTTTCCCTACTTTTTCACTTACCGAGTGTGTCTGATCAATTACAGCTTCCTGTATGTTGTTAGTTCAGTCAGATTGTTTTCGTCTATAAACGCCTGAGCCCATCTGATGGGTAATCATTTCAAAAATCCTTTCATTTCCTGATGTTTCCATACAACAAGGACGAGTGAAACCAGAGAGGCGCCAGAATAAAAGAAGATATGTTAGCACAGAGGAGTGGCTGGGAGGAAAGAGGTGAAATGAGCAGCGCTGTATCCATCTCTTCCCTTTCTCTGTTTCTCTTTGTTGTCGACTTGCTTCCCCTCTTCCGCACGTGGTCCCTGCTGACTTCATCAGCACATCTCACAAATACAAACACAGAGCTGGATATCTAACACTTCTGTAATGTCACAGTTGTGCAAACCCATGCGACAGGGAAAGATGTCCGATCAAGGTCACTTCTGCTCTTTAGTTACAGATCATGCAGGTGATGTGTGAGGAATAAAGTTTACCTTTACCAGACTGTTAGAAGAAGAAAAGAATCTAAGATATGGGTACAAATTAACTGCACTGAAAGGACATGAGTGTTGCTCCTGTCCTTTCCATGTCAGAAAGAAAGCTGGTTTAAGTAAGTTTGAATGTGGCATGGTTGTCGGCACCAACAACAGCTGCACAACAGTTTCTGAGTATTTTAGAAACTGCTGATATTTCCCCACACAACCATCTCTAGAGTTTACAGAGAATTTTCTGAAAAATAGAAAGGATCCAATGAGCAGCAGGTTGTCTGGGTGAAAATGGCTTGTTGATGTCAAGAAGTCAGAGGAGAATGGCCAGATTGTGTTGAGCTGAGGCAACAGTGAAGCTATTTGCACACTGAAAACGATGACTAGTGATCATACAAAGTGAATGACATTCCCTGACTTCAGTGGACAATGGGTGAAAAAACACTGGCAACACAGAGTGAGTGGACCTGAGATAATTTTTCTGAACTATCAGGTGAGAGATTAAAGCAACTACCAATGAGAGCCCAGGATACTGTTGACTGATGTGTCATTTCGTAGTCGAGGGTCAATACTAGTCAACTGGAGCCTGGAAACTCTGCAAGCAACCAGCTGTCAGCTTCAAACAATGCAAAACAACCTAACTACATCTTTTTTTTTTTAAACGCCGCAAATCAAATAACCACCTGTTACGACCAAGCTATAGAAGAGCACACATAAATGCATAACACATTGAATGTTGAAGCAGATAAGCTACAGCAACAGAAGACCAGACTGGATGGCACTCCTGTCAATTAACAACAGGAAACTGAGGGTATAATTCACACAGGCTCACCAGAACTGGACAACAAATGATTGGAAATATGTTGCCTGACTTGAGGAGTCTTAACATTTAACATCGTCTGCTGTAACATTTAGATACTGGCGTCCAAATTGGGTGTAAACGACGTGAAAGAACAGATCCATCCCACATTGTATCAATGGCTGAGGATAGTGGTGGCGCGTAACGGTGTGGGACATGGTTTCTTGTAACACTTTGAGCCGAGCATCATTTAAACACCACATCATACCTGTTTATTGTTGCTGATCAAGTCCAGGATTGGGTTTCGATTACATTTCTCACAACTCGTCCTTGCACAGAGCTCCAACATCCCCAGGAAATCCACGTGCTCATTAATACTCAACTAAATAACAACCGTAAGAACACATCTAGCTCTCAGACGGCATTTTAATGAGTATGACAAAAAATGGCTATTATTCATAAAGTTATAGTCATATAAAGAAATTAATTCCACTGTTTCAATTTTCTAAGTTTCACCAGCAGTGACAGCCAACACCACCGTGTGACACCCCGTCTTGTTGGTCAGTGTTTTATTCACACACAGATACACAGCAGGAACACAAGTACGCATGTGTCTTGTTGCGCTCACGAGGGGCAACTGTCACCACATCACAGGGGTAGCATCTGACCTACAGAACACACATACGCACACACACACATATTTGTTGTGTATGTGTGTGTGTGCGTTGGCTCACTCTACTTGCCTCTGTCTTTGTCTCAATATTTCTCTTAAAGCCCAATCCCTCCTTTCTCCCTCATTAGTTTTCATTCCCTGCGCCGCTCTTTCCTTTTCTCTATCCTTCTCTCTCCACACAGAAGTAGGGCACAGTGGCTCGACTGTTTATAGCAATGCAGCTGCAAGCGGGGGAAAGAGCAAAGAGACACATCGGGGAGAAAACAGAGAGAAGGAGGGGAGAACACACTCAGCCCAGTTTAATATTTCTGCCCTTACGAAAAAAGAAAACACACACCCACACACACACCTTCTGCAGACGAGCCATTTCAGCTGGTGTCAAAGTCTGTCTTTATGACCTCATGATCAGCACGATCAACATCTCATGTAAGGCCTGCACACACAAACATACCCTTAACTGACCATAAATCAGTGGACGATTGTATTACTTTGTATCTCTGTTTAATTATTAATCTAACTGACAGGTCGTAGAAGGCATCATCTACCTTCTACGTAAGCGTAGCCTCACACAGAGACTAGCTTTCCTATTAGTATCTACATTAGATCAATTTCAATTTACCGACTCTCATTTCATTACTGGGACTGAGACAAACAAGTAGCGAATCCAATTTTACCGAAGAGAAAAGAGAAACCCTCACACTGACTGAAACCCTCCTTTAACTAGAGCAAATCTATATGTGGCAGCATGTGTGCATTCAGTTTAAGACGAGAGATGTATTGACTTTTAACACTACTCTTTGATTTTGCGTTAAATGTGACATGCTATGACCTTCCACAACAGATTGTGTGTGTGTGTTTTGATAATATTGGAAGAAGAGAGTAATAATTGTAATTCTTGTCTTATGACATGCAGCAGCACCAAAAACTACGCTGCACATTCATGCAAAACCCAAATTAACTAACAATACAGCTGCTGCAGAACAATGAGAGGGAAGGCTGCAATCAAACCACAAACTGCTCCCATAATTATCCTCTGGAGCTCGTTTAATTTCATGTAAGCTGATGAAGAGCAGCCTCTTTTTTGTCGCTGTCACTTAGTGGAAAATTTGTCGCCTGACTTTAACTATTTATTCATTTGAATTTTCCTTTAACCGACCGCAGATATTGTGCAACGACCCCGTGCATTAGATAACAGTTGGTGCTCAAAAAACAAAAACCCATCTTCCAGAAGACGCGTTAACTGGCTAATCCATGGCACATGACGATTAAACGAATGCAGAATGATAACTCAAGAGGCATTTACAAGTTATTTTAGAGCCGCCCCTCCCTCCACTCGAAAAGCGTTTTGCTTATTGTTCCCCTCAGTCGGATATTTGACCTTCACTGCGCAGCGTGACTTGCAGAGCTTGACTGTGAGATGAGCGTTTTCGTATTTGTCTGCAAAAAGGTCGAAACTTTCTTTGTGCCCAACTTGAATCTGAGTTTTAAGACGTGCACATATGACGATGACATTGTGGCAAAGCAACAAATCGGAGCCAATTATGCCCAAAATTGTAGCTCGGCCAGCTGATACGCTGACCGCAGATCGAGAGTTTCAGTGAAACAGCGGGCATCGAGTTTAAAACAATCAAATAAAAACCATAGAGTAATGAACAGCTGTGAAGGGGGATGAGGAGATCTAACTTCAAGGAGCATTAATGAAAAAGTGCGTCAGTGTGACAGGATCTTTATCTTACAGTCCATTATGTTAAAGCAAAGCAGCAAAAGTTAATAAAAGAACATACTCATAAGTATTATAATTTATACGATTAAATAAGAAATATAAACTTATAGGCAAGTACAAAAGCAAAAAGCTCCTTTACTTGTTTATTTAATAACTTTATTATATTACATAGCAGTGGTCTTTCATAAAAATAGAGGTGGAGTAGTAAGTAGTAGTCACAGTTTAGCCCCGTTTTGTTTGGCTCGTGTGCAAAATAATGCACATGCACAAGAAATTAAGGACCTGCTTATCAGAAGCAGCGACGCCGAAAACAAACAGCCAAACAAACACTAATGAAAAGCCACAGAGCAGCTTTCTACAGACACGTTTTGCACTCCCTATTCACAAAGTGTTTCATCTGAAGCTGTCACTGCTTTGTGGCTCTGCTCGGCCACTGATTAATTACACACCGATGACACAGAATTACACAGCTGAAATAGGACCACTCGTCTACAAACGCTCAAACATACACAACACGAATCTGCACACAAATGCTGTGACATGGTGCTGCTCTCTCACAGACACTCCTTGTCCATGTGTAGGTCACACACTGACATGTATGTAGCTGTGCGCACACACTCAGCTGACACAAAGCACTGCGCACACACACATATACGATGTGCAGTATCTTCCTACACTGCACACATAAAGTCTTTTCCAAAAAAGCAGCACCGCTGAGTATCAATCCGATTGGTTTCTCCAACAACACACACCCACGCATGGAGACAGGAGCAGGAGGCACTTACTGATTTTCTCCTCGGCTTGGGAGAAAGGGAAGCAGCACAGTTGACCCATGGCGCCTCCTTCCCTCTCCTCCTGTTCCCCTCGCCCTGCTGTTACCCCTCTTTTTCCTCAGCCCCTTGTTCTAAGCCTGACGGATGGAGGGAGAGCCCCGCTTCTCCTCCCGTCTTGCCCTCTGTGTCACTTGTTCTTCTCCCCTCTCAAAGGGCAGACAAACCCAGTGAGGATGAAAGCAACCAAACAAGAAAAAAACCCCAAAAAACCCTCCCTCTCCGTCCGCGCAGCCCGAAGAAGACAGAGAAAGACAGCAGACGCTGGAAAAAAATGAACGAGTGATTCCTTGCTCTTGCTCTACTTTGCACTAACACAGGGAGGAGGGGGGCGTGTATCAGAGAGAGGGAGAGAGATAGGGAAAGAGGGAGGAGAGAGAAAGAGAAGAGAATGGGAGAGCTGGACGGTGCATGTGTAGGAGACAAAAAGACAGAACAAATAAAGAGTGATTTTGGTTTGAAGTGAGCAAAGCAGGGGAGGG
Organism: Neolamprologus multifasciatus; assembly: GCF_963576455.1. Taxonomy (NCBI): domain Eukaryota; kingdom Metazoa; phylum Chordata; class Actinopteri; order Cichliformes; family Cichlidae; genus Neolamprologus; species Neolamprologus multifasciatus. Next base: position 6,914,668 of record NC_140453.1, read on the forward strand.
GCGTGCACGAGTAAGATAAAGAGTGCATGTGTGTGAAACTACATGAGGACAGAGGAGGAGGGCTGCACGTATGAGCAGGCTTCAGTGAGACGACACTGAGCAAGCCTTCGGATGTGGAAAAGGGAGCAGCGCGTGTGAGGAGACGGTGGACATCGCTCTGTGTTTGTGTGTGTGTGTGGAGGGGTCGGGTGCCTACAAGCTCCGCCTCCTCTCGTCACTGTAGCTTGAATAATGATTGTTGAACAGCCGGCAGCTGCAGCCTGCTACTGGGTTTATCTGTGTAATTTATGAGGTCTGGAATGGCATTAGGACGTGGTGAAATAAAGAGGATAACATAAATTACAGATAAAAAAAAAAAAGTAACAATTCTGGACTCAAGTGTGGATTATGACTAAAACAATAGTCCGGGCTAAACACCGACGTCCCAAGATGAGGGTCAAGGAAAGGCACATAAGGAGATTATCATCAGCTTCCTATATATATCCACTCTCTTATTGTGAAGGTTGCAGTCGTTCAGATGTAATGACTAGTAATTCAATGTGGCATTTACATCCTGGATCTCAATGAGCCTGACTGCGGGTGCTGAACTGCTAATGTCTTCTTTTTAACATCTTTACAGCAAGTTAGTTGGCAATAAGTGATTTTCAAATGCTAAACAAAAAATGGTTTGGAAGAAAAGTTTGTCATGGTTTCTCAATTTTTGCAGGTAAATATTTGCAAATTTTGTTTGTTGTCTGGTGACAGTTGTCTTAATTTTTTTGTTATTATTTGCAAAACCAGGTAAATGCGCTCTAGACGACATAGACTACTCCTTATTATTAGAGATGCAATCGATCATTATCCAACCTGGATATAAATTTAATTGGAAATAAGCATGTCAATTACTGGAAATACAGTTAGCAGATAGGGCTGGGCCATACTGGCAGGCATGTCTGACAGCGAGAGCAGTGTTAGCGCCTAAAAACTAAGATGCACAGTTCTTTGTAAATGATGCAGGAAAACTGATCCTGCTAACAGTGGAAACAACAAATGTTTCACCATTTGAGGTTAAAGCACATCACCGAGTACAGCCAGACCGAATCCACATGAGGAAGACTAGGGCTAGACCCACGACACAAAATATTTTCTAATTTTATATTTTATTACACAATACTGTGTAGTTCCTGAAGAGTTACAAGAATGATCTACATTTCTGTTAAACTGGTGTGTCAGGCAGTCAAAATTACAAAGGAAACCACTTCTTAGGCTACTTTTGTGCTCACATGTAGGACTGGGTATTGTCACTGATTTCTAGAATCAATTCGATTCCTATTCACAAGGTCTGGTAAATTTCGCCTAAGACAGTCAGAAATATTATAATTCTGATCATTTATCAGTACTGACACTTGTGAGACTTCATCAGAGGTGTAAGCATCACAGCAGATGCCTTCGTATCAAAGTAACTGAGGATAAAACACAGAAAAACATGAAGGAGATTTTCCTGGCCTGGCTTTTTATAGCAGATAACCTTAAAAATATTCTGCAGTAGAATAAAAACGGAAGAAAACATGACTCAGCATATGAACATTACCTGATGCTGCTGAAGTGAAGTTACAGAGGTTTTATTAGAGACGCTGCTAAGCATTTTGCCAATTTGTCATAATTTTAAAAAGTTTGAATTTCTGCTGTTCAATACTGAAGAAATGTAAACTAACTTAGGTAGTGTTTCATCATTGACAGTAACTCATTAACTGAAGAAGATGTACTATTACGTGTACTATTGAGATTTCTTTTTCTATTTCTTTCCTATGCCAGCAAGACTTAAGACTTTTGGCCTTTCAGACACTTATTAATATTTATATTCCTTATAAATGGTAAAAACATCATTTTTACATTACTATGTATATATTTCCTGTTTCTTCTGTACTGAAAAATGTATTGAACTGAGGTGCATGCAGATTTATGTGCCGTGACATCTGTTAGGAGAGATAAGTGAAAAGTATCGTCTGTGAATCGATTGGTTTCTTGTGCTTATCTTTAACGAGTACATCTCTTGGTCTTGGCTTAATCCAGCTCGATGATGTCAGCAGGTTTTTCAATATTTATATAAAAAAAAAAAAAGCTGCTCGACAGCAATGATGTAATGTGCATTATGGTGCCTAAAAATGCAGATGTTCCTGCTCCTCTCTCAGGTAAGCGTGAGGTCCTACATTCAAAGGCACTGACCTCAAAGAAGGATCGCAGATGGAGCTCGGTGTAACAGGCATTGCAACTATTCCAGCAAAGGAAAGAAAATGTTTTGCTTCATCCATCTGTGAAAATTTATTATGATAATGGCCAACAGAGTCAAAACAGACCATCAGATTGTGCCTGTTTTAATGAAGTTCTTCTCAGGGCGCAAAACACAAAATATGGACGCGCATGATCCCTGTAACACTTTCTCTGTGGAAACTCACACCTAAATCAAAACGATGGGCTGCTGAAGAAATTATATCCATGTATGTATATGCCACTTTCTAGCTCTGCAAGCCAACATGCAATCTGCAAAAAGTAGAGAAGCAAGGATCAATTTTACATGAGGATGGTGATGAGAACTGGGTCTCCAGGTGTAAGGCAGAGACCAAACAGCTGTAACCAAGGTAAGATTACAACCAGGAGCATGAGTATCACGCTGCATGATCTGTGCTGTGTGCCATGTGTATCTTTTAAGCCTTGCCAACACAATCCTTGTTCACCACCAGCTTCACCTGCCAGATTTTCCTCTCTAAAACTTCACCCTATACTCCACAATGAAATTAAAGTTAAAGAGTTGTTTTTTTTTTTTTTTAAATAAGGAGACAGATTCAGCGTGCACTGCAGACCCAGAAACATCCAGAGGTGCACAAGGAGTCTATTTTCAGGGGTACATAAGACAAATTTAAATAAGGTGAGTGAGGAGCCTCATTCTCCCTAAACTTAAGGTCTCAACTGGATGGGTCAAACACCAATACCTCCCCTTGCATGTTTTCAAGTTTCAATACCACTCTGTGGTTAGTTAGTAAGTGTTTGAAATCACGTGCGCATCTTCCATGGAAACTACAGGTGACCATGAAAATCTATAATTTTTTTTCTCCAGCAACCGGAGGCTGCCGGGGCCTCACCAACTGCTCTGTCGGTCTGCACGGCTGTGGCTTCCATATTCAAAGAATTTTTGATTTGGTTTTTCAGTCTTATGTCAATGTAACTTACATCAATATGGGAAAAAAAAACAACAAAAGCAAAGTCAAATTACAGGCAAACAAGTGTTAAGCTAAAATTTCTAGCCGTCGTTGTTGGAAGCACTTTGCTGTTACGCAGACGATTGTGTGAAACAATGAGGATTCAAGGAGAGTGACTACACACACGACACATAAAAACATAAGGGTGCATTCAAGTGTCCTCAACAACTCCCTTCAGAAGCTCTGCGGATTGGCCCTTGAGTAATAAATTACTCTCCACCAGTTCCAGGGACGCGTTTTTCTAGCTGCAAGTGTTCATGTGGGTCTGCTTAAAAGCACACCTCTACCCTCCAGCATTAATGGTGGATTACACACAAGGGCTAAGGGTAAGGGGAGATGTGTTAAAGGAAACGCACACACACACACACACACACACACACATATATATATATATATATATATATATATATATATATATATGTAAACCATGTGCATTGTGGAGTTTTATAAGCTGAGCTCAGCTGCGTAAGTAGACAGCGGAGCCCTTTCTCTAACTGAAGAATTCAGCTCACAGCTGCCACGTTTGACACAAACACACTCGCAGTTGTGAGGAGGTGTTCTCATTGATTTGCCTTGATTTCTATTGAGTATCAGTTACACCATAATAATACAGTATGTGTACACGCAACGCTTGGTATTGATTTTGGGCTTTTTAGTGTCAGATGTTCAGGGTTAGCCACAGGGTTACTTATGCAAACAAAAAGCGATGTGAGGATGTTTTATCCCAGAAGAACACATTTATTCTCCGCATGTTAAACCATAAAAACAGTTGGGGAAAATTAACACAGCAGTAATTGGAGGTATCTTAAGTACTCTTCCATTTAAGCCTCACAGTGCACACACAGCAATAGCTAAAAAAAGAAAAGAAAAAGACACAGTGTGGACTTTGTTTAGCTGATCTGAACTCATGGTGCCTCAGCACTTTGTCACAAGACAGGTTATGCACACAAAGCAAACAAGACAACTGCATACTTTAGATAACCGAGCTCTACTGAGAGCCTGTTGTTATCAATGCTATGTGATTATCTATACAAGTGCCCACAGTTATGTAAGACTGTGTAACACACCTGGCATTTCAATAAAATCAACCAATACTTACTTATATAATTACTATAAACATTTGGTCATATAATTTGGCATTTCAAATACATAAATCAAACCAACGCCTCTCCATCTATTCACTATGAACAAACTGAAAGTTATCTTATTGCTGCTAAGGTAAACTAAAGCTACAGGAAGGTAAATTATAAATCATCTTTCACTGCAAAGAAGATGAGATCTATTCAGCACAGAGGTGCAGATTTAGAGATTACTGCTCTCCTGGCGCGGTCGCCACAAAGTAGGATTTTTACCATAAAAACTCAAATTACTTATCAACCTAAAAAGGAAAAAAGATTACTCATCTGCATTGCACATTTCAGCCAAGACTGAACACAAAACCAAATGAGCTTTTTAGTGGATAATGTGGTCTTTCCACAGTGCAGACAGATGAGGTTTTTCTAATTGTCTGTTTTATTTAGACAGAAAACACCACATAAATTCACTTTACTTTGGCTGCTATAATGTAGCCTGTTTGCTCGTCTAAAGTAGCACGTCCCTCTCCACACACGGGCCTTGTTATCATGTTCAATTGTTTGTTGTGTTGAATCAATTTGGCGAAACTAATGTAAAGTAGCATTTTTCACGTGGTCGCTCCATCAGCGTTCACTCACACTCCAATAAACAAACTGTCCATTGAGCTGGGATCTGTATTTACTCATTCACAGGCTGGTGGTGCTTCTTTCGCTCAAACATACAATACTACTATGTGAAACCCTCAGGCTGTTTGCAAATGTCATTTTGGTAATGTTTTTTCCCCCAAAGTAACATGTAGTAACATGATTCTGGCAATTGGATATGCATCAGAAAGACATAAATTATGGTAAGTATTATGGTAATATCTAGGTAAGTAACAAAATTCTCTTTTGTATTTTAATCTTGAATATTTCACATGCATATGAAGAGATCAGCAGCCTGGTGTTGTTGGATTGAATCAAACATCATGTCCCAGAGGTTTTTCTATTGCAATCAGTGGTATCAATTCCTTCATTCTCCAGGAACTACCTACACATTCTTGCCAAATAAAGCCGGACATTGTAGAGCACCAAGATGAAGCCAGGTTAGAGTCTGACAGAAGGCCCAAGGATTTCATCCTGATACCTAATGGCAGGCAGGGTGCTGTTGCCTAGGCTGTGGAGGAATGTGCGTCCCTACATGGACATGCTTCACCAGACCATCACTGACCCACCACCAAACCGGTCATGCTGTGAATCAGACTGTGAATGATGTTACAGTCTCCAAACGCTTTCTCGTCTGTCACATGTGCTCAACGTGAACCTCCTCTCATTTGTGAAAAGCACAGGACGCCAGTGGTCGACCTGCCAGGTCTGGTATTCTGTGGCAAATGGGCTTGATACAGCCAGGCTCACTAGAGAGCATTCAGACATCAGTCCACCCTCATGAAGTCTGTTTCTGATTGTCTGGTCAGAGAGATTCCCACCAGTGTCCTGCTGGAGATCATTTTGTAGTTCTAGCAGCGCTCAGCCTGTTCCTCCTTGCACAAAGGAGCAGATACTGGTCCCGTTGATGGGTTAAGAACTTTTGACAGCCTTGTCCAGTTCTCCTCGACTAACTGTGTCCTCTAACTGTTCTGGCACTTCTCCATGCTCTTGAGACTCCATGCTTCTGGAGTAATGATGTGTCATCCTGGAGGAGATCGACTACCTGTACAGCCTCTGCAGCGTCCCGGGATCACCTCATGCTACCAGTAGTGACACTGACCCTAGCCAAATGCAAAACAGGTGAAAAACAGTCAGAAAAAAAATTATCAGTGGCCTCCACCTGTAAAACCAATTCTGTTCCTGTTTCTCCAACTTGATTAAGTAGATTTGTATCTGAGACATTTAATTGACTTGATGCTAAACTCTGATTAAAAAGCATTCTTTTATTTTATTTTTTTAAAAGCCACTACCCAGTCGTCCATCTTTTGCCAGTCCCTCTTGTCATTGCAGTGTCTCCTTAGCTCGGCCGAGCCTCCTCCACCTCGCCTTTTAAATCAAGCTTCAATTCGGTTGTCTGTTTAATCTCATCTTCACTCAAATCTCCAATTTTCTCTCACCATCTGTCTGGCCAACCTATCTGCCCTTTCCATCCGCACGATCTATTTAATTCTACTGATTGTGCAAGCCCGTTCCTCCCTCCTCCGCCTTTCCATTCTCTTCCCGCACTCATTTATCGTTCTCGATTAATCTTACTTATTTCTTGCTCTCTCCTTTTCAATCTCTTTCTGCTGTGCTTCCATCCTCCCATCTATTCGGCCGGATTATTTGCTCCTTTCTCCTTCTCTATTCTCATCTCCTTTATCTTGCTCCAACACACCTGCTATCCTCTTAGCGGTCACTACTGCAAATTGTCAGGTGCTTATAGTTTGCTGCGCTCCCTACAGATTCAGATGTCGACCTGAGATAACATAACCGTGTGCCGCGCATAAGCTTTACCGTTCTTTTTTGACATCTGAAAAATTCCTGGCAGGGCCTGCTTGATGCTGGAGCCTTGTTATCTGGGATAATGTGTAATTCCAGGATCATCATAATATTTCTTTTAAGATGTGAGATACAGCAGTGAGAGTCAAGAAACTGCTACTTGGCCATGAGACAAGACTAGACCCTAATCCTTCATACGACAGCTTGGCATTTTCATAGCGTGCATGAAGGACAAAGGTGATTGTGAAGGGGGTGTTAATCATGGCAGCACTGTCAACGTCCGCGCTCTTCCTCGTCAACATATTCTCATGGTATTCGTCGGGACTATGACACACTGCAGAATTTGTCAGACTAGCTGAGAAAATGACGTTGTTCCCAGATGATGGACAGTTGTCTTATAGTTTACTTCTAGTAGTAACACAGCATGCAATAAAACAAGCATCTGTTTTACTGTTCTGCGATCATTGGACTAATATTGTGTAATCTGACTGTGTACAATTCCTGATTTAAATCGGGCTCCCCTTCAAGGTCAACCTCAGTAGTCCCTATGGTTCAGCTTCAGCATTGCTGCTATTTTTAGGCAGTTCTGTGGGAATCTCGTTCGCTGCCTTTAAACTTCCTCTTTGATTAATAGTCGTTTTTCCTCCGGTGTGTCAAACTGGTGATCCTTTAACTGGATTTTTATTTCAGGGGAACTTGACGAGAGATAAATCTGGCGAGTCGATGGTATTCTTCTAGGTTCTCACTGCAAGGTTTACATGCTTCAAGACATTTTCATCCTAGGGAACAAATTAACAGTGCACAACTTAAATTGTGGCACAACTTGGTGTCGCTGGATTGACTGCGTTTGAACTGTGGACCTCAACTGAAACATGCTGGGTCAAAGCCAGAGACCCACTTTGCCACACAAAAATCAGGTCAGCTTGAAGGAGAAGTTTCACACCAATAGTTTGCTTACTCTGGTCCGAATCAGTTGATAAGTTTGGAAACTTGTAGCTTTTCCCCGTGACTTGGTTTCTTTTCACAGAGAAAAATCCAAGTGACCTCCACGCGAACCTAAAGGCGTCACTACAAACAATGTGTGAATGTTCAATCGGCTTATTGGCCAGATGTGTCTGAGGCGGGAGCAACAAAAACAAATAGAGGAAGAAGATGCTAAGTTGTGTACTATTAAGAAGTATACTGTGTATACTTAAATTATAGTGTACTATAGTCCCTTGCCACATCCCAGAATACACAGCACACATGGCTACAGAAAGTTTTTCTTAGCTCAGTCTTGCAACAAACCCCTGGTAGCTGTTTCAGATTAAGGTTGGATCGCCTTGGAGTACATGGTCTTGGTGCTGTTCTTTTGGTGAGCACGAGTGCTCACATCTGCTCAAATGAACCAGAGCTCAATTTGAAAGGGACTAAAAACTGCAGGTGTGAAAGGATCCTAAAGTGTGCTCTACAAATGTTCATGTAAGTAGTTATAAAACGATTTCCAGGTTGCGATTTAAAAGTGGCTCTGAAAGCAGTGAAAAGTGCACAAGAAGAAAAAAAACTTGAAGGAGAAACTGCCCAAGACATTTATGATTACATGAAAATTGTTTACATTTTTATTTTTGTACAATTCTGTTTTCCTCCCTTGTAAGCACATCCAGAGTTACTTAAGTATAAATTATGCTGGTCACACCAAAATTGGCAATACCTCTGTTTTATGAGATGGCGCTATATAGTACTAAATCGAAGGCCTTACACAGATGCTCCAGTGTAACAGACACTCATATCTTCCCTTCTTACAAGGAATTACAGAGGAGGAGGCGTGTACAGGAAGAGAGGTAGTGTATATTAAATTAAATCAATTATTAGAAACAGAGCCAGGCGGATATGCCAATATTACCACACGGGAAGCTTTAAGCATTAACAGTGAGAGCCTTTAGTATAATTAAGGCTCGTTTGTTTTACTGTTTTATTTCCCTAGCGTACCCAAAATTGTTGTGCTTACAGTCGAATGAGGACACTGATCACTGCTTTTAAAGCAGTAGTGACAGCCATAAAAACGCATCTTGTAACAAAAGATGAGAAATAAGGGGAGAAAATCTAAATTATCTGCTGAGTGACAACAAACAATGAACCATTACCGAAGTAATTCCAAAAAAAAGCATTTTTCCATGGTCCCTGCACTCGAATGTTTGGCATGTGTCTTTCAACAAATAAATGCAAGGCAGATAAGATTCAGCGGACCTACCCGTCCTTGTGCCTTCTACAAACCAGAGGAGTAAAAAGAAAAAAAATTAATAATTAATAATCCATCCAACGAAACCATCTATCTTTTTTTTTTTTTTTTTACAAAACTCTTAAATGTTCAAAACATCAGCGGCCCCTGAATGCCGTTAAACTCTTTACAGCTCAATTTTCATCCTTTAAATATTGTAAACCCCCGATTCAATATTTCTCCAGAGAGAAATTAGCCCACTTACACTCAAATTAACAAAACCGCATCATCAGTCTGTGTAGCTGCTGAGCGGAAAACGAGCACTGCCAAAGAGTTACTTCATAGAAGAAAGAAAACATGCAGCACAGTCTGTAAAGAAGTGAGTAACCTTATCTTAACAAAATACCAAAGGGTCAGAGAGCAACAAAGCACCTTCTTGAGTCCATGTGCACACAGTCCCACAGTGCTGCTGAGCACTTCTAGTCTCTGCATGCCTGTTAATAAGCATTTACACCCATTTATTTGGGTGTCTGTACATAAAGCTGTAGGTGTGAATACTGTAAATACCAAAAGGTCCCGAGTTGACCTAGACCTATTATTCTACCTCCACAGACACAGACTGGAAATAATACACTGACCATCTCCTACGTAAGGCTGCTTTTATTATAGGCTCGATTTCCCTTGGCTGTAACTACATACTAATGGGAAACTGTTCTACCTCTAGCGGGGGATAAAAAAAAAATAAATCAGGATAAGTATAACAGTTTAAATGTTCCAGGCACATTTTGTAGTGACATGAGTGATGAGGACACTTTTCAACACACGCACACAGACTTCTTTCATTGTTTTGACTCCGTGGCTTAAATTTATGTCACATTCCAACAGGCCAGCGAGTGGAAAGAGAACGAGAAGAGACTCAAGTGTTTTTTGGCGTCTTCGTGCTGAACTTTCAGCACCTGTCCAAACAAAAGTGCACAAACAGCTTTTCCATTTATTCTCTGGCCGCCAAAGAACAAAATAAGTCAGATAAACATGTCAGATTTTTGTAAAATCAGACCGTTTGTTTTATATTACATCTGCAACACAAACTCTACATAGTATCTTTTTAACTATTTCCTGTTTTGATTGATGAAATTATTTTTTCATGTGCAGGTGAGTTAAAAGCAAATAACATAGTTTTTCTTATTTTTAACTATGTGGTGTGAGCCTCACTGTTTGCACTTCACTTTGCTGTATATGTTAGGCACTATCGGCTTCTTTGGCAACACTGCAAACACAAACCAGTTGCTCCCTGTTGCATGAAATCCCTGCTTGCTTCAGGACCTGTACTACTAAACTGTAACCGCCACACCAAACTGATCTCTACCGAAAACATAAAAGTATACAACTTAAGAACATTACAACAGGCAACAAAAATCCCCCCCTTCACTCTTTGTTCTTGCACTCTGTACAGTCTTGCTTCTTCAAACATAAAAAGATGCCCTTTTAGATTACATTCAATGAGCTCTGTGGATTATGTTGTAGTGTGGATTATGGGATTAAGATATACACATGCAGACTCTGACCACTGTGTGAAAAAAAACAGAATGAGAGCCTGAATAATTCTGGATTTTATGTTTTTTACCAATCAATTTATAACTTGAATGCGTTAGGGTTTTACTGGATTTTTAGTTGATATTCTGCCTTTCCATTAAAATTAAACCGAGACTGTTCATCTCTTTGTAAATTCAGCAGGGGATCAAATAACCATTTCCCCTGCTGTATGTATTAATCAGATGCTTCGCTGACCCTCGACATGATCCCGTGAGAAACACGGATGTAGAGGAGAACAAGCCCGACCAGTTCATCGGGCGCTATCACCTGCAACGCATTATGATATTTTATGCAATATTTTGTAAGCAAGTACGAGGCCTTAATGAAAACTAACAGTATGCGATAAAGCTCCACTTTAAATTAGCCACGTTTTTAGCAATTTCCCATTTGAAATACGGTTGAAGTGCCAAGTCTATTCCCGCTGCATCGTCGTCTCCGTTGAGCCATAAAACAGCAGCAGGTGTGCTGGCTGAATAATTGCTCTCCTACAGAGAGAGTGATGACACACGCTGCTCATCATGTGTTCTTTGCTTTAAAGATTTCAAGTGTTCGTGCGGATGTCGGTCACTCTTAAACCACAGGTGTTTGGGAAGATGAATAGTTTGTTTTTCTTAACTGCTTCAATTCTGCCATTGTTGTGCACCGGTATAAGTAGATCCATCATACACAACATTTCTGCTCTTAATGCTGCTGTTGTAGCATGGCTGGCAGCAAGATGGAAAAAAAAAATCGGTTTGTATCGGTTTATTGGTGTGTTTGAGTGGTTTGTGGGAAAATGAAGAAACTCTGTTTCTAAACATAAAAAAGCACAGTGTGCTTTGGAGGGCATCCATCAATCTGGTTTGCTACAGAATAAAATCAAACACTATCGATGGCTCAGAGGAGAGGACTTTTGCGGTACAGACTCTCATCTTGCTCTCAGTGTTGCAACAAGTAGCCCAGTTATAGCGATCTAAAAATATGCTCAGGTCTCATGTCAGATTTCTGTCTCGTGTTGGTGAAGCTGTGATTATGGTCAGCATTGTTCTGGTGTTTAGTTAGGTGACGACGTTAACAGCTGTCACAAATATACAACACTCACAGGAATACTGACAGACACCAGTGCTACCCCTCAGTCCCATGATAGCTTCACCTATGGTATCAATTTGAAAATCCTTCCTTCTTCAGTTATCGCATTTACAACATTTTCAGAAAACCTCAGAACTTGTTTTTGACATCGAGGTAAGTGAGATTTGATTTTTTTTAGTAGATGCACGTATGGCATCAATTTGAAAACCCTAAGTTCCCTTGTTCTTAAGTTACTGTGCTCACAAAGTTGGGTTCCAAAACCCAGACAAGGACGAGCATGGTGGTCAGCATTTGCCGTCTTGGTCGCAATTTACTCCTCCCTCACCTCCATCAGCACTGGCTTTATCTTTATGTGGCTTTTACAGTTTGTGTATTAAGTGTTTAGTGTTGTGTATTAGTCCTGATGGACTAACAGTAGTTTAGGGGAGAAGCTTGAATCCGCCAGCCCACTCCGAGGTTGGTTCATGGTCTTCTTCTGTGTGTTTTAGCCGGGGCTCCCATCTCTTTTTGTTGCAGTTGTTTGTAGGTCACTATTTTCATTATTAAAGGCTTGTTGAATGGCGGCAGTGAGACCACGAGACTTTGCACAGTACAAAACATCACTACAGCTTCAGCTGAGTTATTGTAGTTCTTATTTTGTACGAGGACGATTTTGTTTTTCTCTTAAAGTTTACATAGTCTCGGTTTAAAGCTTACGTAACCTCTAAGCTTGAGGGACTCATCCACTTAAATCCTGCCTTTCCTAGTATTTTGCTCACACACAGCGAGCAGTATCACATCATATTTAAACTCTTCACTGTAACATTCAGTGTGCAGGCTGCATGGTAACATCAGAGCAATGGATGCAATATTTTCCCCCCATTTTCATACATTTTAAATAAGCGCTGTTTTGGAAAAACACTTGACAAAAAACACAAGCTTTTTGATGATGTGAAGTGTGAGGTAAACACCCCCCTCCCCTCGACTGTTTCTCACTCCCACACACACACACACACACACACACACAGTCGCTCTTTGTCTCTCACAGACAGCCCAGTGATCCACAAAACATTGTGACAGCCTAGTTACACTGACAGCTCTCTCACTCACACACACACTCACGCATACACAGCAATTACTGCAGATACTTGACAGCGAGACTTAGGAAGTGCTTGTGTGTGTGAGACTGAGGTATACACAACTCCTGTTAACTCCATGGTAACTAAGTGTAGGACAAATTTTGATGTGACGACATATCGGAGTGCTTTTTCTTGTGAAAGCTTTCTGCAAAATACCCTAACTAAAGTTTATGCCACTTTTCAGAGCCAAACTTTATTTCAGACTCATGACTGAGACTGAGTCATAAAAATATATAAATATTTCTACTGAAGTAAATATTGTAATTTTTTTGCTTTGAAGCCAAGAGAAATGAGATATTCAGTGGATCCTTTCATCTGAAAGACGAAGATGAAATCCACCATGAATCTTCCTTCAGTACTTCGGACCTGTTTTACTTGATGGCATCTGGCTTGGACCCCAAATTTTGATGCTTTTATCTGCTTATTAATTTAATTAATTTTAATTTAATAATTTACGGGCGATCGTAGCTCAAGAGTTGGGAGTTCGCCTTGTAATTGGAAGGTTGCTGGTTCGAGCCCCGGCTTGGACAGTCTCGGTCGTTGTGTCCTTGGGCAAGACACTTCACCCGTTGCCTACTGGTGGTGGTCAGAGGGCCCGGTGGCGCCAGTGTCCGGCAGCCTCGCCTCTGTCAGTGTGCCCCAGGGTGGCTGTGGCTACAATGTAGCTTGCCATCACCAGTGTGTGAATGTGTGTGTGAATGGGTGGATGACTGGTTGTGTAAAGCGCTTTGGGGTCCTTAGGGACTAGTAAAAGCGCTACACAAATACAGGCCATTTACCATTTACCATTTTTAATGACTGTTTAGGTTTTCTGCTACACTTAAAACATGAATGTAACGTCTGGGTGAAACCAAGGAAAAGGGGCTGATTTGCGTGGTTGCAAAAAGACTTCTGTACCTATAGAAGTCGGGCAAACGGCTTCTGTAAACACTTTCCTGATGAGTTAATGGGCTCAGTCACTCATTAGTTAGTCGGATCATTTTTTAAGATTTTGTAAATTCTGGTAATACTGTGTTAAGAAAGGATTATTTCGGGTTTGCAACAATCACAAAATAAGAACTTGTGATTGACAAGTTGTTAGCCAAAGAGCATGCGGTTTCACACTCAGACCTGCCTCTTCTCATCGCATCAGGTTTTCGTGAAAACATCTAAGGCTACGTTCACACTGCAGATCTTAATGCTCAACTCAGATTTTTTGATCAAATCCGATTTTTTTGTCTGCTTGTTCACACTACAAATAAAATGCGACAGCAAACGTGCTCTAGTGTGAACGCTCAAAGCGGCCCGCATGCGCAAAAGAAGACGTCACACACAACGCGCTCTGTTTAGACCCAGAGCAAACAGTATTGTTTGACTGATGGCCCTTAATATAAAGACTTCGGACTTCACGTTTCCCAATTTTTGCTTTAAGTTATTTTGTTATTTACATAATCATGTAAATAACCTAATAATGATCCTTATTGCTGTTTTAGAGGAGCAGTGCTTCAAAAGATAGTTGCAGATTTCTGTCAGAATCTGCAGATTATACAGTACAAATAAAATGTTCACGTTTCTCCAACGTTGTCTTCCCAACAGTTTCACCGGATGGCCAGGAAGCGTTCACGATGTCTTATCGGGTGCTTCTCCAGCGCTGATAATTGGTGTCTGTCTTGTGTCAGTGACGTAAAAGACGGATTTAATGCGACATGACCATCAAACAGCAGTCGCTTTCTAAAACATCGGATATGTATCGGATTCAGTACCACATACGAAAGTGACCCAGATCGGATTTGTGCCGTTCACACTGTCATACCATGATCGGATATGGGTCGCATAGGGTAAAAAAAAATCGGATTTGATGCGCTTTCGCCTGCAGTGTGAACGTAGCCAAAAAGCTTCAAAACAGGACTTCACAAACAAGTGGGTGACACCAAGGTGGTTTATGTTCTTACCCAGCACTCAAACCATATTTTATACTGCAAGCTGCATCCAGCATTTGCTAATTTAATCAACTCAATTTGAAAAGAGGGTCATCAGTCATTAAATTCAGCACTTCATTCATCTTTTCCTCCAGCTTTCTTGGAGTACCTTTCACATTTACTCACAGATATTATGAAGCATCACAGGTGACCCTATAGGGCGTTAAATACTGTGATACCACTGGTGTGGCTCCTCTGTGAATCCCACTCATAATAGAAAAACATGTGGCCAATGCACAGAAACAAGTCACTCAGTGTTTCCATCCCACTGTGAAACTAACTGAATGATTATTTTGTTTTTTAATTATCACACAAGTGATTTTCATTGAACCACAGACCACATTAATTAGGTCAGCAGAGTTTCTCAAGTTAAGACTTCTTAGTTGGCAGATTGAAACACTAATCAGTCACAGCTTAAAACTACATGATGGATGTTTTATGAAAAGCACCATAAGTGACCCTGAGAGAAGCATTTGTGCTTCTAATCTAAGTACAGCATGTTGCTTTGTTGGTATTTCAGAGCCGAGGGGCACATTTTCATTTTGTTTCTAAAAGCAGATTAAATGATTACAATAATTTAACATCTTTTTTTTTGCATTTTTTAATAACAAAATGTCTCCAATCTCATCTCATCATGCGAGGACAATCAGTCTATTGTTTTTCAATGACGCATGACAAGAAGTGGCCGCTCACAAACGAATCACGGCAATTTGTTTTATCCCAGACAGACAAAGCTGATGGAAGTAATCCTTTAAAAGACACGTTTTCCTCTAAACACAATTCCCTGTCGGCTCCCGGTAGCTGCTAGACAAGAAGAGCACAAACGTACTGACAGTCTGGCAGCATCCCAAGTCGACAGTGCCGTGTCAAATCATATCTGGCTACAGAGTAACAAACAGCACGACATCAATGACAAAGGAGCTGAACGGGCACGAGAATTATTCTACTTGATTCACATCAAACCGAACTAAAAGCATGAGCCATTCCCCTTCATGTTCCACTCACAGTAATGAAACTGCTTAAGTTTTTAAAGCAGAAACCTTCCAGTACTTCTTACATTTAGAGGAAATTTGAGTCATTATTCTCTACCGCCAGGTTTTCAAAGACCCGGCAGGCGTTAATACACAGCTGGGTGGTAATGGCTAAAATGGAAATTAGCTCTCTTGTGTAACACTGCTGTGTTTGATTAGACCACTGTGCCTCTCTTTTAAGTTCTGCTAAGTACTTGAGGTTTGATGGTGTTACACAAATCCCCTTAGAATAAAAAAGAAAACTGATCAAACCACCACCAACAACAGCAAATAGCAAGAAAATGAAAAAACTGTAGTCATACTGGCAGATAAAATCAGCAAAACCACCAAATCCTCATTCTAATGAATAACAAAACTGAGCTCCAGTTCACTTCTCAAATTAAAAAAATATTAAGCCAAACTGTTGTTGCTGTGAGCACATTTTACCCACAGCTATGAAAACCAAATTGTTGAGACTCTCATGTGAGCTGACAGCGCCCTCCGGTGGTTCAGCTTTGCCTCTGACACAACAAAACAAGCATCAAAAATAACTGTGTGAGTTTGTGCGTTCACTAACCGAGCTGTAGTGACGTTTCAGTGTGGTAATATCCATCTTGCTGCTTCTTCTTCAACATAGAACAAAGATCCACCCGCTCCACCGTCTGATCTCCAAAAAATCTGTGGTGATGAAACGAAAAACAGTCACAATGACAAGATAAAGACGCAGCGAGCACCGAGGCCTCCAGCAGATAATAAAGGCAGATGTCAGTCATATAGCCGCTTGATGGCAAAGAGCAGCGGGGGTGACAGCCAAATTTAAGCCTTTTTCACACGCGGCAGGTGGGAGAGAGAGGATGAGCACTCGTAAGCTGGGAATTCAAAGGATTATTACCTGCACTATTCTCATGCTGGAGTGATCAGATGTCAAATGTATTTTGCACCAGGGAGATGGCTTTAAATACATGGTACACTAGGTTTCTGTGTAAATTTGCATCTTAAAAACCACAAAAACTGAGTCAAAACATTACGAGATGCCATAGGCTACGTCCACACGTACACGGGTATTTTTGAAAACTGAGATTTTCCGTTTTTGTTTTAAAAAATAATCCCGTCCACACGTAAAGGCAGACATGAAGGAAAACGCTGCTAGGAACATGCCAAAGCAACAGGTGGCGATATATTCCTACCGTGCAGAAATGTTGGCCAATCAGAAGTCTAGAAGCCTCGGTGGGAAAAAGTAAACAAAGATGGGGCACAGAAGCAGAACCGAGTCATATGTGTGGAGGGACAGTAACTGTGTGTGTATATGTAAGCATTTAAACACTGCAGAGAGTACAATTAACAGTAATAGTATTGTAGAAATTTATTTCACCGAAACAATAACGTGGCGCACAGTGTGACGTCAAAAAATGCTCACACCTTTGACGCTGCGTTTTCTCCGTTTTTCTCGTCCACACGTAAATGCAAAAACTGAGTTTTCAAAAATATCCACCCTGGCCGGAGTTTTTAAAAATCTCCGTTTTCAGTGACCAAAAACGCCGTTTACGTGTGGACGAAAGGTGCAAACGCATAGAAAAATCTGCGTTTTCAAAAATACCCGGGTACGTGTGGACGTAGCCATAATGTTCAAGCACCGTGTCATCTATAGCAGCTGTGTGAGTCTTACAAGAAGTCCAAACCTTATAATGTGCTGTGCAGATTATGAATTTTTCATTGTATGAGAAACAAAGCACCTACTTGTCAGTGTAGTTGGAGTAAAGGGCCGGGTCCACACGCTTTATACCCTGAGAGAGACAAAGGAGAAAGGAAGTCGTATTAGTCACAGGTTGCGATAAACAAAGTGAAATTTCTGCACGCACACAAATGCACTGACAGGAAGAAGACAAGTACGCCGCCCGGCAGGCACCATAAGGATAAGCTAAGATAAAGTGTCAGAGGGAACGAGATAGATGCTATAATTCTTCTTCCCTCATCACCCACCCTCAACCATCTTTCATATATTCTTTGTTTATCTCCTCTCTCTTCTTGGTGTTTGGCCCTTAACCTTTACAGTAGTCATCACGAACTCTAAAGTGATATAAATTCAATTTCTTCTTAGTTATTAATTCTAATGGCCATTATCAGTTTCTGCTGGAGCCACAATGTGACATTTACCTACAGGTGAAACATTTTAACAGCTGCTGAGAGGAAGGGGAGGGAGAAGCACCAGTGCAGATGGTGTAGATAAAAGCAGCTTTTTATTAAAAACAACACAAACCTGAGATCGGAGTTTTGAAGCTCTGGACAGCTTCATAATGGTGAGGTGGGGTTCAAACCCTCGGCAGTCTCCTTGCAGAAGCCCCTGCTCCTCGAAACGGCTCCGCAACAACTCTGCAACAGACGTGCGCACATTTATTTTTAATATAAACCTTCTCCCACTGAGTCATTCAATTAAATACTGAAAATAAGCACATCAAAAAATTCAGCACATTTTCACAGCAAACCAAAACAAGCACATTTAATAAACTAAAAGGAAGGATGATAACTGATATAATGATACACATGCATAAATATAGAGAACATGACGTGGATTCTAATGCACAATAACGTGACTCCATTTCTTCCGCTCAAGCATCTCGACTCCCTATTATAGATTTTTTTTACTGCTATAACAGAGCAGACAAATGGAGCGGCCACAGATGGCTGAGAATGTGTGTCGGATGATGGGGAAAAAAGCTTTTAGCCCAAATATCATTTATCTACTGAGATAAAGATAGATAAGTGAACAAAGGCGTGAACACACAGACAAGCCTGCAAGGACAAATATACAGACAAACAGTGTTTAGAGTCAGACTACAGAGGTATTTTTAGATGAGGAGCTCTACAGGGAGAGAAAGGTTAGTATATAATCAATACCAGTGGTGGAAAGTACAGACAAGATGACGAGAGGGCCTGACTTCCTGTCTTATATTTCCTTTTCTTATAGCACTTCCCATAAGGAATTTTGAGTAATTTTCTGCAAAAACAACAACCGGAGCCGTTCTTTATGAATGCTGCTTGTTAAACTTCCAACTTTTCTAAATGCTTCATAAGTAGGGCTTCAAAAGAAGCTTCAGTCTACGTGAAAACTTTAATGTTTCAACATAAAACTTTGTAGCGGTACTAATGTTACTACTAATGAGGAAAGCCTTATAAACTCAGAGATTCACAGGGGGTGGGGGGGCCATTAAAATATTCCATTCATCCCATAAAATGTAACTCTACACCTTTAACTTGTTTAATATGCAAAGATCTATGACTTTCATATCAGCCCTTTTGCATTATCCTTCCACTTGCCTGCAACTCGTCTCCCAGAGTCCTCCACACTCTCAAATTCTCCAGCTTGTTTTGATAACCAGATGAGAAAAGCCCTGTTCATTAATGTCTTAACCAGGAGGTCCTGGAACAGGTCCTGGTGCTGCTGAGAATTCAATACAGCCATCCAAGCAAAGCTTTTACATACATTAACATTAGTGCAGTAAAAGCTTCCCAGCCAAAGAAACATCAGCATTTTCTTTGAACCTTAATTGTCACTTTCTCTCCTCTGTCTGCGTTTCTGTTTCGTCCGGAGGAGCACAGGAGACGTACACGATGAAGCAGAGAGCGGAGGAAAGAGCGAAACACCAGCACGGACGTAACATCAGCCAAGCAACACAGCGATTTTGCAATACGTGGCACGCTGCTTTGACAGATCATGGCATCCATGCAACCAAAAGATTTAAAAAACCTGCATAAAAGGTGTGAAATATGAATTTATTCCCTGCACTTTGGTCTCAGTGTGCATCAATACCATTTAATTTCAATGCAAGTGTTACCAGCTGTCCAGTTAGCATTCCCCACTGTCCGCCATTTAGTATTACCTGGTACTGTTCTCTGCTTCAAACAGCTTCAAGTTTCACTAAGATTGATATCTGGTGCCAGCTTACTGATAATTGTATCATAACAGGATGTGATACACTATATACTCACATCAGCATTTCATCCCACTTCTTTTAAGTTAGATAACCTTGTCCCAAATCACTGGTTCTGGCAAGTTAGCCCCAGCTAATTACAGCCATGCCCAAAACCCATCGCTGTCTGATTCAGTGTTTTTGAGACTTAGATAAAATAAAACCCCCTCAAACGCTCAGCTCAAAAGTAATAATATGTAGAAACTTTGCCTTTGTAGCTCTGTATAAAACAAAACAGCTTCTGTTTTGCTGAATTACACCAAACCCTGACATTGAATTCTTTCTGGGATTTGCCTTTGCTTGGCCAATGTAGCACATTTTTGGCTCTCAGCAGCAAATCTCAGCATGAGCAGCTACAAATCCCACAAAAACAGTAATGCTGCCCAAACACTATATGTTCACTTTAATATAGAACATCTCACAGAGGTAGAAACAATCGAAAAACCTTAAGTATCATACACACATTAATTACAGCATACTTCCAATTTAACTGTTAAGGGTGCAAATGGAAAGTATTAAGTGAAGGTCACCTCATTTACTGTGTATGTGTGTGTGTGTGTGTGTGTGTGTGTGTGTGTGTGTGTGTGTGTGTGTGTGTGTGTGTGTGTGTGTGTGTGTTTTAGTGGTGCAAGAGTATTGGAGTGGGAATCCTCTTAGAAATGGCTTAATGTTGTTGCCAGAGGCACAACACAAAAACAAACACGCAAAAGATTCTGAAGGCACCCACACACGAGGATTTAGGCACAAGAAGAAAAATGTAGGAACAGAAATGTTGACATGTACACACACACACACACACACACACACACACACACACACACACAGAGATAACAGAAAAGGAAAAACACCAAAAATTCCATTTTATTTAATCAGATCGACTAAATTACAGATGAGGACGTGTTCACACTGTGAAGTCTCAAGTCTCTGCACTACATAGAGTATGACTTTAATCATTTCTACACGTTTGTACGATGTATAACTTTGACCCGGAGGTTCTTACCAAACTGGTTGCCATTTATTTTAAGAATTCCGCTATTCTCGTTTTACCAGGTCCTCTGTTGTCTCCGAGACAAACGTCAGGCTTAGACTTTCCATGACTTCTGAATGAGAGACTTATGACTTAAAACATCTTAAAAGATCTTAAACATCTCCTTCTCTTGCAGTTGTCTAATCATTGATACCCATAAGAAAGGCTCCACCACATCAAGCATCCACCTGCATTAAGGTGTTTTAAGCTTCGTAGTGTCTCGAGAAGGAAAAACCCTCCAACTGTACATACTTTTAATTGATCTCATATGTAGAAACGTAAGCAGACACTATTAGCTACTAGCAGCTGATTCCAACTTCAGACACCCCTCCAGAGTGCACACCAAGCCAAGTACAATATCACATTAGCATTGAATTTCACCCTCTGCTAAAGCGTGAAAAGCAATTAGAATAAAAATGTCACTCAGTGCTTTCAAACCTAAACACCAAAGAGACAGAGAGAGGAAGGATGACCACAAGAGCAAGAAGCTAAATGTTTGCCACTGACCTGCCAAGCTGTCCAGTGTGTGTCTGTGTTGTCCGGAGGCCAGTCCGACAAACACCACCTCCTTCCTGAAATGACTTATCCCTGAGAAGGGCAAGACCAGATCCCTCCCACCCAGCAACTCAGCCAGTGACGGCTCAACCTGAGCCAGCACCGCTGCCGCCCTAAAAGGAAATATACACATGAATATACACAACACACAAACACGCACACACATTCATGACTTAATCCCCTCTCTCGCTCCCTTCCTGTCACATTACATAATGGGAGAATCTAGTGATTACTAATAACACCATCTTCTTCTTGATGGGATTAAGCATCACTTCATCACATAACGCAGCTCCGATGTCCCCAAGTGTCACGGAGTTAGCTCACAAAAACACAGACTGCCTTTATATTTCCATCAGCCTCTAAAGCTATGCGAGAACAGCAATTTCAAACTCAAATCTTTATTTTTCTACTGACTTTCAAAATACTTCAGTTATATATGATATGTGCAGTGGCAGAATTTGAACTCATTTAGTATTTTAGCCTTTAGGATGTGTGTGGGACAGATATGTGCTGACAGAGTAAAAAATAACTGAAAATGCTTAAAATGATTAAAAGAAAGTTTAAGATGAAAACGACTAAGCTGATTAAGACAAGGCTTACTCTAAAACATCCAAACCGCTCGTAAAAATGTACAGCCTGACCGTCGTGGAAGTGCTGAGAGGAAAAGATAAGACAAGCCGTACCTAATGTGACACGTTGGTAATTAGTCACTGCCGACACTGCATCCATATATTTACTTCTGCAACAGGATTTTGCCGAGCTATCAGAGCTATCTGATGTTGTGATAATGTGCAGCTTTAAAGAGGCTAAATGGGATTCAATGAGAAAATTTGATTCTGACAGTAAACTAGTTTGAGAGCACTCTGTTTGATTGAAGTTCGGCATTTTAGGATTACTGTGCATTTTATGCTCAGAGAACAAATAAAGAAAATGGAGAAACCGGAACAAAAGAGATGTTGTTCTAGTCAACCTACATCCCAAGACACGACACCTGCTGTCACTGAGTACACCGCTGCTACATGCATGTGTGCATGTTTGGGGGGGAAAAAAAGCTGCTGAGGATTCTCCGCATGGAGGAGGAGGAGCGACCCAACACAGTAATCTGGGGGATACAATGATCTCAGTGAGGGGCAGAAATTTGTTTTGGTAAAACAGTTTTTTGTTGCATAGCTTTGGCCATTTTATTTGCCGCCCCTCTCTGAGCCTGGGTCTGCTGGAGGTTCCTTCCTATTAAAAGGGAGTTTTTCCTTCCCACTGTCACCTAGTGCTTGCTCATAGAGGGTTGTGCAATACTGAAGGGTTTCTTTCTTATATTTTAGGGATTTTACCTTACAATATAAAGCACCATGAGGTGACTGTGGTTGTAATTTGCCACTAAGTTTACCTGAGTTGAACTGAATTGAATCTGAGTCCTCTTAGGTACAATAATGAGCCTCGGCCCAGCCCTGTAATGTAGCATCCAATGTGTGTTATAAAAAAAAAAAGAAGCTCTGAAGGAATGAATCAAAGAGCTGCAAGAATGTGTGTGTGTGAGAATGTGGCTCGCAGTGCTAGAGTGATCAATAAGACCAGAAAAGTGGAATATAAAAAGCAACCCACAACGCTGTGAGCACTTAGATGATCATTTTCAAGCTCACAGAGAGAAGCTCTGCTGTAACTAATAACATTAACAATAGCCGTCTTTTTACTGTTACTACTCAAGGCCATTTTTAATGCTATGAGTAACAACTGAGTTCAAAATGGCTGCTGTAAAAAAATCATTTTGTTGTGCGATCAACAGAAGACTTTTGTGACAGAAGTCATTTTATTATGTCGCAGTAAGAAAAGGATGGGTATCTAAATGATAATTAACTTCTTCAGTCTGAGGGCGACTCTTATTCAGAGCAAAGTTTACTTCCTGATGTAACTACTAAAACATAATTTATTGCTGTCATGAACAATATAATGTCTGCTTTTTAATGTTAGTGTGCTATAGCATGACCAAAATATGACATGCACTTACATTCTACAATCTAGTTATAGTTAGTTAAAGAAGCAAAGGTCATTTCAATTTGGGTGTCATAGTATTCATATGAACTTCTGTGTGTGTGATGTGATGTGGATGTCAGCATGCGCACCAACTCACAGGTCTACTTGCTCCTGATTGGCAAGATGAGTGACTAAAAGCGTGATGTGAAGAGTTGGGACAGGGATCATAGCTTTGGCCAGTCGGGGGTCCTGCTGGAGCACGGCCTCTTGAACCTCACTCACAGCTGAGCTTATCTGTCAGTGGACAGAGAGCAGAAGTCAGTTAAAAGCCACGTCCTTAAACTGTGATTTCATATTGACTGTATGAAAGAGGAAACTAAACTGACAGCTATCAGCCTGAGAGAAACTTGAGGTTTGTTAAAGAACACCTGCCAAGGCCCAGGTGAGGTTCGTAGTGTTGGTTACCATAGTAACTGTCCCTTGATTTCCTTCACTTTCCTGTTAACAAACTCAGAGCTTTCAGTAAACCCACTTTCTGGAGGAGACCCTTTTTTCTAAACACACAGCTTTTTATAGATGAAGAAAGGAAAGATGCTATGTGCATAAACTCCACCTGCTCCAGCTTCTTACCTGAGTGTTAGTAATGGGGATGGAGACAAAGTAATTGGGTCGCTGGCTCTCTTTCTTTTTCTTCTTCTTGTCCCCATCGTCCTCACTGTCCACTCGGCCCTCGCTGTCTCCTCGCTTTCTCTTTCTCTTTTTCTTAGTTGACTCTTGGCTGGGGACTACGGACAACAGCAAAATGAAAGTTACAATTAAAAATATCAATTGAAAGGTCCCAAATCGTGAAAACACATCCTATTTTGTTATGTAGTTCTAATGGAGTTGGAGGTGTAAAATATAAGCTATGAAAATATGAAGTTGCTTCTGATTCCGCTCCTCTAGCACCAACACCAGTATGAAAAAAACTGGACATCATGCTAAGGATTTGCATAAAAATAAATATAATACAGGATCAGGACAGTGAAAACAGACCACTTATTAGCCACAACGTGCCCGCTTGACTTGTCATCAAGGCTTCTTAATAGTGGGGGAAAAATGCTGCTAATTCAAGTAATTATAAAACATTAGGAACATACATAGTGCTTTCCATGTTGTTGGGCTGGCCAAAGCAAATGGAAGCTCTGACAATAAGTTTTCAGAAGTATCAGAACACTTCAGCGTTGTCTTCATCAGTTTCTTCCTCTCCCTCCTCAACTTCCTTCTAGTCTTCTTCTCACTTGATCCTGAAGGAGCTGTCAAAAAGCAAACAAGTTTAGCATACTGTATATACATGAACTGAATATACAAATGAAAAAAAGAACAGACATGCAGTGTTACCCACAGACTCGACATGGCTCATGAAATAGTGTGCTAGAAACAGCACCAGAACCCAAAATTATGATACCCAAAATCTGAAAGTCTGAGAATCATACAAGACGTGTTGGTACTGAGTACTAAGTTTCTGGCACCGTAACATTTTTACAGTGTGCTTAAGTTGCTTAGGTGCAGAATGCCGGCATAGAAGATTGTGTTCTTCTAACGTTAAATTATTGCAACTGTACGAGTCATCATCTAAATTGCATCTGGACTTTGACTCAGGCAGAACCGCATTATAAAACGTGTTAAGCCATAATCTTAAGAGTTTCTGGCAAAAACTTAAAGTTATGTTTGGTCACCTCATAAAATTTTAAAAAGCAGTTATGAAACCTTTTTTCATTTAAATTCAATCATGCAAGGACATGTGGCAAGCGTGTTTACTAGTCTATTGTTTTCCACGCTCACATTTGATAAATATTGCTTTGCTAAATAAAACACAGATTTCAAATTATGTGGTACCAGGAAGCCAACAAAAAAGTGAATCTATTCCCCAATTAAACCAAAGATTAGTCAGTATTGTATGACAGTTTCAGCCATTTTTTTTTTAACTTACTGGACACCGAGGCAGCTTCAGGATCTGCAGGACTTTCCTGGACCTCCATGCCGACTGCCCCTGTCTGGGCTGAAGTCATCACCATCTCTCTCAGCTCCTTGTGCTCTTCTCCGACCTCCTTTCCTGCCAGATTTTCATCACCCTCATCATCCTCATCTGATGCAACTGCAGTTGTGTCTCTTCCGTAGGAGATGCTGGCTGGTTGCATATCACACAAGGTGAGCAGATGATGATAGGACGGTGCTGTCACCTAAAACAGAGAGGCCATGTATCATTTCCAGGTTACACTTTCTGCAGCCAGCTTGATTTTTCCCTTCATTACCTGAAATCTGAACCGCTGTGCAGGCGGCTTGAGGCGAAGAGCTCTGGCTTGTTGGGAATGACCGACAGATACTGAATGCTGACTCCTAAGCAGCACTTCATTAACAGCACATATCCTCTGTAAACACGCGCTTTGTGAACGCTTAGACCCGAGGCTCAATATCACACGGCTGAAGATCATAACACACAAGTCTGTTCAATTTTAGATATAAACTTTTAGATTTTTAAACAGAGAAATATGTGAAGTAGGCATCACAGAGAACAACATTGCAACTACCACACAAAAAAAACAACAACAACAAAAAAAACACAAGTCTGCAGCTTTTTATGAAACTCAAAAGACTGGCTTTACCTCCGTTTACAACACCTGTTGAAATATATCAGAGCCATGCTGCAGAACATCTGCTGAGCTACACAACTGTTAGCTAACTCTCTCTAACGGAGCTGTGCTACTGTTTATCAAATTAAACGAAATACGTGCACATTTTTCTTACTTTTCTTTATATCGAGCTGGTAGTGTTTGTATCAAAACTGGTAAGGTAAATAACACAAAATAATATTCATGCCAACGCGCTAAGTAGCAGGACCTACCGGAAGCATTCATTTGTAAACAATATCAAACTTCCGGTCTAGAAAAAAACTAAAACAAACATTTTCAAAATAAAAGTACAAGTTATATGTCCTCTCCATTTAGGAAAACAAAGACACTAAAGACACAATCATATTCATCCAGCTTAGTTTAACTTCATATTTACTATTTTTTTCCACCTTAATTTTCCCTTTCATGAATGCCTTTCTGCAGAAGCTCTACGCCCCAGGGGGCCTCAAAACACGGTTTAAGTACCACAGTGCTAATCTAAAGAATTAATAACACGTCATTTATGTGACATTAATTTGGCGTTGCTAGCAAATCAAAGGACCGGATTAAACGTAATTATTCCGTCAAATACTAGAATACAGCGCAGTTTATATTAGTTCATTTTTATTTAGATGACAAACTTTACACGAACCATAAAGCAAAAAAAAAAAAAAGAAAAAAGAAAAAAAAAGTTTGTCACACACAATTTTTCATTTTCTATGAATATAATGTATACATGTATAAAGTGGCTTATCATTGAATATGTGGTCTTTGCACTCTTTAGTCTTTCTTAGAGTGAATAAAGGTCAAGAATATCGAAAATAACAGCAGAAATATTAGCTGAACTAGGTTAAATTATACTGTAAATACACTGGTGTTTGGAACTGTTCAGGACCCCTCAATTTAAAAAAAAAAAAAAAAAGGGAAAAAAGAAAAAGAAGACAACAGATGTTTTTTTTACATTTTTATTCACAATTTTAAACATTGGCTTGATTTTTTTTTTCCTGAAAGATGAAAATAACTTGCAGATTTACATAGCAACTGTGAAACTAATCACAATACATTTGACTTTGATATAAATATATTTATAATTTATCTTAATGATCAAAGGACTTACGATGTCACTGTGTACATATAGCTGTAACTGTCACTTTTGTTTTTTTTAGAGATAAACAGCAGTTGGTACAGTTGAAAGTAGTTTTATGGCTATCTACACCCATATACTGTGTCTCTGACCTCTTCTTTGACACTTCATTATCACACCTGTTGACTCTGCAACTACCCTTACAGCTGAAATATCTTAAAGTACTGAAATAAAGGTCACAAAGACAATTCTGTGCTGCCCTTTTGTTTCACAATGTACAAAATAATTATTTTGCATGATCAAAACCATAAAATCTTCGCTTCCTACTCAAATGGTCAGAGCAATCTACACTACTGAAGTGATACAGCGCAAAAAAAATTTGATTACAAAAGAGTAATGCATGGGACATATTTACAGTTTCTTTGACTTGTGATATCTGACTTTACACTATGAAAATCCCAAAAAGGATTGAATTCTCATTAATCGACCACCACTATTACTACTTTTAGCAGTGACATTCTGTGTCTTTCCACTTGTATCTTTAATTGTCTGGATATCTGCGTGCTGCAGTAATGCCTTACGAATTTCAGAAATGGCATCGTTATTTTGCTGACACTGCAACAATCCATGCACTGTCTCATGGTAGAACACATGGAATGGTAACATAGCATTAGAAACGTCATTCCATGTTTTCATTAAAGCTACATGCTTGGGTTCATGTGTGTGATGCATCAAAACCAGAATGACAGGCTGAGAACCTACAGAGAGCAAAAAAGAGGAGACGGATTACGAGAACATAACATAACAGTGGAAAAGTATTAAAAGAAAAAAATTTAATGGCTACAGATTTTCTTATACTATAGAAACATTAGACAAAATTCATGCTATTCTTGATGCTTTTAAAAGCTCATCATTATTATGAGTTACTTTCAGGTTGTATTCTCAAACCCAAAAATGTCTCATAAAACACAACTGCAATTTTTTGAATGCATGACTAATTTAATTCTTTCCCTTACCTTTGACTTGCGTCATGGCTGCATCAATATCTGTCCCCATACGTGAAACAATGGGACAGAAGACAATAATGGCCTGGCAATCCTGATCGCTTTCTTTCTGTTCGATCAAATTCAAATCTGGATCCTCACTTAAAGCCTTTACTTTTTCCAGTATCTGTTGATGGGCATTAAAGGTTTGTCCACTTTTCACCATCTTGTACTTCAGTGTGGCTATAGAAATAATACAAAAAAATACAAATAAAGACCAAGTTAAATTCACAGGAGAATCAAATTAAACTTCCTGGAATACAGTGATTCATGATAAATGAAATAAAAGACTTTGCTTCAATGAGTGAAATCAATTTATTAATATAGCACAAAAAATTCTTGCTTAAATTTCCAAAACATTACTAGAATGATTAACAGAGCTGTCTGAGTCTTTTAAATATAAAGTCTTGAGTTGAACAGGTTTTAAACATAGTGTTTTAGATCATCTAAATGCAAATATAAAAATGTTAAGCATTCTCGAAAACAATATATGTGCTCAGGTAACTATACACTTTACAATATGCAGCTGAAATTTTAGGGTTTATTTTTCAATAAATTTTTTTAGAGTGGAACAAAATATCATTTGATACACTGTACTGCCAAAGGTATTTGCTTGTCTGCTTCTACACACATATGAACTTAAGTGGCATACCATTCTTAATCTATATGGTTTAATATGATGCCAGCCCATTGTTTTCAGCTATAACAGTTTCTAACTCTTCTCGGAAGGCTTTCCACAACGTTTAGGAGTGTTTATGGGAGTTTTTGAGCATTCTTCCAGAAGCACATTTGTGAGGTCAGACATTGATGTTGACGAGAGGCCCTGGCTCGCAATCTCTGCTTTAATTCAACTGAATGTTGTCCTGTTAGGTTGAGGTCAGGACTCTGTCCAGGCCAGTCAAGTTCAGTCATGTTCCTTCTATGTTGGAATAGAAAGGGGGCATCCCCAAACTGTTCCCACAAAGTTGGGAGAATAAAATATTTCAAAATATCTTGGTTTGCTAAAGCATTAAGGGGCCAAGCCCAATTCCTGAAAAACCATGCCCCATGATCCAAGCTATGATCCCCCTTCCACCAAACTTTGCACTTGGCACAATGCTGTCAGACAAGTACTGTTTTCCTGGCAATCGCCAAACCCAGACTCATCAATCAGATTGCCAGACAAAGACGTGAGATTCGTCACTTGAGAGAACACGTCTCAAATGCTTCAGTAATGTCGTGTTTTACACCACTGCATCTAACACTTTGGACTTATTGAAATAAAGCTTGGATCTAGCACCTTGGCTACGGAACACCATCCCATGACTCTACGCATTATGTGCCTCGCTAAATCCGCTCTGTGATTTTACGTGGTCTACCACTTAGTGGCTGAGTTGCTGTCATTCCCAATCATTTCCAGTCACTGAGAGTTGATTGTGAAATATTTAGCAGCAAGAAAAGTTTACAACTGCACTTGTCAGACAGCTGGTGTTTTTTTCACGATACCATGCTGGAATTCACAGAGTAAACTATTCTTTCAGAATTGTCTGTAGAAGCAGTCTGCATGGTTAGGTGCTTGATTTTATACACCTGTGACCATGGAAGTGATTAGAACACCTGAATTCAATCATCTGGATGGGTGAGTGATTACCTATAGTGTGTATAACAGTGTATTAAGTTAGATTTCTGAGATTTTTCTTAACATATAATAAGTGAATATTGAATATTGCCTGGAGTTGGAAACCTTAAAACCTGGTCAATAATACAACCTTACATTTTAACAGTGAAGAGCTAAATTTACCTTGTCTTTTCTGTGGATGGTCACGCTTGAAAGAAGGAGAGCGTGACAACCGATTTGCACTACTGGTACTTGTATCTAACAAATATTCATGTAAAACAGCTATGTAGCTATATATGGCTATTGTTAAATAGCCATACATAGCTCCATATGCATGTGTCTGTGTGTCACTAGAGTGTAAGTAAAAGAAGGGGAAATTTACCTTGTTGTATTTCTGGAAGGTCACTAGTTTGGCTATTGTGACTACTTGACGAAGAACCTGTTGAGTACAAGGGCATAACACATTTACAAGAAATAAAAAAAAATACAACTTATGAATGTATGTAAAAATCTTAACTGTACTTAAGTAATAATTTACCATATCGTCATATACTATAGTTTTATACTATATGTAAGGGGTTTCTGAAAACCTATCCTGTGAATGACAACATAGCAGAATTTTGACTGACTTGACCTTTTCCATGTGTTTGTGATTCATGTGCAAGATTTAACACTTGAAGCAGACTGCTACACCAGCGGATTTTGTGGCAGGAACTTAAATCAGATAAAATTACACGAATGTTTGCACTTTTACTTTTAATTCTAACCAGTGAGAAATACATAAAATCAACTAAATGAAAAGCCAGCAGTGTTTAAATTACTGACTAAAAAGAAGATGCCTGTTGAATCTACACTCATGAACTTACAACACGTTAAGATTAGGCTGATTATACAAATCATTTCATTATAATTACTTTTGTGGTTCTGTTTTTTTTTTAATTATTATTATTAGTTTGCGGCATAAGGTATGTGTTTCTGACACCTATACTCAATTGCTGCAACAAGAAGCCTACTTACTTATAGTACCATCTAAATGCAAAACATGTTGCAGCGAGCACAGAAACTGTGGGAGCTGTTAGCCCTAGCCGTTCGAGTACCAACAAAAGGTGTCGGCAGCCCAAACTTGATGAAATGACTGGTTTTAGGACCAGACAAACTTACAAATTCTCTCAGAAAATGGATTGCTGTAGACCACCATCAGTGGTACAAGATAGGGGGTTAGAAAATGTGCTATTTAGAGTCAGGTGATCCAACTTTCCAAATGCCATGCAGAAAAACTATATCATGTAAAATTCAACAGCTTTATGACACTGAAAAGCAAGCAAATAATATTAAATTCGATTAATAGAGATTCATTAATTACAAAACCTCTAGTTAATTAGATTAATTTTTTTTAATCGGGTCCCACCTCAATATAAATATTTACATTTTATTTTCTCTAACAGTGTAGAATAAATATTCCCAAAACACTGCCACTTACCTTCCAGTTTATCGGCTGTTTTTTCATCCTTGCGTCTTTTGTCTTTAAGCAAAACATATTCCTCTGCAGAAGAGAAGAAAAAAATCAGAGAAAACGGAGGTTGGACATTTTTGTTGCTGTCATCCTATTGGATTGGCATGACTTCTAAACAACATGGAAAAAGACCTGCTGTGCAAGCTGGGCCTGCAGGAGCAAAAGACAAGATGCCCCAATACTGTTAGATGTAGATATTTGCATTGTACTGTCAGTCTATTCAAGCTTCATCAAAAAAACACCCACCATTTACGGTCAACAAAAAGTGAAAGTAGACTGACTGAACAGTTTGGTCATGCTGTGGTTATTGGAGTACATGCGCAGCCCCGCCCACTATAACCACGCGATCGCTGCAAAATGTCCACCCTACTGTTACTCATTTTATATTAAGATTTAAAAATCTAGTTGGTATTGGTATGGTGAGTAGCCTTCAGTAATAGTAATAAATCACACAGCAATAGTACATTCATGTAGTTGTAAACAGCATGATAATATATTATGTAATCCAAAGTATTCAGAATACGTTACTCTCATTGAGTAACGTAACGGAATATGTTACAAAATACATTTTGGGGCATGTATTCTGTAATCTGTAGTGGAATACATTTTAAAAGTAACCTTCCCAACACTGACCTTAACACCTGGTGAAGAGCTAAATTTACCTTGGTGTGGACAACATTGCACTACTGCTAATTGTATCTAATAAACCTTCATGTAAAACAGCACTGTGTGTCACTGGAGTACAAAGAAAAACAAGGTGAGATTTACCTTGTTGCATTTGTGGAGAGTCACTGGTTTGGCTATTGTGGCGCTTCACTGGACCACTTGACAAAGAACCTGTTGAGTACTTCTTATGAATCTTATGAATGTTTGTAAAAATCTTAACTGTACTCTAGTTCTAATTTACCATATAGTCATATACCATAGTTATATACTATATGTAAGGGGTTTCTGAGAATCTATCTTGTGAACGGCAACATTTTTGACAGACTTTACCTTTTCCATGTGTTTGTGATTCATGTACAAAATGTAACACTTTTTGTACACAGACTGCTCTGAGCATGGCATGGGCAGAATGACATGTTAATTGAGACTTCATGTCTCTGTTATTTCCATTCAATGGATTCATGTAAAAAATAGATGTAAAAGCAAAGAAGGTTGAGCTGTGGTCAGATATTGTGTCTATTCAATACCAAAGACATGGCTTATGAATATTCAGCATAAATGGACTGGATCAGATAGAAAACTGGATTAAAAACCTTTGTTCTGGTTCTGCAATGGTTGAGATTTCCTGAAGTCCTCCAGTAGATTGATATGTGCATCAAGGAAATCTTGCACTTTATTCATTTGGGTCTTCATTTCCTTCAACATTTTCAGGTAGTCGACCAAGACTCCATTTTCGGTTAAGGCAGCTGGATGGAAAGTTTAAGGTTATGTATAAGAATCTACATGTGATATTTTCAAACTTCCCCAAAACATCCTAAATCCATCCATCCATCTATTTTCTTCCGCTTATCCAAATCAATCAAATGCAAGAGCCAACAATGTTAGCAGGCTGTACTTACCCCTGAGAGATTCATGTGGGATGAAGTCCTTGAATTCCTCTATGAGCACACCAATTGGTTTCTGAAACAAAGAAAAACAAATAAAAGTGTTTATTGTCCAGATCTGACTTTCTATATGGGTTACACACGTCCAGCTGAATCCCTCTCCTCTTGCTTGCTTACCTGCTTGTGTATTATATCAAAGATTTCCCTTATCCGTTTGACATTTTCAACTCCAGGGAACAGCAAACCCAGGTCTTGTAAAGTCAGTAACTGGAGATCTGAGTCAGCTCTCAAACCTTCCCCTGAAAGATCAGATGTGTTATTGATCAAGTAGTCTCCTGATTGTCTGTGAAGGTTCTCAGTCATCCAGGTCATCGTAGTCTAAGGAGCTTGGAAAGAAAAGCGTCTGGACTTCTTTAAGTTGCTTGAAGACGTTTCACCTCTCATCCGAGAAGCTTCTTCAGTTCTAAGAGTCAAATGGTGGAGAGTCCCAGATTTAAACCCAGTGGGAGTTTCTCCCCAAAGAGGGACAAAGGACCCCCCGATGATCCTCTACCTAATCACATGAGTCAAGGTGTGAAAACGGGTGTGAGCTCATTGTGAAACCTGGCCCCACCCTATCATGTGATTTCCTGAGGTCAGATGGCCCAGGGTGTGAGTGGGTGTTAAGACGTCTGGGAAGGATCTCAAAACTGGATTATAGATGGCAGACAGTTGGTGTCGTAAGCCACCGCCTCTGTTCAAAGATGGTCAGTCACAGTGGACATAAATGGCTTCTTTCACTCCTCTTTCAAACCAGCTGTCCTCTATGTCCAAAATGTGAACATTGGCATCCTTGAAAGAGTGACCTTTGTCCTTAAGATGCAAATGGATCACCGAGTCTTGTCCCGTGGAGGTGGCTCTTCTAAGTTGTGCCATGCGCTTGTGAAGTGGCTGTTTGGTCTCTCCAATGTAGAGGTCTGGGCATTCCTCGCTGCACTGTACAGGATACACCACATTGTTAAGTTTGTGTTTTGGAGTTTTGTCTTTGGGATGAACCAGTTTCTGTCTGACTGTATTGCTAGGTCTGAAATGCACTGGGATGTTGTGCTTGGAGAAAACTCTCCTAAGTTTCTCTGATACACCAGCTACATAGGGGATGACAATCTTGTTGCATCTGTCTTTCTTATCCTCCCTCGCTGGTGTCCGATCTTCTTTTCTGTGCATCTTTGCTGACTTTATAAACGCCCAATTAGGATACCCGCATGTTTTGAGTGCTTCCTTTACATGTGTGTGTTTCTTCTTTTTCCCTTCAGGCTTAGAGGGAACATGTTCTGCCCGGTGGTGTAGGGTCTACTTGTGAAAAGATTTTACCTTATTACCTTTATGTTTAGCTTTATTTGAATTGCACAGTAATGCCTGTACATAGCATGTCAGCAAATTCTTTAGCTGCAACAAAGTGATCACATGAGGAAGTTGCTCAAGTTTAGACAACACCCACATGTATGGCCTCGTATGCAAGCAGCAGATAAGAAGTTGTTTTTTCCTAACTTGTACTCCACCCATGAGTGTTACGTGAGAGGACAGTATATAATAAACTCTGAGTGAATGCCTGGCGCGCTTTGCCTACACTTTCTGTAGTCGACGGAACGTGTCAGGCAATCGTCCATGTACATGAATTAACTCTGGGCCCGTGATTCTTTGCTTTCCTGAGGTTTTTCTCCTTACACTACTTTTTCCAAGTTTGTGTTCCAGAGGGTGATGGGAGTCAAAGAGGAGGTACTGGTCCGTGTGTGTGGGCTTCCGGTAAACTTCAATGTTGAGGTTGCCATTCTCTTCAGTGTGCACAGCACAGTCCAGGAAAGGCAAACAGTTGTCCTTTGTGTCTTCCCTGGTGAACTTGATGTTTTTATCCACGGCGTTAATGTGCGCTGTGAAGGATTCCACTTCTTGTGTTTTGATTTTGACCCAGGTGTAGTCTACATATCTGTACCAGTGGCTGGGTACTCTAACTTTAAAAGAGCCAAGAGCCTTTCTTTCCACTTCCTCCATGTAAAGGTTGGCTACAATAGGTGACACGGGGTGTCTGTAGAAACCCTCATTGTATTTGAAATATATAGGTGGTAAGGCAGAGGTCTAACAGTGTGCAAATCTGATCGGGTGTGAAGTTAGTCCTGTCCTCCAAGGAGTTGTCTTCTTGTAGTCGTTTTCTGACAGTCTCCAATGCCTCCATGGTGGGTATGCAAGTGAAGAGAGAGACTACATCAAAGAACACTATGGTTTCATCTGGATC
The DNA here is from genome assembly GCF_963576455.1 of Neolamprologus multifasciatus. Taxonomy (NCBI): domain Eukaryota; kingdom Metazoa; phylum Chordata; class Actinopteri; order Cichliformes; family Cichlidae; genus Neolamprologus; species Neolamprologus multifasciatus. The sequence goes on from NC_140453.1 coordinate 6,949,594, forward strand.
CAGGGTAAGTTTCTGGACCTTGTCGGCCATCTGGACCATCTGACCTTAGGAAATCACATGATAGGGTGGGGCCAGGTTTCACAATGAGCTCACCCAAAACCATGGCAGATTGTGACCCACACCCGTTTTCACATCTTGGCTCATGTGATTAGGTAGAGGATCATCAGGGGGCCCTTTGTCCCTCTTTGGGGAGAAACTCCCACTGGGTTTAAATCTGGGACTCTCCACCATTTGACTCTTAGAACTGAAGAAGCTTCTCGGATGAGAGGTGAAACGTTTTCAAGCAACTTAAAGAAATCCAGACGCTTTTCTTTCCAAGCTCCTTAGACTAGTCTCCTGATTATACATTATTGAAGTTATTATTGTTCGTTGTTGTGATTTGGCGCTGTATAAATAAAACTGAGTTGAATTAGAATTATAATTCAATTAATGGTTTTGTTTGCTTTTTTCTTGTTAGTTTGCAGCATAATGGAGCAACAATGGAGCCTACTTACTGTAATATATTTATGCCTATTTACATCATATTTACTCTGACAGTAAAAATTCTCAGAAAACTACATTTACCTTCCAGTTTATTGGCTGCCACTTCATCCTTGCGTCTTATTTCCTTAAGCAAAATATCCATGATTTCACCTGCAGAAAAGAAGAAAAAAATCAGAGAAAACGGAGGTTGGACATTTCTCATACTGTATAGTTCCTGTTTCTGTTCTCCTGTTGGATTGACATAACATCTGAACAATGTGGAAACAGACCTGCTCTACAAGCTGGGCCTGCAGGAGCAAAAGAGAAGATGCTGGGATGAAACCCCCCCCAAAAAACAAATACTTTTAGCTGTAGATATTGTTGATCATGTTGTCAGTCTAGCCAAGCTGATCACAAAACGCCCATCATTTCAGAATTAACCCACAAGGTTTAGTGTTCATGGGAATTTGTGACGTCAGACGTTAATGTTGATGAGAAGGCCTGATTCCCAGTCTCCACTCTAATTAATCCCAAAGTTGTTGTGTCGGGTTGAGGTCAGAACTCTGCGCAGACCAGTCAAGTTCTTCCACACCAAAGTAGCTAATTGATGACTTCATGGACTTTGCTTGGTGTATTGGTGTGCAGTCATGTTGGAGCAGCAAGGGCCCATTATTGACTAAAAAAATGGATGCCTGTTAATCTGTCCATTACATTGAGAGAATGACATGTCAATTGAGACTTCATATCTCTGTCATTTCCATTCTGTGGATTCATGTAAAAGTAGATGTAAAAGCAAACAAGCCTGAGCTGTGGTCAGATATTGTGTCTATTCAATATCAAAGACATGGCTTATGCATATTCAGCATAAATGGACTGGATCAGATAAAAAGCTTTACCTACATTAAGTTGAAGTTTGCTACCCTCTGTAAAAGCTTTGAATCTGCACTCGTGAAATTAAGACACGTTAATATTAGGCTTAAAAAAACTGGATTAAAAACCTTTGTCCTGGTCCTGCGATGGTTGAGATTTCCTGAAGTCCTCCAGTAGATTGATATGTGGATCAAGGAAATCTTCATTCATTTGGGTCTTCATTTCCTTCAACATTTTTAGGTAGTCGACCAAGACTCCATTTTCGGTTAAGGCAGCTGGATGGAAAGTTTAAGGTTATGTATAAGAATCTACATGTGATATTTTCAAACTTCCCCAAAACATCCTAAATCCATCCATCCATCTATTTTCTTCCGCTTATCCAAATCAATCAAATGCAAGAGCCAACAATGTTAGCAGGCTGTACTTACCCCTGAGAGATTCATGTGGGATGAAGTCCTTGAATTCCTCTATGAGCACACCAATTGGTTTCTGAAACAAAGAAAAACAAATAAAAGTGTTTATTGTCCAGATCTGACTTTCTATATGGGTTACACACGTCCAGCTGAATCCCTCTCCTCTCAGTTATAAACAGCTTGCTTGCTTACCTGCTTGTGTATTATATCAAAGATTTTCCTTCTCCGTTTGACATTTTTAACTCCAGGGAACAGCAAACCCAGGTCTTGTAAAGTCAGTGACTGGAGATCTGAGTCACTGCGTAAATCTGCCACTGAAAGAGCAGATCTGTTATTGATCAAGTAGCCTCCTGATTATACAAATTAAAGTTATTATTGTTCGTTGTTGCGATTTGGCGCTGTATAAATAAAACTGAATTGAAATAACATTCAATTCGTGGTTCTGTTGATTTTTTTCTTGTTAGTTTCCAGTGGTTTCTGACACCTATACTCATTTGTTGCAACAACGGAGCCTACTCACTCTATATATATATATATATATATATATATATATATATATATATATATATATATATATATATATGCATAAATATTTACATCTTATTTACTCTAGTAGTGTAGGATAAATTAGGGCTGTTTGATATAACGATATATATCGGATGACGATATAAAAACGTCTATCATTTCGTTTTACACTATCGTTTGTTTCGTGGTGTTGCAAAATAAACTGTTTACGGCAATATTTTTTCATCGTTTTGATGGTCACTGTAGTGGCTATATTAATTTCTTAAAGTTCTCTCTTTGTCTTATATTTAATATAACCACACTAAGGATGGGCAAGCGCCTGTTTTTATGCGTTTCTGTTAGCAACAATGACGGTAACACCATTGCGTGTCCGCTTGTTTATGTTCCACATAAACCTTTCACAATAAAGCTCAAGATCCTGTTGAGACTTTTCAAAATAAACTGAATCAGGTGAAAGAGCAGATTATTTACAATGAGAAGTAAAAAACAGCTGCCAGGTGATAAAAAATAAACCTTAGACTCAAACGTTAGAACAGGCTTTTCCCCGCAGCACGCTGTGTAATAAATACTCACAAAGAAAACGGCTTAACTTATGTCTAAAAATGTATAGTTTCATGCATCTGTTAAAGATTCACAGAATTTACAGAAAATGTTACATTTTTGTGATTTATATCGTTATCGGACGATAGAATTCTTATATCGGGATATGAGATTTTGGTCATATCACACAGCCCTAGGATAAATATTCTCATATTCTCTGCCACTTACGTTCCAGTAGAGAGGCTGCTGCTTGATCCTTGCTTCTTATTTCCTTAAGCAAACCCTCCATGATTTCACCTGCAGAAAAGAAGAAAGAGTCAGAGAATACGGATGTTGGACATTTCTCATACTGTATGACCTGTTTCTGTACTCCTGTTGGATCGACATGACATCTGAACAACGTGGAAACAGACCTGCTGTGCAAATGGGGTCTTCGGGAGCAAAAGAGACGCTGGGATGGAAAAAAAAAAACAAACCCAAATACTTTCAGATGTATTGATCGTCAGTCTAGCCTAGCTTGATCACAAAAACGCCACCATTTACAGTCAAAGGAAAGTGAAAGTAGACTGACTGAACTGATTGGTCATGCTATGACGTCGCAGGGCTTTAAGCAACCATTGGTTCATGAGCAGCCCCGCCCACTATGACTGCTAAAAAAAAAAAAAAAGTCTGGGTACTAAAATATCCAAAGTCACGCACTGTGTGTTAAACGTACACATAATTTTTACACAAAGTACATTTCACATTTCACATTCTGGCAAAACGAACAAGAACAACACCATGTCACAATGTAATCCTGTAATGTGTCTCATCTGTAAAACTTTAAAAGTCTATATAACAGTTAAGTAAGGACTTCGTTGTTTCACTCGAGTCCCACAGCATCAGTCTTCAAGTTTGTGTTACAGAGCCAGATTGAAAGAGCTCAGCATGCAAACACTTAAAACACCAGCAGGGTGCAGCAGTGCAGTTTTTCTTTGCTAGTGCAACCTGTACAAAGTGCACACACTGCCATACATCTCAGTGCAGGCTTGCACAGTAAAAAGACTTCCCTCCAAATATGCTGCCGGTAAAAAGACTCCAAAAGAACACTAAAGGGCGTTAATTTGAAAAGGAACAGGGACAAAACCAAGAAATGATTTCATTTGTTTCATGTGCTGTCAGGATATTTAAAGGTGAGGAACCTTTAGTATTAACCCATTTAATCTCAAATAATTTTCCCCTGCAAAATAAGTGCATGCATTTTACTCCTTAGACATCCCCTACACACAATATGTTACAGTACAGCACTGACTGTGTTCTCTCCGTTCATTAAGCTTTCTGCTATTTAATAGTAGCTTCAGCAGCAATATTTTTTAAATTGTTTTTAAATGTTATAAAAAGCTGAAAATTGCAACTTTTCCTTTATTTTTATTAGTACGTCTTCTTGTCCACTAGATTCAAATAAACCTCAATAAAAATTGCTCTGCACATGTAGCATGTGTGTGCTCACTCTGTCCTCAGAGCCAGTTTCACCAACAGCTCAGTCAAATTTGTGCTTCACTCTCTGTATGTCTGCAGAGAGCTGAGAGATAAAGAGAAGCTATCTTGAAGTCAGAAGCAGCGGCATGTTTGTCTTTGTGTCTATATAACTGTTTGAGTTCTTCTTGGAGGCCTTTTGGCAGTCGCTGACAGAAGGTGAAGTGCTTTTTTTTCTCTCTCCTGTCTCAGACTTTACTGCGGGGGGGAGACAGCTCCTGGTGGCTCTGCTTAGCTTCCTTCATGTATGCTGTTGGAATGAAACAGTGTTGTGTGAATCTGACTGCGTAACATAGCAGTCTCTACGCAATGACATTCAAAGCGTGTCTGAGAATGTGAAAACGTCTGGCTGCTCCTTCTACGACGGCTCAGTGTTTAGCTTTTTGATTGTGGCATTCAAGCTTCTTCGGTGGTCCCTTTGAAGAGAAAGCAAACAGTAATACTAACAGCAGGGTTTGAGCTTTAGTTTCAGTAAACAGCAGAAGTTGTTTTGATATTTCAGTCTTTCTGGTTTTAATTAAACTGTAAGCAAATACGGCACATTACTGCCGAGCTGCTTCAGTGACCATTACTTTATCTGAGGGGGAAGCAGTGACAAGCTTTGGCCAGAAGATGGTAATCAGGCATCATGGATCTATCGATTCAGCAAATGCAGGAGCATTAATGGATAAGTTTAAGAGCACATTTGGACTCTAGCCTAACTTTTCAATGATGCCAAGTCTGCAGTGCATCAGAAAATACTGAACTGGAGCCAATGCTTAACCCAAACAGATGTCTCCGTCTTACTTAGTGGTCTCATTTACAGCTATCAAGATGATATCTAATATGTTTGGTTCCAAATAAGTAAGTAATGATTCATTTTGAATAAATAAAAGAGCAGTGAGTGGGAAAACATGTATTTGACCATGTGAAAGAATGAAGATGCCAAAAATGTGTAACTGCAGAGCACTTTTGACCCAAGAAGTGTATCACACAGAGGAGGAGATTATAATCAATTAATCACATGTATGTTAAAAAAAAAAGTAAGGTCGATGATATCAGATTTGAACCTATGGTCAAAATTACCGCAAAGTGATGCAGAAAGACTTCTGATTTAGAGGCTGGTGACTGCTGTCTATACATCCTGCAGATGGCACAAGGAGATACAGTTTGTAAAACTGCATCTTAAAAGCAAATCAAACTGACATAAACTCAGCATTTCTGCTCAAATCTCAAATTCCTCTTGAACTTAACTTCAAAAATTCTTGCAGAGCAAAGTCTGCAATCATGCGACCTGCCTTCATTTAAAGCCAATCTCAGAGAACATTCAAAGGACACCGTCGAGCCAGCTGAGAAATTTAAAATTATTCTACATGCAGAACTTTTCGAAAACTTTAAATGGGCTCAGAGGCAAAAAAAAAATCTGATTTGGTCCAAGGCTATAATGCCATGTCATGTGTACCAGCATACAGCATGTATGAGGCTCTCTTTTTAGACCACAGACTGTCCTGTGCTTCATCATCTGCTCTGCTGGTCATGTCAGAGTACGATGACTGCTGGCAGACTCACACTTCTATGCTATGATCAGAAATAGCACTCACTTGAGTTTCGACTGAGTCATGATAGCAAGGCTACCTACATTGTGAAGCCTCATGGGTGCTCTTTGGTTGCTTTATTCAGGGGCAGTGATATGAAAACACTGCTGTATTGCCTGTGCACATTACATATAATTACATATAAACTGAGTCGAGGGTTTGGGGGGATGGAGCAGCCATATATAAAGGTATTAATTCCACTTTTCCTGATACCAGCTTAGACAACATTATGACGTGTTTGATAATGTTGCTTCAGGAATGTGAAATTGAATTAAAACAATTATAAAAACAACAACAACTGTAAATACAGGCACATAAATAAAGGATGGACACAGTACTACAAGGGAGAATGTATGATTTCCTGTGTGTGCATGCTGCAAAGAGCAGACGCTGACCTTTGGATTTCATAAGCAAAGAATGGATGTGGAAAGACGATGTCAAGTGGGGAGAAGAAATTCATATGTATTTGATCCTTTGATATGAATGGCAAGCAGATAAGCACAGATGAGAGGTTGTTCTAAAACAGGGGAACAGTGATGCAACTCGTGTTTCTTCGCACCAGGAGTCTGATCTCCTCCTCTTAACACACTCAATTATCTCAGAATGAGATTTTCTCTCGACTAGAAACAAGCAACATGTAAGATTAAAAGTCAACGCTTTGTAGGCACTGATGCACACACATTCACGCACGCACACACACACACACACACACATACACACACACACACACACACACACACAAAGCGCGCACAGTCACAGACATTGCCCTGAGTTATTATGCATTCATAAATCAAAAGGTTGTGACGGGAATTAATCTAAAACGATGGTGAGCGTAAGTCACCGGATGCAAATATGACAGCTTTATTAGAAAACTAGATTGCTTGAATTTGTCTGAATTAATGTGACACTTTTTCTGATTAAACAGCACTCCCTTCCCTTCACTTACCAAGCTGGGGATGGAGGGGGGAGGCGATTAAGGCGACCACAGAGAAGCAGAGACTGCTCATATCCACAGTGGGGGTTTTTTTGTTGTTGTTGGGGTTTTTTTTGTTTTTTTTTTATCTTATTGTTGTTTATACAACAGCAATACTTTTTAATTAAGTTTCTGAAATGAGCAGTCCAAACCATTCACTGCCTATGATCCGAACAAACTGAACAATCACATTCATAGGGAGCTCTAAATACAAATATTTAACTCATAATGATGAATATGCAAGCTGCTATTCTATGTCTGAGCTTAGATGGGCCAACTATTGGATTTAAATATTGGTTAGTTGGCTGAAATTACAATTTTAAATGATTCATATGTTAGCAATTAGCAAGTATTTGCAGCAGTATGGCAAGGGTGTCAAACTCATTTTACATCAGGAGCCACATGGAGCCCACTTTGATCTGAAGTGACATTTCTATAGTGTGAAAATCCCAAAAGCTTCCAAAACAGTAATCCACCAACCAGTGGGTGACATCCCCTACCATCTATAGGCCTCCAGCTAAATGGTTGTCATAACCTTGCAGACACAGCCGTCCCGCTCTTTTTTCCTGGCAGTGCTCGGCAGGTATTCCCACTCCAGCTGCAGCCTCTTCAGCAGACCTGTTCTCTGTTACCTGCTGGGGATTTGAAGACCAGGCTGTTCCACCAGTCTCCGCCAGATTGTTGTACTTAGCAGCAGTAATCAGACCTGTGCTTATCCTATGCTTTGCTTAACCTCGGGTTCTCGCTTTTCTTCCTTGTTCCCTCCTGATGTGTTTGGTTGCTGATTCCTGGTGAAAGCAGTCGGAGCCTGGATTGGGAAAATCAGGGAGATATTCAATTGGGATAGCACAAGGACATGCAATACGTAAAGGTGTGCATCTTTAAAGCAAATCCAACTTAAATAAACCTCACATTGCTGATCAAATCTTAAATTCCTCTTGAACGTAACATCAAAACGTCTTGCCGAGCAAAGTCTGCAATCATGCAACTTGCCTTCATTTAAAGTCAATCTCAAAGAACATTGAAAGGACACTGTCAAGCCAATGGAGAAACTTAAAGTTATTATATGTGCACAACTTGTAGAAAAACTTTAAATGGGCTCAGAGGTTCTTGTTTTACAAAAGCAACATTTAGAACAGGTGTCATGTTTAACAGCATAGAGCATCAATGAGACATACATCTCCAAGCAGATGTCTCGTTTTAGACCACAGACTGTCCTGTGCTTCATCATTTGCTCTGCTGGTCATGTCAGAGGACAATGACTCACACTTCTGTGCTACCACCAGTAATACTGAGTGAGAATCTTGGGCTCTCATTTTCCTTCCTAGTTCTCTCCTGATTCAAACAGTTGGTGTCTTGATTGGGAAATTCCCTGAATAGAAATTCTCACCTGTAAAAACCTAACTGGCCAGGACAGCTCTCTGCCCACTTAAATAAATAAGTTCCTGCCTGAAGAATTTACATGCCTGCCTACTGTAACCCACACAGAACACACCAGCACTGCAGGTTATGCTTCCCTGTCAACACTCACCTTCACTCCCCAGGTGAAACTTGCATTCTGGATAACCCTGCCTATAAATACAACAGTTAAACCGGTAACATTTGTCTGGGTTTACTTTTAGGTCCAGACATTCTAGTCCAATGTAAAAATGCAAATTTATGGCATTTTAAAAATGTTATATATACTGTATGCGCATGATAATGGCCTGGTTCTTTTCAGCTCTTCTTGACAACATGTCTCATTCAGCCATTGGCACACTCCCATACAAGCACGCTTTTCTACATTTAAGTGCTTTCGACCTAACTTTAACACTCTAATGAATTCACCAGGAACAATTCAGTTTAGTACTGTATCTTTTCCAAGGTTACTTGGCATGCTAGCAGAGACTGAATGACCAACTTTACTATCAGTGGATGACCTGCTCTTCCTCATGAGCCACACCCACCCCGACCAAATATCTGAAAGCTAAATATTCACAGCTGCATCACCATTTAGATGTTTAGATCTTGTTAATGTTGATATTTTGTGTAATCTTCTGTTTAGACCCAGCTGAGATCAATGGGAATGTCCTAAGATATTTTCTTTATGTTGTTTGGAAAACATAAATCCAAACTATGATGGTAAAAATGTGAAATTTGCCCTGGGAAGACATAGACGAGGTACGAGTGCACCAGATCTGTAGAATATATTTGTTGAAAGATTTCATTCAAAATTCAGGAGATGACCCAGTCAGTCAGCTTTGTCTTCTGGGAAGCACTGAGGTGTCCATTAAAAAAAGTCTCATAGTGTTACTTCAAACGGCAGTTTAAGCTATCTCCGTGAGGATTGACTGACTGCTGAGTGACAGATCAGCCAACCAAAATTTCTCCCCCTGGAGAGAAACAAAAAAGATTGAAAAAAAATTAAAGAAATAGCAGCTATAATTTACCTCATTTGCTGCATCTTTGTAAATATTAAAAAATGTTTGTTTTATTCCCTCAGGAAATTCTGATCACAATTTGGAATAATTAATCAGGCTTTGATTTAAAATGTACCTGATCAAAATAATTGTTGCTGCTCAGTGCTCTTATTAGCTTTTTAAAGAGAATGATGTGAAACAGTGGTGCTGGGGGATTTTCAAAGTAAAATGAAGAAGTCTTCCAGCTTTTACAAACTACTTTTACCTATATTTAACATCACAAATCAACAAAGTGTTCAGCTTCTTGTTTTACATACAGTCTCTATTGTACCTACTGCGTTTCTTAATGGTGCTTGTTGTCATTATCGCTCTCTCTTCTGTCTTTCCTGTTGCCTTTCGCTTCCTTTTAATTATAGAGCACTTTTCCCTCTTCTCTAAAAGACATAACCGCAAACAGAATCTGTGAATTACCTCCTCTACTGAGTGCTGATGTATAAAATACAGCAGCGAGGCACCAGAGACGGGGAAATAAACATAAAAAAGAAGAAGATTTAAGTCAGAGGTGATGTGACATGTTTATTGAACAGATAGGTTTTGTGGGTTATGATGGAAAATAGCAAGTGACTCTGCTGATTCCACCTTTAGAGAGGAGGGATAACCAGCCTGCCGCAGGGAGAGCAAAGCAAAGTGGCAGGTAACGACAGAATGCAGATCACAGCCTGACGTGCACAACTACACTCTGGGCTACGGGTTGGAGGTTGGCACGCCAGATTTTGTATTCAACACACAGCCTTGTGAAGCCAGTGGTGGGACTGTGTTAGTAGACGGGGTGGGGGGAAAGGGGACTCTCAATGTAAGGGCTAAAGAGTGCTTTGGGAGTCGAGCCAGGAGGGACGGTGCAGCAGCCCGGGTGGGATGACTAAAGCATGAAAGGAGGGTTAGGTAATTTCCTTTGGGAAGCAGGAAGGGGAGGGGGGGTCTGGTACAGTGGATGGGTTAGACTGCAGTAGCACATCGGTGACAAACTGTAGTACACGGGAGCAGGTGGAAAACGGCCAGGAGACCAGCAAAAATGCCACTGCGTTCCCATTTGTCTCAAATTTTCTGTGGCTTAGCTGCTGTCTTCAGATCAGTCAAGTGAACCTCTGGAGGAAAAAAAAAATCTTGTGCCTGCAAAAATGTTTGGAGAAATGGTGAATGTTTTAGACTGTCAGCTGCACACACTTTGAAACCACACTGGAGCCACAGCAGGAGCCACATCTGTTTTTATTTGAAGAAATTAAAATCGACATAAGAGTTACAAGCCTTTGCGTCTTTGAGTGCTGTATTAAATGTTGGAGAGAGATGAAAAACAAAAGTCTAAAAATGTGCCAAAATGAAACATTTTCCTCTCACACTGCAGGTTTAAATGGCGTGGGAGCTTCGACTGATGACTTACTCCCTTGTTGGATTCTGCTTTGAGTGTGTGTGTGTGTGTGTGTTTGTGTGTGTCTATTCTTCCAGCCAAGCTTCTTAAGGAAAACACACAACATCGAGCTGTGGTGAGATTTGCTTTGTGCAGTCGATGTAAGTGTTTGTGCGTTTGCACGCCCCGAGCTTCGTTTTGCCAGCGCCGGTGCAAGTAAGAGTCATGGTGCATCCACGTGCCTCATTGTGCATGTGTCTGTGTGGGTTGTTGTGCATGATAGTCATGGGAGTGCGATTCCTTTGATCACGACAGCTGCATGGAAAGGCGATTACCTTTCATTGCTGCTGTTTGTGACAGAAAAGCGCTCTCAGGTTGACAAACCCCACCAGCAAATTTAATATCCTCCTCATTTCGCCGACGTATCCCGGGCTACGAGCAGTTGCCGAAGTTATTTGAGAATATCATGGAACAGTAAATAATGTGACAATATCTGTCGACTCAAAACGGGGAGCACGGGACTGAGGTGTGCTACTGAACAGATTGTTCCAGTTTGGCAAATTCAGCTGTGAGCAGATTAAAAATGATCCCCAAAGTATTGATACAGGTGAAGATTTTTTTTGTAAGTAACTATAATTTGCTGCAAAGATTGTTACTGTCTAAAACCAAATACTTCCAAATCCTTAAAAATTCAAATGTTGAATACTACCAAAAAAATAAGAAGAAGAAGAAGAAGAAAAAGTCAAATAAAAAAAACAAACCACTGAGTTGTTTTTATTGCAAAGTGTTACAGTTGTGCTTGGACTGATTTGGGTCTATTTTATACAGGAATGTGTACTGTTATTTTTTCCCCACAAACACACATCCTGGCACACAAATGTATATTAACTAATAATATACCCATATTCTTTCCACCTCTCCTGTTCAGGCTAATGTTAATTCCCCCAGACGGCTCTCTGCCTGTCAATAATTAGTTTGACATTTTAAAAAATTGCCCTTTTCTTGGAAATTGACAGTCCTCTCATGCCAACCTCCAGGGCTGAAAAACGAAACCTTTTCCTTGAATTGCCACTTAAAACCAGCTCCTGAGGGGATTCAGACCCCATACATGCCCTCCCCACCATCACCACCACTGTAATAAAATGGCTAACTTTAAAAAAGGTTACACCCAAGAACAAAAACTGAAACTGCGGAGTTGTTGAGTTTTGATCTACTCATGTGATCCTCTCATTTATGCTGTGGTATGGTGGTTAGCACTGTCACCTCACAGCTAGAAGTTCCTAGGTTTGGCATAGGTCCCATGCCAGTGGGAGGCCCCAAGGACTGTCAAACCTTAAGCTAAAACAGTGACAATGTGCAAAGTTTTCAGTGATAGCAGGACAGATGTGACCTTCTAAAGCCTCGATTATACTCATTTGCGGACACAAACAGCCAGAAAACCCAACGGCTGAGTAGTTGTTCCTGTTTTATTTCTGTAAACTCTGCTTGCAGTCCACTGGGTCCCAAGCAGACTCTAATAGACTCATGGACACGAAAAGTATAAAACCCTCATAAGTGAGACCCGACGACCTGGACTCAGTCCTGTTGCAAGTGGTGTGCACGATTCTGTTTAGCTCTTTTCATAACCAAGGGCAGTCTTTGGACCTGGAGCATGTAATTACATCTGCACTGTAACCAAACTTTAAAGAATAAGAAAATGTTTAAATTTGCAGTGTTTTTTGTTAGTGTCAAACTATAACATACAGCATGGCTATTCAACTAAGAAGTTAGTTGGGCCAGATTTTCAAACCGAGGAATTTATCTGGGCCAAATATTTTTTTGCAGCCAGTAAGCAGCAGATCATGATCAATTTCAAACCCACACAACTGTATTGAAAAACAAGTAATTTTTTTTTTTATTCCTTTTCCCCCTGTAAATCTGGTGACCTCTCACAAATGCACACCAAAAGGTCCATTTAAAAAAGTGGAACTATAACTAAACTATTTTTTTTGCACATTTGAAATAATAATAATAAAAAAACAATTTTGATAATTTCCTTTCAAATTAAAACAAATATTTTGCTGACCACTCACTTTTCCTGCCATGGATGGAGCCCCATCCATCACAAGTATACAGACACGCTTCATATCCAGACCATTTTCCTCAAAAAGAGCTGAAATCTTCTCAAACATTATTTCGCCAGCTGTGTGTCCCTCTAACGGTAGCAAGCGAGCAATTTCCCATCCAAAAAAAACGGACATATATGCACAACTGTGCATTATCAGTTCTGTCTGTGAACTCCTGCTATAGATATTACATCAGTTTTCCTCAGGTCATCTAACAGCATTTCAAACTCGTCTGACGCCAGAACTTCAACTCTACGAACTGTCTGACATGGGTACGTTTTTAATAGCAGATGTCACACTTACTTTAATTTTTTCGTCACTTATCACCGCATCCACCACGGCCAGCATGCAGAATTTCACTGTTTCATAATCTGTGAAAGGCCTTTTCTTCTTCGCCAAGAAGCAAACACGAAGGGAAGCTGCTGCAGCTCTCTCTTGGGCTGTACAGGACCCTCACCATGGTAGTACAACTCCGGTTGTAAGATTATTAAACTCGCAGTTAAACTGTACTTTTGCAGCCCTCTCCTGAGATTGCTCTGGAAAGTTTGTGTAGAAAGTCTGGTCTTTGTCATTGTGGTGCCTTCGTAAGTACAGCAACACACTCACTGCAAATTAAACACATTGGTTTGGCATTTGGATTTGGCGGTAAAATGAATAAGTATTTGTCAGTCCAGGCAGGGTTCATTGTCAATTTTGCGCTTTTTGGACTGAGAAAGACGTGCTGTTGTCGCATCATATATTACGATGATTGTTTAATATGTTTACATCACGGTGCATTGTGGGTTAAATATTGCTAGGCTACTGAAGTGTTGCATTCACAGTCTACACTACGCTGTAGGAATTTTTAGTTTTTTAATTTTTTACAAATTAATTAATGAATTAATTTTTTGCGTTTTCTCTGTGTTTCTGCCAGGACCACAGGCAGGGCCACTCGCAGGTTGCTTCTGGGCCGCATTTGGCCCGCGGGCCGCCATTTGAATAGGCTTGACATACAGTATAACATAATGGTGATTAACACTGGTTGATCCCTTGTGAAGTTTTGCCTACAATCCAAAGAGACTCTAGAAATGCCATAGTGCTTCCTCCCACAGTCTAAAGAGATGTGCTAATCTATATGCAAATTTTGTAATGATTAGCCTCAAGGATAACTTGTTTTCTTACAACTATGCAGTTATTTAGTCCCAAATCCTCAAGTTCTCTTGAACAAGTGGAAATGCTTTTACGTACACTATTAAACATAGTCTTGAGTTGTACGGATGATTTCACCAAAAAATGACCCCCGATCACGACCACCTTTTTCCCTCAAAGACGAGGGTTCACCTTCATCCTTCAGGGATTTCATAAAGTGTTGGACAGTTCTTAACCCAGTTTTAGCCGTTTCAGCAATCTCCATATCTGCTTGATGCAGGCCGATAAATGGAGTTGAGTAACCTGTGTTTCCATGACCACAGCTGATTAAGATATAAGAAGCTGCTCGCTGTATCACTTAGGATTAAATAACCTGTTGCCAGCTGAAACATATTAATCACTGCGGTGATTATCCAGAGGAAGGCTCTTACTTATTTGCTTAGTTAAATCCAGATGGCGACTGGCCAGGCAGTGTACCTAAACACTTAAAGAAAGATGCTGTGTGTTACCTCATTAGGGCAAGATTCTGTCTTCAAGTTGCATGGCACAAAAGAAACTTAATGAGTAGTGTAACTAATTACTCTCTGTAGGGAACATCAAGTAACATAATGCGTTAATTTTCTGTAATTTCAGAGTAATATGTGATATGTTTCCATCCAGTTTGGGGAAAGAGGGGAGAAAAAAAAAGCTAAACTGGAGGCTTTAAAACTGGACCATAAACCAGACAAACCAGTGACTTCAAAGTTGCTATGTTTCAAGGTTTTTTCAGTCCTAATCACCATCATCATTAAAATTCATTTAGGTGATGTTACAAAATATCTGCCCAAATAAGTGCATGAGTGGCAAGACTTACATCAACCAGTAATTTTTATTTATACACAGTACAATATATAATTTCTATTATAAATAGAGGAAGAAGCAGCTTAGTTTGGCAGAAACTTTTAAAATGACCTAACTATGTCTAACGCTAACTAAAACTACCAACACCTTATCAGCACGGGTGTTTAATTAAACAGTCATTAATTAATGACAACAAGTTGCAATTTTAGGAAGGTATACCTTTTGTAGTGTCTGTTTCCTGGCCTGTTGCAGTAATCTTTTGTCTTTTCTGTGAGGTTGCCAATTATCAAAGTTAAATCAGGAATTTAAGAGGATTTATCGAGCAGATTTAAATAATTTTGGATGGAGACAATTTCCAGTCTTTGTGCTAAGTTAAGCTAATAAGCCGTTGACAGCTTCACAGATTTCAGACACTAGCGTAGCATCGGCCTTGTCTGCTGTAACTCTTGGCAAAAAAGCAAACATGCAATAATTCCTTTAATGTATAGAGCACATTGTAGTCCTATGTCCCGACCTATGGCCTCTGAAACCACTTATTTTATTGGTCCAGTCCAGCTGGAGGTGTTTCTAGGTGAAATATACACAAAAACATAACACGACTAAAGATTTAAATTAATATAAAAATTAAATATATGATTTAATATTTCTGTGAAATGACTTGATAAAAGCAATACCCAGCTTTGTTTCAAAAAGCCCCCAAATTCTCACTGAGGCACCAATAATAGTGTCAGCAGCCTGCTTGCTATTGTAACACTGGCCAGTGTGTGTGTGTGTGGGGGGGGGGGGGGCTCCTGCAAACTGATAATCTGATCAAATGTTGGCTTTTGTACTTACTGCTTGATTTCTGTGTATGACTATAGGCTGAGAACTTATTAATGAGAATATGAAGATGCGTGTACAGTAAACAGCTTACTGCGATTATAAGCTCAGCATGGGTGACAATCCAAAGTGGTGTTAACACCGTCTGTAAACACACTCTGGACTTCTGGCAACATGAAGCTCATTATGGGGTGAGCGTGATCAAAGGTTTATGGCACTGCTGATCCTGAAATCTGTTTTGGATAACAACAAGCCTGGGAAAGAAGATGTTAGACATTAAAAAGCTGCTGTCTCAAATGAAATCAGAGGTAAAGACTGAGACTCCTTGAGCCTGTGTAAAACGGATACACTGCATTGCTTAAAGTATTCACTCTCCCATCCAGATCAATGAATTCAGGCCTGTCAATCACTTCCATGGCCACAGGTGTATAAAATCAAGCACCTCAAGACATTTCCTCACAACTAAATATCCCGCTGTCAGCTGTTAGTGGTATTATAACAATATGGAAACAAGTGGGAACGATAGCAACTCTGCCATAAGTGCCATAAGATCACAGAGCTGGGTCAGCGGATACTGCACAGAAGTCACAAAGTCTGCAATTCAGTTCAGTTTTATTTTTCTCAAGGTAAAGAAAACAGAGAAAACAGCAACAATCATATGGGCAAACGCTTTGGTGACGATGGGAAGGAAAAACTCCCTTTTAACAGGAAGAAACCTTCAGCAGAACCAGGCTCAGGGAGGGGCGGTCATCTGTTGCTACCGGCTGGGGGTGAGTGGATGAAGACAAGACAAAGACCCGCTGTGGAAGAGAGACGGAGATTAATATTAAAAAATAATTAAATGCAGAGAGGTGACTGAAGAAGAAGCACTCAGTGCATCGTGGGAATCCCCCAGCAGTCTAGACCTACTGCAGCAAAACTAAGGGAGGATTCAGGATAACCTGATCCAACCCTAACTATGTGCTTTATCCAAAAGGAACGTTTTAAGCCTAATTTTGAATCTGTCACCACAGACCTCCAGACTTCATGTGACCTTCAGATGAGCTGAAGAACAGTGTGTAAAGAGCTTCTTTGAATGACTTTCCATGGCCTGGGCCATTGCAGCACCTCTGTTCTTTTAATTTTCAAACACATTTCACTCTAGAATACTTTGGTATACAAAGGAGCTCAACTTAAATGCAGGTACCCAGGTCCTTTGGCAAAACAAGTCCAAATCATCACCCCTCCACCACCGTGCTCGCCAGTATTAGGTGTTTGTGCCCATGTGCTGTGTTTGGTTTTTGTCCAAAGGACATTGTTCCAGTCTTGGAGTTTGTTCAGATGCAGCTTTGTACACTAAGCCCTGCTGCCATGTTCTTTTTAGAGAGGAGAGGTTTTATCTCGGCAATCCTTCCAACCAAGCAATGCTTGTTCACTCTTTTCCTCAATGCACTGTCACAAACATGTAATATTTAACATGCTAAGTGTAGAGTAGAGTAGACTCTTTGTTTCTTTTTCAGACTCTGAGCATTGCACAGACTGATCTGGGGGTGAAGATGGTCTCGATGTTTTCCACTTGAGAATCTTTCTCACTGAAGAATGATGGACTTCAAATTATTTGCAAATGCCTTTATAACCATTTTCAGACTGATGGGGAGCAACAATAGCTTCTGTAAAATCTCTACTGTATTATATTTCCTCCTTGGCATTTTGTTGCCACACACCTGAATGCTCCAGAGCAGCAAACTGCCAAAAGTTCTGCTTTTATAGAAGTGAAGACAGTTTCTGATGATCCATTCAGTTAATTGAATCCATTTGATTCACAGCACCTGGCTGCTACTTAGCCTCTTAAGGGTATTTATTGTAAGGGTATTTTATAGTTAATGCTATGGCAGCAGTAAGTCTCCACAGAGTCGTATGAAAACAGTCATTTTTACATTATTATATAATACTTGTTTTTGTATAACTGGTTTTATGGTGTTTTCTTTCTTTGGTGTTTTCTTTCTTTATTTACGAAACTTTCCCTGACTGTGTTTCGTGGCAGGGTGGTGCTCGGATGTAATGGTTTTATCCATAACAGCACACTTAAAATTGTGGATTTCTACATTTTGTACAACTGCATAAACAAGTTACCTCTCAAACACCGGGCTGTATTGGAAAAATATTGACAACTTGTAATTAGCAGGGTTTGTTATGAACGTCTCATTGAGTCGTGTTGTCATCATGATGGTACTCGCTCTGGTGCCCCCCCTCCATGTTGCTGATTAGGCTGAACTGTGATGATGTGTACTCCAGCATGCTGAGCCATTGAGTATGAGAATGTGTAAACCTGAAACTCAATTATACGTTACAAGCTCATCTCCCTGTTAAAAACCGTGATTTAAAAAAACTGCCTAGGTTACCTGTTAAATAAACATCGTCACTTTTTTAAAGTAAATATACTAAAATATGTTTTTAAAGAACCAGATAACTGGTGTCCGTCCCTGGCACAGTGAGACCAACAGAACTTTAATGAATATTAACTATAAATTCAACTCAGTTTATTTGTGAAAGTGTGAGAAACACAGTTTCTAAAAGAAAATTTGCTTGCACGAAATTCGAGTACAGAAATGTGCATGTTTCATGTGGACTGTGCCATGCGCATGTACCCCTCCCACCCTCGGGTGCGGTTCACTTTTGTGTAAAGCACCTAGCCTGAGGGCTGACGTTACCAGGTTGTGTAAATAAATTAAAGCAACAAATTATGTTTAAAAGCTTCTCCCTCAGGCCAGGGAAAACCAAGATCCATTATTCATGGCTCTTACTGCCGGGAATCTAAAGGCAGGTGTGTGCGTGCGCGCGAGTGTGTCTGTCGGTATTTTTTGTCAATTATTCAAAGATTAACCACCCTTACCTCATCACATTATCTTGCTGATGAAATTGAATATCATTTACATTGTGAAACCGGTAATGAAACCACAACAACGGGCACTGCTCCTTTTCACGCCGCAGTAAATGGAGAGATTCTGGTTGAAATCTGATGCCAAAAACAAGTAAAAGCCGACATTTCAGCTCACTTTGCATCAGATATTAGTGAAAAGGGAGAAAAGAAACAGAAGAGACAACATAGCAAGAAGATGTGCGGCCAAAGAAAGCCTTGAAAAACCTCCTATTTAGGGCCTTAAAAAATAAGAAGTTTATATTTTGGTGATAATTTAAGTAAAAATAATGCATTAGAGATAGAAGCTCTACAGTGTTTTCCAGTCAGGTGCGTTATAATTCTATCAGCATGCACAGGTTGGGGGAGGTTTAAAAGGATCTCCAACAGCACTTACTTCACACATGACCACACCACTCTAGCTTCACACTGTAATATATTAAATCCTAAAATAGAAAAGTAGTATCAGGTAAATGATAAGTGGTAGGAACGTTTGTGCTGGGGTTGCTGTTGGCTGGGGGAGGAAAATTAAGGAGGACTCACTGGAGGAATACGGCCCTCATGCATCTGTGTGTTATGCCTACAGTTAAATAATATACACCCACATTAGTAGCAGAACAAGAAATATTAAAAGTAAGTTAAAGACTTAAAACATTACTTATTTTTGCTTCTTTGACTGTCATGTGTAAACGTGTTGCTAGCAGTTAGCGGACCCAAATTGCAGACCCTGAGACTGATTCAGAACTCACACAGTTTGTGGTGGGGCTTGGGAAACTAAACACAAAACAACTGAAAACACAGTCTAAACTGGAATCTAGAGCTTAATAGTTACGTCAGTCCTGTCGATATTTGAATCGATCCGCTGCTCAAAAGGCACCTGGTGTGGCAGCACAGTAGGGCTGCCACGATTAGTCGACTAGTCATGATTACGTCGACTATCAAAATCGTCAACGACTAATTTAATAGTCGACGCATCTTTTGAAGCTTTGTAAGATCCCAAAAGACGCAGGACTAAGTAGTAGGATTTAAGAGTGTAATAACGGACTGAAACAGAAGATGGCAGCACTGCATGTACAAGGATGCCAGCTGCCGTTAAACCCCGAAGAAGAAGTAGCTCTGTCCCAGAATTCATAGCGCGGCCCTGCTCAGTTTCCAACAATGGCGGCAGCTAGTTAGTTTTAATGTTATTCTTATTATTCTTTCTGGGTCACAAAATAAACGTTTAACATATTTTCAGGCGAGAATGTAATTGTGTAAATCTCAAATATCTGCTCAGTTTATCAAGACACCACATATTTTTTCTGAGACGTCTGTTACTCACCAGCTCGAAAGCCAGCTGGGGTTCAAGGCTCACTAGAGCCCGTGAGAACACCGGACTCCCGGCAAATCGTTTTCAAACCCACCGCCGTCTTTCGCTACTCAGGTTAAACATGATATATAAGTCACTTAGAAAACTTAAAAATGTTATTGTTTGGCTTTTTTCAGTGTTTTATTTGTTCCTGAGTAAATCGGTTTGGCTGAGATTAAAGTTATAGTTTTTCACAGCTGAATAAACGTCAAGCAGACAACTGATTAGAAGTGTGAGATGCTCGAAAATAAACTCCGGTGTCCCGTTATATTTTAGATAGCAAGGAGCAGACGGCTGAGTTTATTAAACTTCACCAAAACAATCTGCAAATTTCATTAAAATGTAATAAACTATCATCTTGTCTTTATTTTTAGTTAGCACATACCTTAAACACTTAAAGCTGTAAGCTAATGATAGTTATATAAGAGCAGATGCATGCTGGTGCAATAAGCTGTAGTTTTACGTCCAATGGATGCATGATCTGATTAGTCGACTAATCGCAAAAATAATCGGTGACTAGTCCTATCAAAATAATCGTTTGTGGCAGCCCTACAGCACAGAGTGGGCTTACGCAAGCTTGGCAAGTACTCATGTATTTTCCTTTGCTGCTTCTGTTTGTCTGCACCTCTAATGCACCCTGTTATTACAAAATATGTATTTCATTTATTTTAAAGAAAAGCTCAATGATGAAGATGAAGATCATTCTGAAGTTCAAATCCAAGAAAAGCCACATATGCCCTGTCAATCGACACAAAAAGAGTTACAACATGCTAATCCAAGAGTTTAGAGTTGCTAACTTTTTTATGTTTACTATCTAATTTTTCTGCAATAAAGTGGACGAGCTTATTTCCCCATTTACTAAATTCTTCATTTAATCCGTAGTAATGTGATCATTGTAAAGCAATCTCATTTCTCATACTGCGTCCTTTTGTTTAAGGTGGTGTATATAATCAAACTTCATTAACACTAGTCATCATTAGCTACTAAATCATCATCTGGTTATAGTATGCATTAGAGAGAATGGATGCTAAAAATCCTAACCTCTCCTAAGGTAAGTGACTATTTTTCACTTAGCTATTCACTTATACATGCAATGATGAGAAAGAGCCTGGGATAAAACTGTCTTGCATAATTTCTATTTAAAACTCTTCCTAAGCATGGCTTGAATAGATAATAATGTATAATGCAATGTAATTTAGTGAATCAACTCCCTGTTCAGTTAGATTTTCTACTACGCCAATGTGCTCACCCCAGCGTGCTTAAAATCCATTACAGCTGCAACAAAGTTATGATTTCATTATAATTTCAATTTAAGTTCATGATTTCATTATACTGGAAACTCATTCCCAAAATACTGGTTACCAGCTGCAGCAGTACGGCTGGTATTGTAATAACCTTGTGTATGTTTGTGCATGTGTGTGATCTTTAAGTATTTATATGCCTTACTGTTTATCTGCAGCCTTTTATCAATGCAATAGTGTTGCAACCATCTACAGTATATTCACCAAACTTTTTAGGTGTTTAGTTTAGTTTATGCTGGATTCACAGATGTTAAAATGCCCGAAGGACTGGAAGTTAGAATTAGCTCATTAGCATTTTTGTACTTTAAAAGAACATTAGCTGATGCAGATAAGCTAGGTAGGTTACTAGTAGCCAAAACTGATGATTAAAACAATTTAAAAAACCAACAATATGTAGCACTTGGTAAAGTGTAAACCTAAAATATGTCTAAAACATTGCATAAATCTGTTGGTATTTGGGCTATTCAGCCATATGTTTGGGTTTTTTGGCTGCTACATGTTTCCACCAGTAGAGGGCAAAAAGAAAAGAAAAATGTTCTGTAAAAAAAGAGAAGAGCTTGCTTGGGGTTTTTTTTTTTATGTAAAAGCCACGGTTCTGGAGTACCCAAATAAACTCGGTTTGGTGTTTACACCAAGTTGTCCTGGAGTGGTGTAACAAATACAGATTTTTATAACCTCCATAGCCTTAGCTAAAAAGTTAAACATTGGCTTAAATTTAGCTAAATGCAAATGAATCCCAAGGCTGTTCAATTTTAACGCATATGTTTAGTAATATCTGACTCAAAAAGAGCATTTTTATTTTACTTTTACTAGCTAGTGTAGGTGCTAGACCATCTTTAGCTAACAAAGGTGAAACACTCATGAATTGTTGTGGGCCTGATCTCCGACGACATCGAGACGGCCTACCTGGAGGAGATTAGGAACCTGGAGACCTGGTGCCAGGAGAATAACCTCCTCCTAAACGTTAGCAAGACTAAGGAGCTGATCGTGGATTTCACTACAAAGCAGGCGAGGAATTACAAGCCCCTCATCATCAGTGGCACGTCAGTGGAGAGAGTGGACAGTTTCCGATAACTGGGTGTCCACATCACTCAGGACCTGTCATGGTCCTGTCACATCAACACCCTGGTTAAGAAAGCCCGTCAGCGTCTCTTCTTCCTCAGAAGACTTAGAGACTTCCATCCGCCACTGAAGGTGCTCAAGAACTTTTACTCCTGCACCATCGAGAGCATCCTGACGGGAAACATCTGCACCTGGTTTGGGAACAGCACCAAGCAGGACAGACGAGATCTGCAAAGAGTGGTGCGCCCTAACGCATTATTCAATCAGAGCTCCCTGACCTGCTGTCCATCTACACCAAGCGGTGCAAGACCAAAGCTAGGAAGATTATGATGGACCTCTCCCATCCCAACAATGGACTCTTCTCACTGTTAAGGTCTGGGAAGCGCTTCCGCTACCTTAAGGGAGACATATTAAAGAGAGAATGAGGAGGAGATTCTTCCCCCAGGCTATTCGGGCCCTGAACCAGGTGTAGAACTGGACTCTCCCACACACATTACATCACTATAAGACTGGACTCTCACACACATCACATCACCACACGCACTCTGTTTTTTCTTCATGCACACTTCCTATAATTTATAATCTCTTTCTGCTATTTGCACATTTTTTTACTGTAAATTTCTAAGTTAAATCTGTAAATTTTGTATAACCTGTAAATTGTAAATACTGTAAAACCACTGTCCTTTAATGGTCGGGCATTGCATTGCACAGCTACAAGCATTTCACCTCATGTCATACTGTGTATGGTTGTGTGTGACAAATAAAATTTGAATTTGAATTTGAATTATTATTGTTAATTAATTAATAATGGAGAAATGCTGGCACACTCTTCTTTACGTTGTTACTTTGGTTCATTTTGTGGACATTTGTTTATGCAAAGCTCTCTTAAGATCTCACTCAGGATGAGGTCTGGACTTTGTCTTGGCCATTGCAACACCTTGATGCTTTTCAACCACTTTTCTGTAGATTTGCCGCTGTGCCCCCGACCGTGGCTCAGGGGGTTGGGAAGCGCATCTGTAACCGGAAGGTTGCCGGTTCGATCCCCGGCCTCTCTGTCCTGGTCGTTGTGTCCTTGGGCAAGACACTTTACCCTACCGCCTACTGGTGTTGGCCAGAGGGGCCGATGGCAGCCTCGCTTCTGTCAGTCTGCCCCCTCGCTTCTGTCAGTCTGCAGCTGTGGCTACAACCGTAGCTTGCCTCCATGAATGAATAGTGGCATTGTAAAGCGCTTTGGGTGCCTTGAAAAGCGCTATATAAATCCAATCCATTATTGTGTTGCATGATGCAATTTGGGCCAAAGCCATCTTCCTGTAAAGCAGCTGGAGCTTTTTCTATGATGTTTTGGAAAAGGATGACTGAGTTGTTTTCTCCTTTATGTATCTCTCTTTAACCTGTTCTCCTGCTCTGCTTTTTAAGAGGTTCTTGGTATCAAAAACAACCAAAATCATCACCCCTCCACCACCATGTCTGACAGATAGTGTGAGCTATTTGTGCTGATGTGCTGAGGTTGGTTTTATCAGAACTGCATTATAAGCAGACATCTCCACCGTAGTAATGTCTGTCCAAAGAACGTTGTTCCAGGTGTCATTTGGACAGTTTGTCCAGTTTTTTTCATATTCAGTTTTGCAACACTAAGCCCTGCTGCTGTTTTCTTATTAGAGAGAAGAAACTTTCTCCTGGCAATGCTTCCACTTTATTTTTGTTTAGTTTTTTTTTTTTTTTTTTTTGCATTTCTCTGAACATTGCACACTCTGACCTTGGAGTGAATTTGCTAGAATGTCCACTCCTGGGAATCCTGGCGACTGTCTTGAATATTTTACACTGAATAATTTTCTTCACTCTGTAGAATGATGGACTTCAAATTATGTGGAAATGGCCGTCTATTTTTACTGGATTGATGAGCGGCATCGAATGCTTCCTTAGGATCATCGCTGATACATTTCCGTCTTGGCATTGTGTTTACACACACCTGAACGCTGCAGGCTGGCAAACTACCAAAACCTCTGCTTTTATAGAGGTGATCAAAGTTGCTGATGAACAATTATTCCTTGGTATTGAATGATTACCTGAGTGCACCTGATTAGCAGCATTTGACTGTTACTTACCCTTTTAAATCCTATGGAAGCACTTTGTACTTTGTTTGTTCACTTTGCAATATGTCATGTTTTGTAGTTGCCCTAAGGTTGTATTTACCCATTACCCATCAAACTAAGCCAGTATAACTCACTGGTAAACTAAAGTAACCATCACAGTACTGCTTTGCCCTTAAAGTGTATGACAATCTAAAATTAAATGTAAATGAAGCTGCTGGAGCTTTTTTCATGATATTTTAAACATAGTCTACAGTGCATACCTATGTGTTTGATGATGAACACTTAAAAAGGTTTTCATGTGCCACTCACACAGGTCCCAAGTGGCATGGACTGCTGAGCTTGTGCCCACGGTGCCGATTTGACAATCTTGCCCAGGGTCAGACATTTTACTTGTTTGTTTTGCTGGCACTGGCAGAAGGGCAAGGAAATCATAAGCATTGATTGGCTGAGGCAGTTGTTGCCCCAGGGGTGTTGTTCTCTAGACAACAAACACTTGGGAAGACGTGCTCCAACTCACGAGTCCTGGTAAAAGGGCCAGAGTTATGGGTGCTCGTGTCAAGGCATAAAATCAAAGGCAGAGATACTCGCGAGCTGTTGTAATGCTGGACGCATGAGAGGTGACTGTCTTTTGTTAAAGAGCAATAAATTCCTTTTTTGGATGTTGCAATGGTGGAGGCAGAAGCCAGGAGTGTTTCATTTCATTACCTTACATTTTGTCAATTTATGTCTCCATGGTAACACAGGGAAGATGTAATGTGCCTAAAATTTGATTAAAAAAACAATCTACCTATTTTAGAGCAAATCACAAAAGTCCAGTAACTACAAGCAGGAAAAAAAGCGCAAAGGTTTCAATTTGGAATCTTTTATTCATCAAATTAAATCATAAGTTACCGCTCAACAACAGACAGAAAAAACATTACTGCGATTTAATGTGCAACACTGTAACGGCCGTCTCAACCTTTCTGTCCTCTCTCCTCCAGCTCTGGTTCTTTTCCACTTCCTGTCCTTCAGAGTTCCTCTGAGTGGAAAGCTGATACGCAAGAAACAGAGTTCATAAAAACAAATTTTCAAAGTTAAATATTGCCAGATGGTGAGCGACACATACGACAAACTTTCCATTACATGCATGAAAATAAATGGCTGACATTACCCAGCAATCAGTTTAAGACTGGGTGCATAAAGGAATGATTGTTTGCCTTTTGATTGGCCTTGAACTGTAGCACATCTTTCTGCTGCCATCAGTGTGAATCAGAATGACTTTTAGTTATTTTTGAATCTACGGTAAATGTTTTAAATGCAGTTTTAAATTGCCCTCAGCGGCATGTGTGCACACTTTGTCTATTCATCATAACCCTCTTAGTCAGCTACTGCAAAAGCTAAGCCCTTGATAAAACGTTAGGCAGGATGAGCATCGCATGAATTGTTAATAACGGTCAAACAACTGATGGTTAATTTAATGTCAGGTGATGTTTTCTTACATGTGAGGCTTTCGGTTAGATGATGAATACCTTCCGCCTCCTCATCAGGAGCTACCAGACTGGCTGCAAATTCCCACATCATCTCCAGCCAGTCAGTGCTCTCCTGAGGTGAGACTCCAGCAGAGCTTGATTTTATTGGACGAACTCCACCTAAAGTAAAGCAGAATAGAGATAAAGATCTCATGAATAGTATATAACTAAACAACAGAACCTTTCATTTTAATGTTTTATCTAAGCTAGAACGGCAAGTCAAAGTTTCGCTGGAACGTAACTTTCTCTCAGACAGTGACCGAAACTAAGCGCTTTCTAAGCACTTGTCTGCACCAAAAACCATACCACAGTCAAAGTCACTTAAAATCAGCTTTCTTCCACGTTCAGATGTTCAGTCTAAACTTCACCAGGTTGTCTACGTGCCTAAATTTGCATGGAATTACCGCTATGTGATTGGCTGATTAGATATTTGCATTAACAAACAGTTCAACAGTTATACCTAATAAAGTGGCCACTGAATGTTTACTATCCTGTATTTATTTGGACTCTAATAGAGTATCTTTGCTTTCACAGTTCAAAAATAATCCTTAGTTATCTGATCTTGGACTTTGGAAACAAGCTGTTTTAGCTCTTCTCCCTTTAAGAGGGCTTTCTTCTGATTGGCTGTCCATCTCAAGCACTTTTGACCTCACAGTCAGAGCTGTGTGTTCGAATATCCACTCCCACTGATATCGTGTAGAGACCAGAGCTGAAAAACCAAGGTGACACAGAGGGTTTAGAGCAGTGTGAAGCCCACCTGAGCTTTTGGCTCATGGGGATTACAAATAAATAGACTGATGTCATCAACTGTAACTTTGGCCATGTTTAACATCCAAACAGTAAGATTTTATATGACAGACGCTTATATAAGACTTTACCCTATGAAGCTGTTCAAGCTCACACACTATGATGGGGTTTGTCACAGTTCTGTAAGCCTTGGTTTGTTTTCGCAACCATATAGAATAGAATAGAATAGAATAGAATTCAACTTTATTGTCATTGCACATGCACAGGGCAACGAAATGCAGTTTGCATCCATCCATATATATATATATATATATATATATATATATATATATATATATATATGTGTGTGTGTGCTAGTATACTACCATAGTATACAATATGCTATATAGTATATGCTATTTAGCATATCATAGCATAGTATAGTACACTATGCGACAGGTTTATGTTTTGAATTTGGGTGTATATGTGATGTATGCTGGCTTAGAAGTCTCTGCTTGCCTCTAGTCCTCATACTTCTCTTCGCAATGGCAGCAGGGGGAGGGAGGCCTGAGGAGAGGAGACACACAAGCACGACATTAACCGAAACTGCATCGTATGAAGTACACACAGGACGCATGCTGAGAGGAAAAGGAAGAACACGCACAATAGAAAGATAATCCACAACGAGAGCTGAGAAAAACAACGATCAGCAGCGTTCGTCTCTGCGCCTGACTGCATAGTTCGTGTTTTCAGCCACATATAGCGTTAGAGTTACAGCTTTGCCGCTTTAATGCAGCAAAGATGTTAAAGAGAAAGAAAAAAAAGCTGCTCCCGAACACAAATCACACTTTCCATTAAAAAAACATTTTTTTCTCCATGATGCAGAGCACATGCTGAATGAGAGCACAGCAAGAAACCACAGCGGTATTAAATTTGCAGAAATATTAAAACATTCTTGATTAATTTTTACCTGGATTTCCACCCCTGATCTCATCTGCACAAATATAAATAGTTGTGACTCACTAATCTTTCCATTCCAAGCACCCTGATACTGGATCTTTAAATCTTTGAGTCAGTTAACTTGTATAGGACCAGAAGTCTTTTTTGAAAACAACAGATATCACTGCCGGGAGATTTGAAAAAGCGTGCAGGTTTACGGTGACTAGCATTGGCTTCATTCTACAGAGCTGGAAGCTTCGTCTATTTTTTACTCCGTCGCCTCTGTCAGTGCGCCCCAGGGTGGCTGTGGCTACAATGTAGCTTCCCATCACCAGTGTGTGAATGTGTGTGTGGATGACTGGATGTGTAAAGCGCTTTGGGGTCCTTAGGGACTAGTAAAGCGCTATATAAATACAGGCCATTTTAAGAATATACCAGAATATACCAGAACTGGCTTTAGCAGGTCACCACTTTTTAGTCAGTTGTCCAATTACTTCTGTTTTTCTGTGTATAAATGTGGTTGTAATTCCTAAATAGTTCATAAATCCCTGCAATAAATAAGGACCTAAAATTAAAAAAAATAAAAAAGTGCACTGTGGTGGCATACAGAGGCAAAAATAGAAAGATAATGACATCGTCACAGCATGAATTTAATTATCAGATCTGTATTTCAGATCTGTATTTCAGGTCTGTAGCACAGTGGCACGGTGGTTAGCACTGTTGCCGCACAGCAAGAAGGTCCTGAGTTCAATTCTTTCTGTGTTGAGTTTGCATGTTTTCCTCGTGTTTGCGTGGGTTCCCTCCGGGTACTCCGGCTTCCTCCCACCGTTTCCATGCAACTTGTGGGGAGAGGTTAATTGGATAATCTAAATTGCCACTAGGTGTGAATGTGAGTGCAAATGGTTGTCTGTCCCTGTGTGTTGGCCCTGCGATAGACTGGTGACCTGTCCAGGGTGTGCCCCGCCTCTCACCCTATGACAGCTGAAATAGGCTCCAGCGACCCTGAAAAAGGATAAGCGAAAGCGAATGGATGGATCTGTATTTCAAACAAATAAGCAACAAATGTTAGTGACATAAAAAATAAAAGTTGTCATATTCATGTGATGAAAATATTATTATTATTATACAGACTAATATATAAATGATCTATAAATATATATACCGGTCTAATATACTGTCCCTTGTTTTATTAATATCTATGTATAACTATTATATCTACACCCTGCCAAAAGTATTGCTTTTTTAAAAATGTGTCATATATATTATATAAAATTATCAATATTTAATGTACAGTAGATCCACTGAATTCTCTGCAGTCTGCAACCCAAGTATCTGCTCAGTATCAAAATGTGGACCTGAAATATTAAACACTCTGCCTCAACCATAAACTGCTCTACAAGTGTTTTTTAAAAACTGATTTATATTTGTTCATCTTGTCAAATTGCCCCCCCGGAGTCGTCCACAAATTCACTCCACAGGCTGCTATGAACATGGGCCATTGTTTTTGTTTTTTTTGCACACGCATACACACACCTTTTTAATTTATTTATTTGCCGATGAATAAAAGATCAAAGAAACAGTGAAGGAGATGAGGTGGGTTGTGTGTATCAAAAATGGTGGGGGTCTCGGCGTGTGATTTTGTCATGTTATTGTTTTAAATGCACGCTGGGTATCATAAGAACGACGACCGTGTTTTTCCAAATTGGGTCAAATTGTTCTTTCAAGCTGAAGTCAAGTTTTCTAAATTTGTATGATCTGTCAGGAAACTGAGCCACTGTTTTTCCAGTAAGATATTTAGTTGTTTTATTTTTCGGCGATGGTTAAATCTATTAAGATAAAGGTTTGGAGTTGTCAAAGAGGACAGGTCAAGTAGAAGTAAAAGCAGAAGGGGATTATGGGATGGTGGATGCATTTTTATTAAGATCAAATATAAGGATTCAATAAGAAGACTTAATGTCGCTGAATTAAAAAATAAATAAATGGAGATTTCAATCAAGTTTACAACGATACACAATTATTAGCAATGAAACCAATAGACCTACCTCAGCTAAAAACATTTATAAAGGGCGACCCCTCCGAGAGGGCCACCAAGGTACCAAATGATACGTATTTTTCTCCAATTGTGTCATTTTAAGGATTACCTTTTTCCACGGGAAATTGGGCGCTCGGTTTCCTACAAATTGCATTTCCAGCTAAACTATTATTCCCATAATGATTGTAATGGTGCTCTGGATTACATTCAGAGGCGGTGTTTTGTTGAATGAATGAAGCATGCCGTCTATTAACGACAAATGCATTAGTTAAACACACATTCAGCTAAATGTTTCCTCGTTGCGGTAATAGAAACTGTAATGTGATTTCTAGGTTGGATTACTGAACACGGGCGTGATTAGGTTGCAATCAAATGCTGCACGAGAAGCATTATGAAGACATGATGCTAGAATATTGTTTTCTGCTTCCTCCCCTATGTGTCTTTTGAACACTTTTTTTGTCTACTTTAAAGGCTGTTTGTGTGTCACAGCTTCTTTAACTCTTTCTTAAACTGTCCAGTAATTGCTGCTGTGTCTGTTTATTGTCTTACCGAGCTGCACACGTGAGCTTTAAATGACTTGATCTCATGTGCAATCAGCTGATTAAGGCGTGACCTGTCGCTGCTCTGCCTGAATATATCTGCAAGCAGCCAGATATTAATTTTTATTTTGGCTTCTCTGGTCCTGAAACTATTACCTGTTATTAAGCTGCTAAAAGTCCTTAAAACAAACTGTAATCATATGCTGCCGCTGCAGTGCAGCCGTTTTGCATCTGCCTCTCTGAGGAACATGCGAATTAGCACATTCATCAATACTCTGCATTTAGATAACTGTTGGCTCCGGAGTGCTAAATGGATTGTTTGGGTTTTCTCCGTGGATCTCTTTCAGTCTCTCTCTCCCAGGTGGAGGAAGCTTTCCGCCTGCTTCTCGCCCAGTGCGGAGGAGGTGCATAGGCTAATGGAGCCTCATAAAACAACTGATTAATGCACTGACATTTCTTTGATTGGCACTGCAGACACAGAGCCAGAGAGACAGGGAACAGGAGACCAGCTTTCTCCCTTGCTAACGCTCCCTCTCCTTCTTTTGATTGCTGTCACTCAGTTTTTCTTCCGCTCCACCTTTCTTTGTCTTTCTTTCTTTCTTTTCCAATCACATCTCTCTTCCACGTCGCTCCTCTTTAAATCTATTTTCTCTCACGCTCTCACTTTCATGTGCTTATCATCCGACTCTTTTCTTCTCTCTTCTGCCTTTTGTTTTTGCTATGTTTTTAGTTTACTGCAGTTTAGCAGCCACATCAAAATGATAAAACACAAAGGATATAGATGAAAAATACAAATTGTGCAACAGAGATTTAAAAAAGGGAACCCAAGGGGCTCTGACTTCAGAAGAAAAGCGCAGAGTTCGAAGAGACAAAAACAAACTGGATAAGAGAAAATAAATGATACAAGAGAATATTTTTTCTTTCTATCCTTCCTTCCTTCTTTCCTTCCTTCCTTCCTTCCTCCTACCTGGAATATTCTGAAATTCTTGGGGAGTTTTTGGCTTTGTATTCTGGTTCTTTATTCTTTATTCTTTAGTCTTCTGGTTATGGAAATATATTACAATTCCTGTGATTAAGTGGATCCAATGTCCGACACCTGACCTGTAGTTACCTGCTTGCTTTTGTTGTTGACTCCCCCCCCCCCTTCCCTCCCATTAGCTTAGTGTAATCCTCTTCTGTGTCTGTCTGTGATTTCCTGTTTTATTTTGATAGTCTCTTGTTTTGTGTGCTTTCTGTTTAGTTTTGCTTTCTGTGTCTCATTGGTCGCTTCAGTCTTGTTCCCACCTGTTACTGTTCCCTGTCAATATTTGATCTCATTCTGCTCTTTGTCGTAATCGTCCTCAGCCTGTTTGAGTCCTTCCTCGATCTTTCCCTGCATGCGTCTGTTTGTTGGATTACTAGCTCCTGGTATAAGTTTATTTTGTATTTTTTGCAAGGGTTCAGCAATAAAGCTGTTTTCATTTATACTTTTGTCTGCCAAGTCCTGCATTTTGGGTCCTTCCCTGCCTAACACACAGCTGAGACGTGACACCTTTTGCTTTTGCATTTCTCACGCATCTCGGCATTTTTCCATTCCTGTTTTTGTTATTTTTATTTTTTATTTTCTTCTGAATTGCCTTTGTTATAGAGTATGTCCCTGAGAGTGTGGGGATCTCTGTCTCTGTAATTCCGTATGTTATCCCATATTTTTTGTGCAGTTTTTCTAGATTTCTCTGGTGCAATACTCACATCAGCAACATCATCTTCTCCACTCCTAAAGCAGATATCAAAACAGTCAAGGTATTTCTCATAATGCCGACTCACCTGTGCAAAAGACTAAAACACAACTTTTTCTTTCTTTCTTTTTTCACGTGAAAACATACAGAGTGAGCGATCACGAGTAAAAACCCTTTCAGCTTTTATGACCTTTCATTTTTAAGACTTGGACACCAAATGGTTTTATACATTTATCAAAGCCAACTGACTTTGGTCAGAGTGCTGTAAATATTGTGGCCTAAAGTAGAGTTGTAAGTGTTTGGGATGTATTTGAAACTTTACACAATATCACTGCTGAACCTGAGAGCAGCAAAATCCTATATGTGAAAGTATCTTCCTATTATTATTATTCTTTTGACTGCTTCCTTTAGGGGCCTCCACAGCAGATCATCTACATCTATCTCACCCTGTCCCTAGAGTCTTCCTCTGTCACACCAACTCTCTGCATGTCCTCCTTCGCTATGTCCATCAATCTGCTCTGAGGTCTTTTTTTTTTCCTCCTGCCTGGAAGCTCCATCTCCAACATCCTTTGTATCCTTTATATCCACAATGTCTGGGAGTACCAGGATGGACAGGATTAGAAATGAATACACCAGAGGGAAAGCTCAGGTTGAGTGGTTTGGGACAAAGTTAGAGAGGTTTGGCTGAGATTATTTGGATGTGCAGAGGAGGGATGGTGGATATATTGGGCAAGAGATGTTGAAGATGGAGCTGCGAAGAGGAAGACTTCATTTCAGTTCCTCAACCTTTTTACTCTACCTTAACCCGTATTATTTGCAGCACTATTACCAAAGTCAGATAGACACCAAATGGTTTTATACATTTAAGTCTTAAATGCTCAAAGGGTTTTTATTCATCGCTCACAAGAGACTGACTTTGCATATTTTTACATACAGTGCTATGAAAAATGATTTGTCCTGTTCCTGATTTATTGATTTTTTTACTTACTTTTTTTTTGTCAGACTTGTTTCATATAATCAAGTAAATTTTAATATTAGACAAGGATAAACTGAGTAAATCCAAAATGCAGTTTTTAATTTGAGGGGAAAATTTTTTCCAAGGTTTTTCAAAAGTAATTGAACATAATAACTAGTTGTGGCACCCTTGGCAGCAAGAACTTAAGCGTTTGCGCTAAATGGCTATAAGTCTTTCACATCGCTGTGGATGAATTTGGCCCACCATTCTTTCCAGAATTGTTTAATTTGAGCCAGACTGGAAGGTTTGGGGACAAGGTATTTATGTCTGCAGCTTGATCAGATTTTAACCCAGACTTTGACCAGGCCACTCCACAACCTTCATTTTGGTTTTCTGAGCCATTCAGAGGAGGACTTGCTGCTGTGTTTCGGATCATTGTCCTGAGTGTGCGTGAACTCCGGAGCAGGAACTTGTGGCCGGACATTTCCATCAGGAGTTTGGTTGAGAGTAGAATTCATGTTTCCATCAAAATGGCAAATCATCCAGGTACCGAAGAAGCAAAGCCACCAGACCATCACGCTACAACCCCCATGTTTGACCGCTGCTGTGATATTTTATAGCAGTTGTACTGGGACTCAAACCTTCCAAATTGTTACTTGATGCGTTGCTTTTTGAGATATTTTAGCCTCACTTTGTCAGAAAGCTTCTATTTAAATGAAATTTAACTCAGCTTTCCAATAAGTGCAGTTAATCACAGTTAATTCATGATTTAGCAACATGGGCAATTACTTTTTCACACAGAGCTACGTGTAGGTTTGGATTTTTTTCCCCCTTGATTATAAACACTTTAATTTGCAATCTGCCTGTTGTGTTTACTTGTGTTATCTTTGTCTAATATTTAAATTTGTTTGATGATCTGAAATGCAAAAAACAAAAAACTCTACAACTGTATTTCTTCTTTAATATCCCCAAAATGTCTTGTAGCTGTTTTATTTACATACGCTGTTCTTTGCTGAAATGTTGTGATGGAAGAAGGGCCTTGTGGTAAAGCCCAGCATTTTGTCATTTTTCACCTTGGAAATGTTTGCTTCAAAAACTGAAAGGATGAAAGGAAAAACTATCATGTGCATCCTACATTGAGCTTCTAGAGAATCCCTGTGTACTCCCATTCTCCGGTCTAGCCCCTCGGCAAAAGGTTTCCTTGACTTATATAAAGATGGGTAACTTTCATAAACAAGTAAACTCCCATTGAAGGACTCTGTTATTGTTCTACGTTAAAATGATCCTGTATTATCACGTTAGCAGTCATGGAAACATGCACCACATTAATCATCACTCAGACAGTCCAGACAAGCATGCAGTACACATGCTGGTTTTTATGCACAACACTGGGAAAGAACGAGGACACGCTGATGGGTAACAAACTAAAGAAAACTAAAAGCTGTGCAAATGATTGGAGAAACTGAAAGCGAGCACTGGGTCACTTAATGCTTTAATTAAAACAGTGGACTTCAGTCAGCACTTCTCAAACCATTTGGGAGGTTCAAGGCCAGGGACAGTGCTCTCCACAATTGCCAAATGAAAACACCAAATGATGAAATGGATTTTGGAGGAGCAGCATTTTAGTAAAGTGCAGGAATGATGTCAAGGAGCACTGAGTCTATTCTGGATGCTTGTGACAGCCAAATACCTTTCTGTCCTTCATTTCCTTTAATTTGCCACCCATCCGTGGGCCTTGATAAATGCAGACTCTTTGCGCTTGGTGACAGAACAGAACAAGACTGAATTCCAGTGAATCTAAAGTAAATTAACAAAAGCTTGACATCAGAGCAGATCGACACTGTGTGCCTTAAGCTTAAAGAGCGAGTAAAATAACCGTTCGTTCTCCAAACAGACTGACTGTCTGGAGCCTTTAGGTGCTTTAGTCTTTAAGACTTGTTTCAAATACATTTTAAGAGGCATGTAAGGGCAATCATCCCAATCTGACCACCGGGATCAGTGGATTCATTAATGTGGGTGAAAATGTACATCGTTTTAGATGGAGGTTCATTTGTTCTGCAAGCGAGATTTGGGAAATCCAGAATGTAAAAAGCTATTATAGCTTATTAGCCTCTTAAAAAATTGAGATTTAGTGTCGATTTACCCATTAAAGGTGAAAGTCAAAGCCTCCGAACTAAAGAAAAACATGCTGAGCAAAAATCACATCTATCCAGATTTGACTCTGGACAACTGCAGTCAACACTCTGAAAGCAAGCGGAGCAGTCAAACAGTGTTTTTGCTGTTGGTTTTACCAGGAGGTAAACACACGGGGTCGTCACAGTATGAGGTGTAGTCTTTGGATGGGATGGCAGGTGATTGACAGCATGAGCATGGAGGGGAATTGGAGGGGGGGTAAAGAAAGGGGAAAAGTGAGGAGAGGAGTTAGAGATGAGTGTGTTGGATGTGTGAGGCAGGCCTATCCTTACGCTGTAGGATAGTGATGGTGATGTGTGGTAGCAACCGGTGGGAGAGTAGAATAGATAGAAGGGTCACTATGTCGCCGTTGTACATGGAAAGAAAGGGAAGCTCAGTTGCAGTTTGATATTTAACTTTCAGTTATACTTGGCTTATTTAAGTTTGCCGAGAGTTAGTTATTATTCTTTTATGGCTTCAAAAAACTTCAAAAAAGAGCAAAAGAATGTGCCAGTAGGTATAGAAAGAAAAAATAAAGAAAACCAAATCAATTCTTTTTATTTATTTAGGGGACGTTTACTCTACCTACAGCCTTTTTTCGCATTTTTCTTCCACAGCCAGGTGCTGCTTATAAAATGCACTTCATTAATTTATCATCAGCAAGTGTTTTCACTTTGATAAAAGCAGAAGTTTTGACAGTTTGCCGGTCTGGAGCATTCAAGTGTGTTAACACATTGCCAAGGAGGAAAGACAACAGCAGGGATCTTACAGAGGCAGTTGTTGCCCATCAGTTGGTAAAGGGTTATAAGGCCATTTCCGAACAATTTGAAATTCAGTATTCTGCGGTGCAAAAGAGGCTTCACAAGTGGAAAACATTCAAGACAGCTGCCACCCTTCCCAGGAGGGGACATTTCAGCAAATTAACCCCAAAGGTCTGATCGTGTTCAGAGAAACGGCAACAAACCAAAGAGCCACATCTCAGACTTTACAGGCCTCAGTTATGCTAAATAGTGAAGTTCATAGCACTACAATTATAAAAAGACTGAAAAAGTATGGCTTGTTTTGAAAGACTTCAAGGAGAAAACCTCTTCTCTCTAAGACGAACATAGCAGCATGGCTCAGGTTTACAAGTTGTTTCTGAACAAACCACAAAAGATCTGAAGAAATGTCTTTTGGACACACAAGACCAAGGCAGAGATGTTTGGCCCAAACCAAACACCTCATCAGTTAAAATTTGGGTTTGTTTCTTTAGTCACGGACCTGGGCACCTTACGTTCACTGCATGGACCATGGCTCCTCTGTATACCAAAGTTTTCTGGAGTGGATGTGGAG
Organism: Neolamprologus multifasciatus; assembly: GCF_963576455.1. Lineage (NCBI taxonomy): Eukaryota > Metazoa > Chordata > Actinopteri > Cichliformes > Cichlidae > Neolamprologus > Neolamprologus multifasciatus. The sequence goes on from NC_140453.1 coordinate 6,985,780, forward strand.
ACATCAGTCAGACAGATAGAGCTTAGCTGAGACTGGGTCAAACAACAGGGCAATGATCCCAAACACAGCACAAAGGCTGATAAAAGAAAAGAATCAAGGTGTTGCAATGGCCCGGTCAAAATCCAGACCCCAACCTGACTGAAATGCTTCAATGGGATCTTAAGAGGCTTGTGCATAAAGAAATGCTATAATCATTAATTAATTGAAGCAACGCTGCAAAAATGGAGCATGAACTAAAACTCCTCCACAACAATGTGAAATGCTGATTAATTTTTTTTGAAAAAATTTACCTCAAGGGATTCGAGCTAAAGATGGTTCTACAAGTTATTTAATCACGAGATGTAGTGGTTAACGCATTTGTCTGGCAATGAACGGTCACTGGTTTGAGACACAAATCCCCCTCAGGGCTTTATCACAAAGAATATCCAGTGTAATTAAACATGTGGCGGTACCTCCAGTGACAACCCCACAGGACTGCGTACAGTTTGTGTTGCATGTGTCGAATGCCCAGCTGGGACAAATATGAACAGACTGTTCACATGACCGGCTAGATGAACTAAAGCATAAGACCAAGATGAATGAGATATTAAAAAAATGTATAGGGTGAAACTGCAACCCAGCTCCCTTCCACACAATTAACAGATAATAGTTTCATTATTGAAACTAACACTGTTTCAGAAGAAGCAGACACAAAGTGTACTGGATACAATGATGCTATCAGTGGAAAATAAACACATTCATTTAGACTAAAGGTGTGACTGAAACAGTGTTCATTTCAAGATAAATATCAAACCTGTCATGGATTAAATGCTAATTACAAGTTTACACTGACAATGTTAACATGCATACCAATGGATTCACCCTAACTGAGTACTGAGTATTTAATCAACTGGGACAGTATTTAAGGAAATACACTTTTACAGACTCCTGCCTGAGAACTGGATGAGAAGATTGTGAAGCTCAACTAAGAATTCAGCTGGTAGATAATTTCCGCTAATACTGACCAGCTAAAGATACTGGCATCTATGTATGTGAGATACGCTGATATTACAAATTTGTTGTTTATTTTTATTATTTCATTATGACAATGTGCATTAATATGTGCACGAAAACATTTTTAAAACATCAGCATTAATAATCTGAAATGAGGGCAAACCCTAAAATACAATCTGGGTCAGACTCTAAAGTCTTATCCTGACATTTATATCCAAAAATTAAGAAGCGACATCCTTAGCTTAGCTTAAAGAATCGTGTCCAAACAGCTCTACTTGCCAGTAATTACTTAAAATAACACTTTAACGTGTTACACTTTGATGTGCTAAAACCGAAGCGTAAAACGAGAATTTGTTGTCTTGTGCTGAGGTTATTTTTGACACAACCAGTTGCCAAGCAGTCAGCTGCTGCTGCTGCAGGAAGTTGCTGATCTGAGTCAAGAAAATTCACCAAATAATCCTCTCTGAAAATGACAGTTTCTCAGTTAGACAACTTGTTTCTTTTTCCAGGAATAAACACTAAAGATATAACGTAGGAAACAGTGAATTTTAGAAATGAGTTTAAAGTGTTTTTTCCTTCCAAACACTTTTTTTTGCTAATAAAAAGAAGCATCAAGAAGGGCATAAAATATGCCAACCTCTCTGGCGGCATCTTGTCAATAAAGAAGCGGCTGGAATTTGTTTTTGCCTTTTTGAGAATGAATTCAAAGTGAAAGCAGTGTAATGTTCAGCTCTGCACCGCCGTGTCTCCGTGCTATATTATTGTGATTTGCTGCAATGGACGTTTCCCCTAATATATAAATTAAAAGCTTTCTACAGATTTGCAAGCCTTAAGCAGAACTGAAAATGCTTAAGCAGAGATCTTCACTGTTGCATTCACTTCAATCAGCAGTGTGGTTGTGATCTCAGGGAAATTCATTTCCTGTTATCTCATGACAATGAAGCAATTAAAGCCGGATCAAAGCTAACAAAATGTGATTACTCGAGACAATTAAGTCATGAAATGGAGATAAAGGGATTAAAAAAATATATGAGAAAACAAAGCTGCTCCCCGTTTGTGTAATGTGGCAACAGCCGATGCGCAGGATTCCACTGATGTCCACATTAAGCAGGTTATTAAATGAATCATTTTACTTTGTACGGCTCAATGCTGTAATCAACCCCTGTGACTCCATTATTAGTATGCATGTTAACACCAGAACGCACCCTTTCGATCCATTCTACGGCCGTATGAGTGATATTTAGGAGGAAATGAGGAGCTACTGCCCTGATAAATAAGCTAAGAAAATGGTAGACTAATTAATGTTAAAGTTTAACTGAGTATGTGAACAGGAGGAAATGCATTCGCTAAACCAGTGTGTGTCAAGAAGATGGGAAACACACCTCGCGTTACTCTGAACAGAACTGGCATTAAAGCAAAACACACACATGTCGAGGCACATGTGGTGAAAGCAACAAGGAGATGGTGTGTGTCCCATAGTTTGACTCGGTGAAAATGATGTCCACTTTTGAAGTTTGCTTCAAAAATGTCTGAAGTCTTGTTGGAAAATGCTCGGATGAAATATGGAAGTGTGAAATGTGGAAAATGGGTGATTGATGAGTGGAAGGAAAGTGTCATTAGGTATTATAAAACATTACAAACACATCATGATAACAGTTAATGATAAAATATAATAAAAAACAGTTAAATAATAAAATTTTGAGAATAAAATGCTGAATTAAGTTCGGGATTTTTAAGAAGAAAAGTAAACGGCCGTTACCTGCCAGAGTTTTATAATCGAGCAGATCAAACAAAACGATAGCCACTGCTGACCACGTGATGATAAGGGCCACGACCATCAGCCAGGCCATTGGTGAGGTGAACGTTAATATGACATCATCCAGAAATGTCCTCTGATTGGGCCGAGATGGAGAGGCCTCCTCCCTGACGCTGGTCTGACTGCTCATTGGTGAAGATAGCTGGGAGCAGAGGGAGAGAGGAGAAGGGAGGAGATGGAAACTTGAGTTTGGGCATTGAAATACTTGCAAGAATGTTTAAAAAATTAAAAGCATCATTGCAAGACCCATTCATTGTAAAGTTACTGAATCCCCGACTGATTACTGAACAATATTGGCCTGTGCATTGGCAATTTTGCACACAATATAATATAATTTAATATAAAAATGCATTCTCAATGTTGTATCATTGTAATAGTGCTGAACTAACACACTTTATATTTTGACTCAATTCTTTATTTAATTTATTAAATTTATTTTTTAATGCCTGTTATTTATTTAAATTAATGTAATGTAAGTTTTGTTTGTTAATTTGTGACGAGTACTTGTACGGTACTTTCATTGCTCAGTGTAACCATTGTGTTTTGCAGTGTACATAACAATAATTCTTTTGATTCAGTCATTTGTTATTTATTAGCAAATTACAATATATGTGTGAGTCCTAGCTAGGCTTTCTGGATTGCAAGAAGGCATTACAATAGTGAGAAATCTAGTGATTCATTCCAGCATGGCATGAATAACATGTCAAATAGTTTCAATTTCATGTTTTTTTTTATTTCTTTATTTTAAGAATAAGTCAAGCATAATTTCAGTGAGACATTGCTGATGAGTTATGTTTTTGGGGGCACTACAGTAAAAAACGCGAGTAGTTTCCAGAACTTGAAAAAATTATGCAAACTCGCTGCCTTTGAATAACTAAGTACAGCTCGTTTAAGGTGACTAAGTTAGGGCAACTCATTTATTTTGAGTACAAGCACCACAAGGCAAAAAGTATTTAAGTGTATTATATTCAAGAGGAGATAAACAGTTCTTCAGCCATTCTCTCCAAACTCTGGCTAAAAGTAAATGTAAATAGCACTACTGTGCTACTATTTAACATAGATTTGCAACAAATTGCTTCTTTTAAGTGTAAAGTGACCATGACAAGCTTGAAACGTGAGTTCAAGTGCACTGCAACTTAAGGAAACACAGGAAAATAGAAAAATGCTGAGAAAGCCTACAAAACTCAACAGAAGTGTTTTTGGGGGAAGCAATAATGTGACGGACCAGCTGCAGAATGATAGAAATGGAAACATTAGAATGATGACACACTTAAACAAAGTGAAGGATTCATCGGTGTTGTGAGGCAGAAAAAGATGTGGATAACGTTTGTTGTTTTAATCACACGACTCATATAATACTGTAGATACATGTTTGCTATTAGCCGTTTACTGTTAGCTTGTCACTTCTGCAGCTGCTCTGTCACATTATCGTCTCCACAAAAACACTTCTGCTGTATTTTGTAGGGTGTTTTTATTGTTTTGTTTTGTTTTTTTGTGAAGCATTTTTTTTCTATTCCAGTCGTGTTCTATTCATATTTTATATATTTATTTTATCTTTTATTATCTGCTTGCGTTTTCTTAAGTTGCAGTGTGTTTGACCTCTCAGGGCCACCGTAGAATGCATTGAAATAACAATCAAAAATATGGCTGAAGAAGAGGGAGTTTTGTTAAATAATATAATAAGATGTACACATAAGTGTATCCATAAATATTAAGTGATGACAAAACCGTTACCTAGTTAACGCTCAGTTCTAGCTTACTTACCGACTGTAGTTTACCAAAAAAAATTCTTCTGTGACTTCAGCGAAGTTAGGGTAGTTTTCCTAAGAGGCGTCCAAGGTTTGAAAGCAATGTTTAACAGAAACAAATAATCTGATATTAAATGACAATTAGCATTAAAACAGATGTTTCAAGCATTTTAAAAACTACACAAACCTCTGGAGCGTTGGAGGGCTAAATGTTTTGTGGTCCTGAACTGAGAGTGAATGCTGGTTACAAGAGTTGCTACATTATGCAGATATGTTACCACCACAAATTCACTGCACCCGCACTGTCAATTTGTGCTCAATATAACAGAGTAACTGGCACGTCTGTGGCATTGATGTTAGCAGCTCAATGCGCAGCAGGTGTTTATTTATGCAGCATTCTGTTTTTCTACGTCAGGATGAACACAAGCTGCATGAGGAGGAGAGGGGCAGAGCGACAGAAAGACGAGGAAGAGAGAGACAAACAGAAGAGATAAGACGATTACATCCCCGCTCCAAAATCGGCGCTTCAAGACAAATTACTTCTCTAAACAAAGTTTTCATCACTGTATGGCAGCGGGGGCCGCGCTCCAGTAACATGATTACATGCCCGTGTTAGGTTGTTTGTGCTCATTATGTGGCGCTTGGGATGATTCTCTTTTTTCTCTCCCCTCTTTCTGCGCCTGCCTCTCACACGGCGTATCTGCTAATATGAAAGGAGAGATTTGAAGAAACTGCTCTGTATCCTTCTCTTTAATTAGACTCTGAAGGATGCAGATCCATGTGAGTGCTGCGTGCTTTGTGCAGTCTGGTTTAAGCATTCATTATGAAAGTCTCATTAAGAGAATCAGCTGCTGTTTCTCACCTTTGATGCCAATTAATTTAAACTCAGTATAGAGTGGTGACAATGTTTTTGCTGTCCTCTTATTACATAATGAATGTACCACAAGGCAAAATGCATCCCATGTTATTTCTCCACTTTCTTCTTCTGATGAGTTAAACCCAGTCACGTGGGTATCTGGGCTACATTGTACTCTATAAAGTAGCAGCTATTATTTCTTGATATTTTGCAAAGAAAATGGGAAACAGGTGCTCTGATGTATTGAAGCATGTGTAGACATTTGTGGAAATACTGTATATAAGGCAAACTGGACAAATCTAATGGGCTTGAAAGTCAAGATTTAGTATGACCACCTTTGTCCTTCTCCAGGCTTCTTTAACCCTTTAAGACCTACCATAGAACAAAGTCCACCAAAGCTTCTATTATATTTTTACATGCTGTAGTGCCATTTTTGGAAGCATTTCAAGTTGCTATACATCAATACAACCATTATAGCCCAAATTTTAATAATATGCATGCATTAAGTGCATAGAAATTACATAAATTGCAAGAAAGTGCAATAAACTACAAAAAAATTGAAAATCATTTTTGTTTTTTTAACATATATTTCTAGTTAGAGAAATTTAAGAGGCTTATCCCTCAAAACTGTAAATACAAAAAAGTTGCACAAAATAGTTTCCCACCACAGGAAATTTATTTTGAGTGTCTTCATAGTTTTATTTTTGAAATACACCAATTTTTATATACTGCAGGAAAAACGAAAATAAATATTATAATGCAAATTTGCAAAAAAGCAGCATATGCATCAAAAGAAACTATTTCCAGCAGTGCAATTTTAGTTCTAAGCATCCCAGAAACGACACAGAAAGTCATAAAGTCAAACATAACTTTTAAAAACACCAGTATAGGCTCATGAGGTCCTGATGGTAAAAAAACTACATTTCCGCGAAAATGACGTCACTTCCGGTTTCGGGCAGGTAATGGCGGGCATGCGATAGTTCACGCTGATGTCTATTCTAACGTAGGAAGTGTTATGAACAGCTGTTTCTGGAATATTATGTTTTTGTTGCTGCAAACGCTTTTTATGCAGTTTTTGCAAAGCTTTATGTGGAAGGAAACTGTGACCTAGGACAAGCTGATAGCATAAGATGTAAGTACAACTCCTCCAGTTTCATATGCAAAAAAAATTATTGCGCTAGCTTACGTGGTTGCAGTTTTACAAGGATTTAAAAGTAGTTGCGCAAAACAGAGCGTGCCCGCTCTGACCGGTTTTAAAGGGTTAAGGAGATTCAAAGCTGTTCTTTAGATGTTGGCTTCCTGTTGTTCTGTTCTCTGTCAAGATCATCCCAAACCGCTTCACAAATTTTGAGGTTTGGGCTCCGAGGTGGCCAATCCATGACCGATAGTGTTATATTGTGTCTTCTTTTATCCACTTTTACTGCATTGACAGCGTGTTTCGGATCATTGTCATCCTAAGAAAGTGAAGCCATTTCCAACTCGACAGTTTCTAAAGGGTATTGCGTGATGGATTGAAATCCAGCAACAAACTCCCCAACACCACTGGCTCTAATGCAGCTCAAAACCACCGCAGAGTCTTCATCCTATTTTCCATGCTATAGACGGTTGTGATCCCACTGTTGGACCTCCCTCCTGACCTGGCGATTTGAACCAAATATTTCAACTTTGGATGAATCACTCTGTTGATTTTCAGTCCAGTTCTTTTGTAATTTAGCATACCTCTGCCTTTTCTCCCTATTTCCCTTCCTTAAGAATGTTTTTTTGACAGCCACCCCTCCACTGAGAGCCATTTCTGATGGCTTTGACAAACAGAAGGTGGATCAACTGAAGGTTCAGATGCATCTCTCAGGTCTTGTTTAAGACCTGAGACTTGAAGATACTGTTCATCAGCTGTTTGTAGGCCTGCCTTCTTTTGTGCTTCACTTGACCAGGTTTCTTAATTTTTTTTAAGCGCATAGTGCACGCCATGCGATAGGCTGCAAGTAACAAAGTTCTTAAAGATCCAATTTAAAATTGTCTCTTTGCTCAGTTGTCTGTTCTGTGCAGGCAGAACACTGATTCATCTGGTGAGTTAGGTGCCTTTTTTTTTTTTTGCTTGAATGATTCACAGGTCAGTGTTAAGTGGACACACACCATGCTGCAATATATCAAGTCTCAACTAACAGCTCTTTGAGAATCCCCTTGTTTGTACAAAAATAATATGTCAGGGCTGTGCTATCTTTTACATTTTTCACACATTCAATTCTTTCTTTTTTTCAGCATGGAGTTCAGAAAGTAAAATGTTAAGATTCGGTAGCTGGTCTCGGGCTGACCTTTCTTTTTGCAGCGTTCAGTTAACAAGTTGCAAAATCAATTTAACATAATTCTACCCACTCACACCCTAATGCACATTTGTGTGTTCGTCTGATTCGAGAAAGCTGAGCATTGATCTGGTGAACAACAGCTGCCGTCTGTGTTATTTCAGCAGCTGAGCTGAGAGCGCGTGCGCGTGATATAAAGGCCGACCATTGATCAAGCGAAGCCTTGGCAACAGTTAGTCGGGCCAACATATTGATTTGCAGCAGGTAAAACAGCAGCAATGTTACAATGACAGAAGGACTGGAGAGCGGTCAAAATCTCCTGCAGCAGGTAGAGGGGAAAAGCTGCACAGTGCAAAGATCCACTTCACTGTTCTGCTCCTAAATGTATTAATTAAGTTTATTTCCTCTGTGTTTGAAAGTTTCTGTCAAACTGTGTGTCACAGTCTGCAACCTTTTCCCTTTTAATTTTCCTCACTTGCTTTGGTTTATTTCCTGAATTAGACTTAAACGGGACCTGTTTGCTCATTTTTAAATTCAATAACATAATTTTTGGACTCAACTAGAACAGCTTTGTATTACCCTGATATTTAGATTCATATGCATTTGTTTAAAATAAGTATTCACCACTGCAGCAGTGCATAGAGTCGTGGTATACAGTCTTTGAATTATAAGGTTTCATATACAGTATGAGGACTTTGTTAAAAAACTGGGTGATCTTAGTCAGGTCTTAAAATGATGTAAATAAAACCACAGATGAACAACAACACATGACATATTCCACTGTGTCATTATTTACTGAACCAACACTAAACCTCACTGCAGGAGCAGTGAGTGAAAAACCAAGTACACCGTGACTGCTTCCATAGGAATTAAGTAACAGTCACTAATAAATGCACTTGATTAATTGTCCATCAGCAAGTGTGAGCACCTCTATAAAAGCAGATGTTTTGGTAGTTTGATGGTCTGGAGCATTCAGGTGTGTGTTAACATGAGGCCAGGGAGAAAAGACAACAGCACTGGTCGTAAAGAATTAATTGTTGCGGCCGATCAATGTGGGAAGGGTTATAAAACAATTTCCAGGCAATTTGATCTCCATCGTTTTATTGTAAGAGAGATCATTCACAAGTCAAAGACAGTTTCTCATCTTCAATGAAGTGGACAAAAAGCTGAAACACTACATCTCAGACTCTACGAGGGTCAGTTATTCCCAGGAGAACATGTTTTGGAACATGGCAGCATGGCTTAGGTTTGTGAAGCTGCATCCTAACAAACCACTTCTGTAACAATCTGTCTTTTGACAGATGACACTAAAGCGGACATGTTTGACTAAAATATACATCGCTGAACATTGATGAACACCAAACAGAGCATTCCAGCACAAAAAAGCCACACCAAAGGTGATATTTTGGGTTTGTTTTCCAGCCAAACGACCTGGTCACTTTGCAGTTATTGAGATGACCATGAACTCCTCTATATACCAAATTATTCTACATTCAAATACGAGACCATCCATAGGACGGACAAAGCTTGGCCCACACTGGGTCACTGAGCAGAACATATGGTGGCCCTGAGAGGCCAAACGGACTGCAACTTAAGGAAACACCAGCAATAAGAAAAACGCTGCAAAAGCACACAAAACACAATGGAAATAGGAAAAAAAAAACAAAAAAACACAAGAGAAGTGTTTCTGGGGAGACAATAACCCGACGGACCAGTATAGCGCTTTACTAGCGCCTAAGGACCCCAAAGCACTTTACACATCCAGTCATCCACACACACATTGGTGATGGCAAGCTACATTGTAGCCACGACCACCACCAGTAGGCAACAGGTGAAGTGTGTTGCCCAAGGACACAATGACCAAGACGGTCCGAGCTGGGGCTCGAACCAGCAACCTTCCGATTACAATGCAAACTCCCAACTCCTGAGCCACGATCGCCCCAACATAGTCAAAATGCTTAGCCATGCTGCCACCAACAACAATAACAACAGCATACTTTGTGAAAATAATGCATTATTTCTGTATATTTTAGTTCCAAAAGGGCCAAGATACACAATTTTGTAAGTGGGAGATTGATTGCAGGAGACTTTATAGGTTTTGTTTTTCAGTGATAAATCATGTCAATACGATACATTAACCTCCTAGGACCTCTCGTCTACATATGTGGACATAACATTTTGGGTTGTCTAGACCAAAATACAAAATTTTGCTCTACAAGAGCCTGATGACCACTTATGAGGACATTATACTGCCACTGTTCTATTGAAATTTTAAACAAATATCCTCATATGTGGATCTCATTTTTTTCAGAAACAAAAATCTGTTATTATTTTTTTTTTAATCCAGTAATTCTTTGTTTTTACATTCATCAGGTCCCAATCAGCCCAAATAGCAAAGAGATATTAAAAATGCGTGCCGGGTCTTAGGAGGTTAAAGAAAAAGGCTTTTTTAAAGAATGTCACACCGAAAAATAACTAAAACTACATCACCACAGACAACTGTAGATGCTGGAAAAGACTTTCCAAAAGGTATCTCTTGTAATGTGGAAACAATATGGATTTGAGAACATCAGAGGGACAGCTCAGGTTGAGTGATGTAGAGATAAACTTGGTCTGGTCTGGGCATGTAAGAAGGAGGGACAGTGGATAAATTGGGGAATGGATTTTGAACATGGAGCTGCCAGGCAAAAATGGGAAAAAAGGAAGACCACGGAGGAGATTCATGAATGTGGAGAACATGCAGAAGGCTGGTGTAGCAGAGGAGGATGCTAGGGATAGGGTGAAGTGGAGGAAGATGGTGAGCTGTGGCAGCTAAAGAAAGAAGAAAGAAGAAGAAAATAGCTGAGGCGACTGCACAGTTCTGCCAGCATGTATAATACGTCTTGGTTGTCGTACCCAATTAATACAGCAGACATGAATAATAATTTCACCAACTGGGAAAAGCATTCAGAAGATAAAGAAACTGCTTTCACAACAACAAACTGTGTTTGAACATTTCTGATCTGAGAAATGCACCAAAGAGAAAGAAATGTAATGCACTCCGCCTTCAAATACAGACGACCCAGCCCACCTGCTGTTACCCTCGAGCTCTGAGCTTGATCCGCACTCACACACACAATGGCCGACTAGTGCTGCTGCCTCCTCCACGACAAAGGAATGAGCAGAATTAGAACAATGTGGGTGCCGACAACTAACTGGCAAATGAAAGGGCAAATGAAAGACAACAACAGTTTGGTCAGAACTCTGAGTCACCGAATGCTGTAAGGAGGAGTCAGCACAGTACTGCTTACAAAGTAAACTTTGTAAGCAGTCAATTGACGGTTTGTCTCATCAGGAAAGCCCAGATGTTCATGAGTGTGAATGCAGGGTTTTTTGGGGTTTCTTTTGCATTATTGTCCTCGTTACTTTGATATACAGCACCAAATACAACCCAAACCACTGATAAATGCTTGTTATCAGGATGATAAATTCCTAAAATTATCATGGATTTACTGCATGGAGGTGAAAATATATTTGCACATGTGGTTCAGTTTCTGGGCACGATAAATGAAGAGTTATTTATATGTGAGTCTTTTCTCTTTATTCTATTTTACAAGTTATTTGATGGCACAGAGGAACAGGAAAAAGAGTAAAGCGTGAGAAAAAAAGAAAGGCAATTGTTTCAAGATCAGAGCGAGTGTTTTCAAATGCAGTTGTTCCCCACCTGGGGTTCAGGACCCCCTATGGATATGAAGACATGTTAGAGAGACCCAAAGATGCTTTGAAAGAAAGAAAGGGGAATATATCTTTTTTCGTTCTTTTGGAAATTTCGATTCTTTGAACTCTGCAGGCTTTAATAAATAACACACGTAGCTCAATTTTAAGGGGGTCACAAGTGAAAAGGGTTGGTAGGCACAGGTTTAACGGGGGCATAAAGAATGAATTATGGTCCTAACAACAGTGCTGAGCAAAAAGTTGCTTTTTCACTAGATTTTGTGCTGACAGTGTGATGTGGTTTTCCATCTTTGCCAACTGCTAATTTCAAGGGATAGTACATTTAGTTTATAGTTTTTAGACATGTTGGCTTTGGAATTGCAGGTAAGTGCTCAATATCATTACATCCATGAAGAAAGAGAGCAACTGGTCATCATACAGAATTAAGTCATGAAGGAGAAATTTAATGTAATTTTACTTGCAGTCTTGAGCAGTAGGTCTCCAGGCTTTCAGAAGGTCTTTCAAATTTTTTCTGTTTTTTCATGCTTTTTCAGTCTAGTCCTTGTACCAGACCGTTTTCACAATGTTTGTTATGTTTGTTGAGCCACTTAACACTGACAATGAATCATTCAAGGATCAAAAAACACCTAAGTAAAAGGATGAAGCAGTGTTGTGTCGACCTATAACAGACAACTTAGCAAAGGACCAATTTTAATGTGTCTCTTTTGGCACTTTGTTAGTAGCAGCCTGTTGGAAAAATGCATAGTTTGTTTGCATTTTTTCATTGAAACTACAGAAAATGACAAAGATAGCACAGTCTGACAGATATATAAGAGTATTTTTGTACCAACAAGGGGACTCCTAAAGAGCTATTACCTGAAAATTTGCTATATCTCTGCATGGTGTGCAGTTTGTCCTTAATAGATTTGAGGAAACTGGACAAGTGGAGGACAAGAAAAACTATCACGAGTAAAAACTGTCTACAACAGAGAAACAGTATGTCAAAGTCATGCCCCTAAGAAATAGGAAAATATTCAGCAAAGACCCAAAACAGGACCTGAGAGATTAATCTGGGGCTTCAGTTGATCCATCTACTGTTCCCTGAATCAGAAATGGTTTCAATGGAAGGGAGACTATCAAGAAACAATTCTTAAGGAAGTGAAATAGGGAGGAATAAGATTTAGAGTGAAAATCAGTGGTAACAGGTCCCAAGGAGTGGTAAACCCAGCCATCAGTAAAACATGATGGAGGCTCTGTTATGATTTGTGGCTGAAATTTGTTTGGCAAGGTGAAGAATCCATGACTGATAGTGTTCATTGTTTGTTTTTCTATCCAGCTGTGGCACGATCGCCAACACCAATGAATAGCATCTAAATGGGAGTCTTAGTGTGCACATATTTCCCATTTTTCTATAATTCAAAATTAAAAGGAATGAGGGTTGTCTCAAGACTTTTGCACAGTACTGTAACAGCCACTAATGTCTAATCACAAAGTCAAGAACACATTTTTAAACTGACCCTCAGTTTAAAAGACCAGTTGTGGTCCTTTCAAAACCTCAAGAGGAAACAGTGACATAAGAGATATGGCCCAGATGGTTCTCCATGTTATTAATAGCGCCATCTCACTGGCTGTTAGTTACCTAATATCTATTTTAAATGACAATTAAAAAAAGAGTAACTGGGTGGATTGCAAACACTCACATTTCTGTTTTGAATTTATTATTTTTATAACTTTTAAAAGAGTGAAATGGATTTTTAAAGTACCTTACTCTTTGAAGTTGCTGGATGTTCACTGATAATCTTCAGTCCTTCAAGGGCTCCGGGAATGCTGTGTTACCATAGAAACAAGTATGTAACTCCTTGTCAAGTCCTGTTTTTGACCCGAGTCGATTATGAGAAAAGAAACACTCAAATCATACAGCAAAAAAAACCCACAAAAAATTGTCTTAAGCCAGATCACAGCGGGTCTAAAAATACACAAAAACTTTCCCACAAGTGGCGTGAAACTGGGATAAAATCCAGGAAGTTTTGTGTCTCAAAAAGTTACCAGGGCGAGGTTTCTGAGATTTCAGTGCTGGAGAGAGTGGGACAGAAAGGGAGAGACTGATAGAAAGAAGCAGGGAGACGGAGTTTGACCCACTGAGTGTCACCCAGCCCCTCTGAGGGTCCAAAATAGACAGATAGGGAAGGGAGAGAGGGAGGGAGCAAGGAACGTAGAAAGGGTGTAAAAGGAACAAAAGATTTAAAGAAAAAGGAAAAAGGCAGGAAGAGAATACAGGGAAGAGATGAAGGTCTAAAAGTCTCCTACTCACATATCCCAGAAACACAGAGCTTATTAATCACCAGCAAACAGCTGATATTTCATCAGTGTTTCCTCTGAGAGGCCCATTTCCTCACCTCATCTCACCCACACTGACTTCCTAACTGTAAACAAATATAAAGACAATTCCTTTACATCTGCAAATTGAATTAAGTAGTACTATTATGATTAAATGCTTGGTGGTTCCTCAATAACACTGACAAAAGTACATTTTACAAGATTCTCAGGGGTCCAAGCAGATTCACTGTGTGCCCTTGACAAGAACTTCAAGAAAACAGAAGCACTTAAAACTTTTAACTTTCTAAATTTCCCAACCTTTCCCAGACTTACTCCAGGGGAAACATGTTTCCTCCTCAGTGCCCAGGCTTGTCAAATGGAGGTCAAAGTGAAGAGTAAATAAGTGAATAAATACCTAGCTGAGCCCCATGTGAGATTTTAGGCCTTGTCAGACACTGTTTTTTGGAGGCCCAGTTTAAACAAGGATGTGTGTGTGAGTGTGTGCTTGTGTCTGCTTGCGAGAGCTTTCAGAAGGAGTAACCTGAACCCCCCCCAGCTTTGCCCTGTGAGCCTGTACGGCAGAAGCTATAATTAGAGATACAGACAGCAGCTGGTGTTAACATTGGACTGGACTGCTTTAAATGTAGGGCACACAGAGAGGGCACAACACACACAAACACACGTGTTCTTTCTTCTGTAAGATGTATCACAAAAAGTTAGGCCAACACTGTATGTTGAGTCTTTTTGGATTGGGTAGGGGAGTCATTTGTAACTGAGGAGGAAAAGTGGGCTATCCACCAACTGGAAGGTTAGTGGTTTAATTATGGACTCCCTAGTCTGCATACTGAAGACAGGACTTCAGCTTAAACTCAGCTTTATTGCCAAAAACTGTAACAGCGAACAAAGATGCACAAAGCAAGGTAGTAACAGCATTAACTGGAAGCTATGACTCAACAAACAGCATAGAGGGAGGTCGCAGCAAGAGACAGAGGGAAACTAAAGGCTTAAATACACCCAAGGTAATCAGGGAAATGGAACACACCAGGGACACAGGTGAATTACATCAGACTAAGGAGACAGGGGAAGCAAAACTTAATATAACGCACACAGGATGACAGACTATCAAATTAAGACAAGAAATAAACATAGACAGAGACCCAGACTCCAAATATACAAATTTGCCACAGGGAGGAGTAAACAAACAGACTGGAGACAAGATTCACCAGACAGCCACAGAAACAGGGCACAGCGAGCAGACACGGAGACACGACTGGAGAAACAGACTGAGTCCAGTGGAAATGACTGACAAATGAGACAAGGACAGACACGTGAACATAGCCTGCCAAAGTAAAACAGGAAATAACCGAACAAGGAAACAGAAATGCGGACTTAACACTGAGAAAAAGGTAAACAAATACTGAGCTGGAGACCAGACACAGACAGACAGAGAAACCAACACAGAGGCCAAACTGACGCGCAGAGATGAGACCAAGATAGACGAAAGAGAACTAACTAAATCAAACAAGGAACTTAGAACTAGGAATATAAATACAAAAACTCAGGTACTAGGGAAATTGAACACGATACTTGATTCACAAGAGCTTGAAAATCAGTTCGTTTTTACAACTCCAAGAGTATGAATCCCGAGTCCATAACAAAACTTCAGAATTCAAACTCTGGGACTAATTTCTACCACTTTACAAACAGCATAGAGGGAGATCACAGCATCATGAAAAAATGTTACTCAGTTTATAAAAAAAATTTCCGCACAAATTATTCTGCAATCCCAAATCCCCCCCCCAAAAAAAGTTGGGACGCTGTGTAAATAAAAACAGAATGCAATAATTTACAAATCTAATAAAGTTATGTTTTATTGACAAATGAATATAAAAAAAACAAATGTTATCAACAAAAAATGATGGGTGCTAATAAACGCTGGAAAAGTAGGGAGGACGAAAAGGAAACAGCTGGAGGAATATTTTGCAACTAATTATCTTAACTATAAAATGAGCATCTTGGAGAGGCAAAGTTTCTTAGCAGTAAAGTCAGGCAGAGGTTCACCAATCTGCAAAAAAACTGCATCTGCAAATTGTGGAAATAAAATTTCTGAACATAAAATTATGAAGACTTTCAGTATCCCATCATGTATAATATATATTATCATCAAAAGAGTTTGATAATCTAGAGAAATTTCTGTGCTCAAGGGACAAGGCCAAAAATCAATATTGGAAGTCTCTGATCTTCCACAAACAGACATTGTGCAGGGTAAAGCTCTGTCATGCAAAGAAATCACATGTGCCATCTTCTCTGAGCCAAAGTGGAACACTGTTCTGTTGTCACATCTGGAAAGGCACCATCAATGCCAAAAGGTGTATATATACAGGTTCTAGAGCAGTATATGCTCCAATCTATTTGACGTCCTTTCCAGGGAAGACCTTGCATATTTCAGCAAGACAATGCTAAACAGCATATTGCATCAATTCCAACAGCAAGTTTAGAAGAGTTCAGCTGTTGAACTAGTCTCATTGCAGTCCAGACGTTTTATCAACTGAATACATTTGGAGCATTATGACATGAAGAATATGACAAAGAAAACCTAGGACTGCTGAGCAGTTAGAATTCTAAAATCCAAAATTCCTCCCCAAGAAATCCAGCAGCTGATCTTCCTTTTCCCAGAATTGGACTGTTTTTAAAAGGAGAGGGGATGCTAATGTGTGTTGCTGCCATTAAATTCAGAATAATCTGATTTTTTTTTTCTTATAATGGTACACTTTGTAAGTTTAAATATTTTCAGTGTTTTTTATGTTCCATTGTGAATAAAATTTGGCTTTATGGGATCATTCTGGGTTTTTTCTCCATTTTCCACAATGACAGAAACACAGTTTGAACTCAGGATAATAAATATTCAAGTATGTATCCTATCAGGTGCAGTTTGGGGGCACTGGTTAGCTGGCCTCTTATAAAGTTATGTTAGTAGTAATAGTAGTAGTAGTAGTGTTACAGCACTAGCTTTGCTACTGCCTCTAGATCTAATTCATTCTCATCCCAAGACACGTCAAGAGACTTTGTGGTCATGTCTTGATAAGATCATGTTTTGTGTCAGTGCCGTTCTGCATCAGTGTTATGTGTTAAAAATGACCCCTATCTTCAGAATTCAAAAATTAAATGGATCCTTTGCGTGATCATATGTGATAAGCTGAGAGTGTCAGACCCATCTCACTGTGGTGTCGACGCACTGACACCGCAGGATACACCACCTTCTGTGTATATGAGGGACCTCAACAGCTTTGACAGGAAGCACAGCAACAGATGCCTTGTGTGAATTTCCTAAATCAAGCAAATTGAGTTTGTCACTCTATCTTGAAACAAGTGATATTTTGAGAGACATCTGGTGAGAGGCCTAATGTAGGCTATTTTAAGAGTTATTCTTCCCATTTCTGGATTTCTGTACTAATATAGACACAATTATATGGTTATTCTCGATTTAAGTTCATTATCTAAAATCCAGACTTAGAAACAAGTAAATCTTTTTTAAAACAAGGCAAATAATCTGGCCTGTCTAAAAATATGATTTTAAATCATGGCAAGCACCAGATAATTTGCAGTGTGGTAAAATCTTCCAGCGAATGCGGTTGGTCCGTTATCCTCCACCTGCAAACAGTGATGAAAACAGAGACAGGACTCTTGTGTTCTGCATATCTCAAACTGCATTTTCGGGATCATATACCCCCACCAAAACCTTTTTTTATTACTTGTTTACTGGTGAGCGTGTTGCAGCTTTAATCCTGATTTTCCATTATTTCTTTGTGATCTCATTTGATTTTTCTCTCAGCTAGCTGTTTCGAGCACACACAAATGCACACCCGTGAGAGATGTACTGATGAAACCAAACACCCAAAGTAATTCTGATGAAACTAACAGCAATCAACAAGAATGGCGCTCATGTCTGCACTACAGTACGTTGTGTCTGCCGGCGTCTGGCTTTGTGTGGCAGTCTGACAAAAAAATACACAGATGCATCTTGTTTTTGTATATTTGCAACTGTGACTCAGCATATTGAAGAGGTATTTGCAGAAAGTCCCCAGTGATGCAGTTGTATAATAATTCCAGTGGGTTTTAAGAGACTAACCATCACACTGACAAATTGAGGTCCTCTGTGACAGTGCATGGAGAGCTTTACTGATCCCTGGGCACTGGCACGAGTTCAGATCCTGGAGAGATATTCAGCCCTGCTGCTTCCTGTTCAGCACCTAGGACAGCGAACAAGGACAAGCTCCCACCTGAGGCCAGAAGACGCAGCTGGATGGGATGTGTCCAACAATCTGGTTCAGTGCCTCAGGTGAACAGTTAGAGCTGAGGTTCATAAATCTCAGTATGGGAGAGTATGAAGGCGTTAGTGTGAACCTTACACAAGTTCTTGGGTACCACTACTGGCATGATGCTAAATCTTACTTTTAAGACTTGAATTAAAGCTCAGTGAAAAAGATTACACTTGATAAAGTTTTGGTTTTTTTTTTTATTTCAAGTTAAGTGATGTGGTACACAATGTCAAGAATTAAACAGCATGAAGGTGTACAGGGTGGGCCATTTATATGGATACGCCGTAATAACATGGGAATGGTTGGTGATATTAAAGTCCTGTTTGTGGCACATTAGTATATGTGAGGGGACAAACTCCTCAAGATGGGTGGTGACCATGGTGGCCATTTAGAAGTCGGCCATCTTGGATACAACTTTTGTTTTTTCAATAGGAAGAGGGCCATGTGACACATCAATCTTATTGGTACTGTCACAAGAAAAACAATGGTGTGCTTGGTTTCAACGTAACTTTATTCTTTCACGAGTTATTTACAAGTTTCTGACCACTTAAAAAATGTGTTCAATGTGCTGCCCATTGTGTTGGATTGTCAATGCAACCCTCTTCTCCCACTCTTCACATTCTTCATCAGTGCCTGTCCTAGCTTCATTCAGCAAGAGCCCACAGCGTAGCACAAAATTATATGAAATTAAAGGTTTATTTAAGTTCATTTCACTTGACCAGATTCCATGAAAATTATTTTTTTACATTGTAACTTATATCACAACGTTACATGCAATCAAATTACTTAAATATACATTTGGAGCTTTTTTTGTGTAGTTGCTTTCCAATAATTTAAAACGTATTTTTGAGGAGATTTTTAGCTTTTACTGAAGAAGACAGGAAAGCTGAGAAAGAACACAGGGCAGAAGAGACAGAGGCAGATTTGAACTTGGGCCACTGCAGCAACTTTATAGAAAATGGGCTGCTTTCTTTGTCATTTTTTATATACAGTCTGTATATGTTGTGCTTGTTAGCTCCTTATAGTGTTACCTAAATTAAACTTGAGGAAAGAATAATATATTTGTAAGGCCAAAAAGAGCGTGTGCAGGACATTGTTGATCCAACATTTTGAGTTTGGATTTTCAAGTTCAGTTTACGATTGAATATTTTCTCTTGAATTCATAGTTTTCCTACCGTTCCTCAGTGTTTCCCATCTAATCCTGTGGTTTCAGTTTCCCTGTGTTAAGTTTGTAGTTGCAGTTTCCACTTCCTGTTTTATTTTAATAGTTAATTGCCGCCTGTGCCTTGTTTAAAGTTTTACTTCCCTCGCCTTGTCATCATTGACTTGGTTCTCTTATCCTAATGTTACCCAGCCATGTCTTGTATTTTCCTTTGTGTTTTTCCTTCCTAAATGTATCCATTCAATCCTTGGTCCCATTTCCTTTGGACCAGTGGTCTCCAACCTTTTTTGCACCACGGACCGGCCTTTAAGGTGTCGTGGATAAATACAACAAAATAAAACCAGTACCAGTACCAAAAAAGAAGATTTATTCAAAACACATGGGAAAAGACCCAGGTAAACCGAGTTAACTATAAAAATGATTTTAAAACCATAACTATAAAAACCCTGAAAACCATCAATCAATACCCGAGCTTCAACTCTCGCGGCCCAGCACCAAACGATTCACGTACCGGTCCATGGCCCGGGCGTTGGGGACCACTGCTTTGGACTGTTTCAGCTAACATTTATTAAAGGTAGGCTTAAATTTTTACCTCGCCTGCCTCTGATGAGAGTGCATTCAGGTCCTTATTCATCACAGTCTACAGCTAAAGCTTTAATTTTCACATTGGAATTAATTATAAGCTAAATGAGGAACGCCATCAATTCTCTGGAAAAACAGGTAATAACCCACAGGTACATGATGGAGTGTTACTTCACGTAATGAGCTGCTAAGTCGTCTTAACATGTCAAATTAAGATGTATATTAGACTGAATAAGATGTGATTTTAAATTACAAATTAATTTGGGGGCCGGATGCTTGCTCGTGTTCCATGTGCTTCCTTAGTAATACTGCCAGGGGGTACCAGTCACCTATTTTGGTTGAGTAGATAGCTGCAGGCCTTTAAGCAGCAGAGGACAGCAAGGACACTGTTATTAAACAGATGTGAAGAACAGACCAGTCATACATCAACCGTATATGTCTGTCTTTCCATGCCTCTCCCTGCTCCTTCATTACTGCCTGACTTTTTCACCTACCCTCTTTCTTTTCTTCCTCTCCTCCCTCTTCTCACTTCTCCTCTCTGCCTTTGTAACTGTATGTCCTCCTTTCACCCTCACCTCTCCCTATTCCTTTTCTTAGTCTCCTCTTCTCTCCTCCTGTCCCTTTGTTTATCCAACCTGTTCTAGAGTTACACTTCTTCCATTCCTCATTCTTTCCCCCACCATCCATCTCCCTCTCTCTTTTCACATCCTGCACTTATCTATCTCTTCGTCCCTTGCTGTCTTTGTTTCTCTCACTCTCCCCACACACACACACACATGAACACACAATTCTTCTTATTAAATTAGTAATAATGTCACCATGCTCCCTCCCAGGAGGCCAGTGTTATTGACTTCATTATGCAAATGTAAACCAGCCCAGAGCTATACTACTGATGGGATAAGACATGTACACACACACAAACACACACACGCTGTTTATAGGGCGAGTGTGCTGGCCAGGAAAAAATTTCTTGCTGTTTCAGATAATTATGTCAACCAGTGGAGTTGATGTGTGAATTAGCATGAAATCTGCTAAATCCAAAAGGCCTGGGGCTTATGATATCAGTCTTGGAGTGACAATGTGTTAGTATTATACACAAGACTAGACTATGGAATAGAATAGAATAGAGTTATCAAACATATGCGATTGTGTAAATAATTGGCAATGTTCACATAAAACATATTAACTGTAATGCAGGCCAAGTTACCCAACAGGTATCTGAATGGCCCGTGACATGTTTTGGCTTTGTGGTTTGGCCAGGCAGCGACTGTCCTCTTATTTGGTCTCTGATCTGTTGAGCACGCAGTTCGTTCTATAGTAGTGGCACTGACTGATAAGAGTTGCCAAACCCTGCTGTGTCTTGATACAAGTTCACAGACCTGGAAACGTACTGGAGTGTATACAGAAAACACACAGGCTCACATATGGGCGCACATACACACACACACACGTTCAGCCACAGTATTGGCAGAGTTGGTCGGGACAGATGGAAAGACAGCAGAGAGCAGGGAGGAAGTGGAAATTAAAGTCACAGTGTCAGGATGAACAATTGGAGCTCAGGGACAAGCAATACATGCTGTTAAAGTATTCCACCTCGATATTAATCAGTGGCACAGTTTTCCTTTTTACAATTCTTCATTAATTACAGTTTGAACAAATAAAAATACAGTTTGTTTTTCTAACACCAAAATGTGTCACCATCGTTCGGATAGTACATGCTGCTTTATACCGCTTCAGCTGATTTACTGAAATGCTTAGGTAGTTGTTTTGACTTCCATTGTTGCTTAATTAAAATTGACTAAACCTCTGTCTTGTTTATTTGATTTGAATCCAATATCCTATTGAGCCTCTCTGACACGTCTTTGAAATTAAACCTCCACTTAACAAACCTTAAAGCCATAGTTTGTTACTTACCATGTAGCTGCAGCTCATTTGCTCAGCGTAAGCCCAAAGAATTCAAGTAAGAGCAACTCATGATCTGAAATAAAGCTTAAATAAGTCTTTAGAAATCATAGAATTAATAACTGAATTAGCCAATATAAATATTTGTTGATTCCATGATATTTCTTGATCGTTCTTTTTCTTTTTCTTTTTAGCTGATCTACTATTTTAGTGCATCCTGAAAAATCTCAGCAGCTCGATGAATAGGCAATAAACTTTGTACACAGACTACTGACTTTAGCTTTCTGTCTTTATCTCATCGTGACTGGATATTAGATGAAACAAGACAAACTGATAACATACCGCTTTGTTCCGCCTTTCTTTTGTTCATTTATGCATGCTGACAGCCTTGTCCAACGTGCTGCACTTTTTCTCATCATCTTCACCTTTTTTGAACTCTCTCCAAGCTAAAGAGTTGTAAAATGTCATAACTGTAGTTGTTATCTAAATATGCACTATTGGCAGACGGTGATGAGTCGTATAGGATTTTTTAAACCCATTCGTTTAGCAAAAGGAGGAATAAAAAAACTCTCTTCACACACAAAAATGTATTACTGGCAAATTGTGAATTAATGATAAAAGTATTGCAGCAAATCTGTTTAATCTCCAGTAATCAGTGTTGGGGAGTAACGGAATACATGTACCGCCGTTACGTATTTAAAATACAAAATATGAGTAACTGTATTCTGTTACAGTTACCATTTAAAAAGGTGGTATTTAGAATACAGTTACTTTGTTGAAATAAATGGATTACACTGCAGTACTTTCCTGTTTCATATTGTGGCGGGTCAGGACTGTTTGGGTTTTGGGTTTTGGGTTTGGGCAGCATTACAGTTGCCATGGTTACAGGGCGATTCTCTCTCTCCCTGGGTGAGAGAGCGCCTTGTTGTTGTTGTTGTTGTTGTGCTAAGCTAACAGGCAGAATGCTACAAGCATAGCTCTAAAGATATCTCTAAAAAAAAAAAAAAAAAAAAGGTTTTAATGAGCTCAGGAACACAGGTATACACCTTAACTCTCAATATCTACACCAGGATTGAAAATATTAATGCAAAATGAAGGCGCTGTATTAGCAAGACAGCTTGTTTAACTTTGTACATTCAGTCAGCCAAGTGATATCTCAACCATGCTAATAATCAAAGTGCTGACTGAGCCTGCACCTATTCAAGTTGTCTGTTTCATTGAAGCAGTCATGGACCTCTCTCAATCATCAAGGTTTTCACTGCTAATGTGCAAAAGGATTTGTTAACGTTTTAAAACCACTAACTACTAACTTTAAAACTCTAACTCTTCTACATCCTGCACGCACGTTGGCAGAGGTTGTTACTGAGGAAAAACTTTTCTGTAACACTGATAACTCACAGAGGGCTTGTTTACTTGCAAATTTTAGCTCTGTTTCTACACAGAGCGGAGCGGCAGCTTTCCCAGTTCATCAGTTTCCCGTGAGAGACCATGGTTTATCTATAATGACCAGAAAAGGCTATGTTTTCTGGAGATGCCCATCAAAATACTGGGCCCTTAAAGACTCCAGCGCAGTAGGAGCCAAGCTGACACAAACCTGCTTCCAGAGATAATATTCAAATGCAGCCACAAGAACACAGGAATTAAAAGGTTGAATGCAGCAAACAGTTAAGAAGTTTTGTGACAACACTATTTGAAATGATTGAGATCATGTTCATTTTGTAATGTTATAATTAATGTCTACTTTCAGATTTTACTGGACAAGCACTGCTTGCCTTGCTTGCTCTAACTGAATGACACTGCTTTATAGAATATTTACACTTGTGCTTACTTCCTCCTATGCTTAGCGGCGCATCGGGCAGCTAACGGTCTCCATTGATGTAAGTCAGCGGCGACTGCTTCAGCTTCTACCCAGGCGATGGATGGTTTTCAGATCATCCATAAACGTTTGACACCATGTGATCTTTGGTCAGCCTTGCTTTCGCTTGCTAGTGCACAGGAACCATGTAATGGCGATTTTTTTGGCCAGGCGATAAGGGGGGTCGACGTAGCTAATGTCGTTGCAGAAAGGGGCTTCCGCTTTGCAGGCCATATTCTACGTCTACCCCCTTATCGCCTGGCCAAGGTCGCTCTTACATAGAATATTTACAGCATGGTACAAAAAACTGTTCTGTTGGTCTTATCATACTGGCTAGCTAACATTGAACCTGTCCAGCTCTAACCTGTTATCCAAATATGGCCTATCTCCACAACTCAACATGTTAATCTACAAACTATTTTTCTCAGGAGACTTTTTGAGTGGTCATAGTAAGGTTTATTATGACTCAGGTGTTACATTAATTGAGTTACTTTTTTCTGCAACTAGATACCACAGAGAAAACTAGAAAGAAAAGTGGTAAATCTATACATCCTTCTTTTAAATTCAGTTTATTAGTAAAACGATAACTTCCGTCCTGTATATTACCACTGTCATTTAGAGCATGTAAGCACAGAATTCAATACTGTGCAAACTCATAGCCTCAAACATACGATAATGTGGTTCTCAGTATGTTGTATAAAGGATGAGAAATCCTTTTTTCACCTGTAGTTCAGCCGAAACTGAACTACAGGTGAATAAAGTAAAAAATTGTTTAAAGAGCCAATTCGCCGACCAACTTACTGACCATTTGTAAAAGGGGCCGATGCCATCTCACAGTTCACTGCCTCAGTTTTGGTTCAACAATGTAGAGCTCTTAGACTGACAAGAATATCTCTTTATTCATCTGTTCTGGTTCCACAATTCAAAGGAAAAATGGAAATGACATTTTTACACAAGTTTAAAGCACACAAAGCTTTAATTTCTTCAAAATATTCTGCATTTAAAACAACTGAAACCAGGCAGACTCATCAATTTCAATAAGATTGTACTTCTGATAGAGACTTTGGAGTGACTGTGTTATTTAGCGCCAGATTGTGCCAGAGACTGACTGACTAGCTGTGCTTCCATCTGCCTGTTACTCAGCAGTGTCTGACTAACTGACTGACTGACTTATATAGAGCATCAAATGATATAAAAACAGCTATTAGACACAGCTATTCGCAAAGATTATGTTTTTGATTCTGCCTGTCTGGTCAGAAGGCATTAGAAATGAGGAGCTGCACACCAGACACCTCATGCATTTTTAACCAATCAATATCCTCTGTTCTACATCTCTTTTTCCTTCTCTATTGCTCAATTTTTCTTTGCCTCTCTCTGTCTGCCCTTTGCTTCCTTTACTCGCTGACGTTCATGCTGCTGCTTTATGCTGTGATTATTTTTCTCTCTCTCATCTCGCTCTGTTTGTTCTCTCTCTCCATCACTTGCCACAATATTGCTCTCAAGCCAGCTTCTTGTCTTTTCTTTGCTCTGTCTCATTTGCCTTTTGTTTTTCTTTGCTCCAATCACCACGATCTCTCTGTCTTCATATTCCCATCCAATTTCTTTATTATACATTATTAAAGACGTGATTCATTTTGGAAATCACTTGACCTTGGATTTGACTTATTCAGTAGCCTTTCTTTCTTTCTTTCTTTCTTTCTTTCTTTCTTTCTTTCTTTCTTTCTTTCTTTCTTTCTTTCTTTCTTTCTTTTCTTTCTTTCTTTTCTTTCTTTCTTTCTTGCTTGCTTTCTTTCTTTCTTCATTATTTAGACAATATTCCCAAACTAGGGAATATTCAAACTGGGTTCTAAGCTTAAAAGAATCTAGGACACTAATTTGACAAATTGATGCTACTTCTGATTTTTATTTATTTATTTTTTATTTATTAATACAATATTAAAAAGCAGCACAAATCTTGGAAAAATATCTTAAATCAGTGTGGCTCACCACTAAGAGTTGTGAGTGGTACAATACACTTTTAAAATCTCCCTATCACACCCACAGAGTGACACCCCCCTCAAACTAGGCCCGAAAATCTGAGGATTTCGTGCAGTACCTTAGCTGCTCCTGGGCCTGCACATTTCTGGCCAGAGATCTCTGATGTTGTGCCTGGAATTTGCTGGAGCCACTCTTCCAGTTTCAGGGTTATAACTCCTAATGCTCCTGTTTCCTCTTGGACAACTTTGGACTTTACATTCCACATCTGCTCTGTTTTCTTCTGCTCCTTCCTTCTAATGGTACTGTCCACCAGGACTGTATAGAAACCCATCAGATGCTTTATTAGTACACCTCGCAAGTCCTGGGTTGGACCCTCTTTTTTGCCTTCAAACTCTGTTAATTCATTCTTAATGTGGCACAAACTCAGAAAGGTGTTGGACATTTAGAATCATGTCATTCATCCATGATGTGAATCTCACATTCCACCAAATCCTAAAGGTGCTCTAATGAATTGAGATCTGATGACTGCAGAAGCCATTTCAGTACAGTGACCTCACTGTCATGTTCAAGAAATCAGCTTGAAATTATTATACTTTAACATGGGGCATGGCTTTTTACATGTGCTTACATCTAAAAGTCATCAGACAAGTATTAGACAATGCTCAGTTGTTTCTAAGGGGCCCAAACTGTTCCCCAATACCATTACACCACCACTAGCCTGAACTGATGACATAAGGTCCATGTTTTCACATTGTTCATGCTAAATTGTGACTCTACTATCCAAATGTTCCAGCAGAAAGACTCATCAGACCAAGCAATCTTCTGTTGTTGAATTGTAGCTTTACATAGCTAACAGGAGTGGTATGGCTGCAGTACATCTGCTTCAAAGTTTACCGCGTCGCCCATTCAGAGATGCCCTTCTGCATACCTTGTTTGTAACAACTGATTATTTGAGTTACCGTTAACTTCCTATCAGCTTGAAGCAGCCTTGGAATTTTTCTCTGATCTCTGGCATCAACAAAGCATTTTCACCCAGAGAACTGCAGCTCACTGGGTATTTTCTCGTTTTTAGACCATTCTCTGTAACCCCTAAAAATGATTGTGTAGAAAAATCCCAGTAGATCAGCAGTTTCTGAAATACTCGTGTCAAGCTAAGAGTCACTTAAATCACTTTTCTTTCCCATTTTGATGCTCAGTTTGAGGTTCAGAGTGTTGCCTTTACCATGTCTGCATGCCTAAATGAGGCCGTTAAGTGTACAGTCGGTGATCCTTGTGAAATTACAAGGCAAGTCTTTGCAAAAATGAAAAAAGTGACACGTTTGATAGCAGCGTTCTTAGATGCGTTTCTACTTGGTTTTCAAGCGGTGATGTAAGAAGGAAGGCTGCCCTTCAGATTTTATCATTGTTATGAAAAAAAAACTAGGAATGGCAGAATTAAATGTATTAAACAGAAACTCAACCAGAGCGGAATTTGATAACGGGACATCAAGCTTGTTGTGGTTTACATTATACATTTAGCCCCTGTTCTTGATAAAAAATGACAAACGCAGTGAATCGTATTGGGCTTCCGTGAGCTACTGCTGCAATATCAAGATCTAATAGCACTTACTGTTGTGCCTCCAGGCACACACACACACACACACCACTGAGTACATGCACTATCATGAGCCCTCGCATAGACAAACACTTGAGGCCAGCCTATTAAGAAGGGAAAATGCTTTCAAAGATAAGAAGCACTAAAAGAAAGGAGGGAAAAGGCTGGATTAGTGTGTGTTTATGACGTAAATGTCTGCATCCACACTGTGAGGGTGTCTTTGTTTGTTGCACAGTCACAATAAAATTCTTTGAAGACAAGAAAGGAAGCTTTTATTTTAGGGTTACTGTTACTTATTTTATGTCATCAAAGCTTTTTAAAGGTTACCATTATGTTTCAAGGTAATAAATGAGTGTTTGTGAAAATTAAAGTGTTTTGGTTTTTTTGTTTTGTATTAATTTTAGGAAATTTATTTGACCTCGAAAACTTGAAACGCTTCTGTGAAAATAAAAGCTAATTCCTGATGTTAAAAACGGAACCTGACAGCTTTGAGACTTTGTGGTTGTTCTCTTGGAAACTATGAGAATTTACAGGCACTTGTTGCTGTCAGTGTCATGATTCTGTTTAAATAAAAGTCTTTATGCAGTGTCTTGAAAGGGCAAACCACGAGCTAAAAACTGCTCCGTTTTGTTGCCCGAGCACATCAACAGATTAGGTGATAGATTCGACCTTCTACCACCACCAGATCCATGCTGTGCTTTCCACATTGTGGCTCATCTGTTGTATTATGCAGAGTGAATTCATGTTGTTCGAGATGCCCATACTGTTGAGATAAATGTGCAAAACATGTGAGAGCCTGGCATCTCCACCTCCTCACCCTGGTAGGTGACAGGTGTCTGTATTTCCCGACTCTGCCTGAAATATTTTTCCTGCTGCTGAACTGCAAATGTTTCTGCTTTTATCAAGCAACAAGCTCTCCGCCACACTGTCCATAATTAGAGAAACGGGACAGGTGGCAGTGCCTCTCAGAGAACAAATCAATATGGCTCTGCACCAAAGGCCATGAGTGGGAAAATGTGTTGGTTTATTTTCCTGTCACGGTGCCCATGTGACACGATGGTTTTACCAACAGTGTATATAACAAACATGACATGAGAGCATCATCCAAGTACTGATTGGATTAGAAATGATGGAAAGCTAAATAATCTTTCGCACAATGCCCCTTTCAGTGTCTTAAGAGCTTGAAGCCAGGAGAGTTCTTCACTTCAGATCACCCCAATTAATCACAGCAGATTGCTGCCACTGCCTGAGCCTGTTTCTGCGGGAGGTTTCTTCCTGTTAAAATGGAGTTCTTTCTTCCTACTGTCACCAAGTGCTTGCTCATAGATGGCATTCTGATTGTTGGGGTATTCTCTGTATTATTGTAGGGTCTTTAGCTTAAAATAGCATCTTGAGGTGACTGTTTCTGTAACTTGGAGCTGTATAAATAAAACTGAATTAAACTGAACTGAATTGCAATGAAATGAAATGAAAAATAAGTGGTATTTAAACCATCTCCTCATATTTAAACCCAAGTGGATGTTGTCCCCTTTGGAGGTTGTTGCTGACATGAGGTAGCCCTTGCCCTACCCTATCATGTGACCTATTGGGGTCACCTGCAGCAAGGTGTGAGGTGGGGAGAGAAGGGATCTCAAGACTTCCTTGTAAGTGTCTGATAGATGGTGTCATACACAGAGTTAAATACCAAGGACTCTCCACCTTTTGTTTTTAGAACTGAAGAAACATCTTCGATGAGAGGTAAAGGGCACAAATGTTATTATTAAACCCCGATTCTTTTGTCCCCATGACAGAACAGAGAAAACCGACTCATAGTGTGTTAAAATATTGATATTTCTTTTATTCAATCATCTTCCGGAAGAGAGAGACCTCTGCACAGCTCAAACGCCAGTTGCAAGAGCTCTCTAACATTAGAATCATAAACTGTGCCTCATATAGGTTTTATTTTGGTACTTTACACGTCACAGTCTCAAACATTGCTTATATGGCAAGTTCCTCATTTCAGTGTCTTATCTATTAATATGGCTGTGCACTAAAACTTCCTGTTTTTCAGTCCAATTGCTTTCATTTATCATGCTCTTAACACTAGCATGACTTAGATGGCAGAAAGCCTATACAGACACGCCCCTTTCAGTGTACGCATACGTTTTAAACACGTTTTCATCTTTGTTCATGCATCAATATAGCAGAGTTTTAAGTTTTTGAGCCAGTGAGCATGAAGTCACACTGAAATGCTCTGAACGTTATTTTTTTCTCAGAGAAGGCAAACTTTCTCTTCACCCAATTCAAATGTTAACAGCCTATTAAATGGCCATCAGTTGTGATTACTCTGACATGGAGAGTAGGTGTCCTTGTGGAATGATTTCCAGGCCAGCAGGTGTGTTATCATCCATTCTGGTCAATTATAAACAGAACGTATGATGTAGGTGACCTCCAGCGCTCAAGAGAAAGTGCGTGTAATACCTCCTGGAGACTCGTTACTACTCTAACCTCTAAAATTGAGTTTTCTCACATAGGATTTCTTTCCTAATCTGTTGGTCAAATCTGTGTGAAACTCATCAGATTTTTTCTTCTACCACCCATCCAGCCTCCTTATGCCAAGTTCTCCTAAATGGATTTTCAGCAGCTCTGCACAAACACCATTACATGAGGTGATAATGACCTTCTGAGCCTACTAGCTGGCAGAGGAGGCTGTCTATTGACAATATCTATGGGATTGACAACAACAACAGCGAGCTTTTCTGTTTTTCTCTTTATTTTATAATCTACAAATGCAGACAGAACAATGGACCATGTTACCGCCTATATATTTAAAGTGGGTTCTCTCAGCTTCAGCAGCTGAGCTACACTGCTATGTTGCAAAAACGTATGCTTAGGGAAGCTTGTTTTCTAACTTGTTTAACATTTTAAGATGTTTGTAGGGATGGCTGTAGCTCAGATGGTATAGAGCAGGTTGGTGGTTCGATGCCTGGCTGCTCCAGTCTGCATGCTGAATATCCTTGGGTAAGATACTAACCCCACGTTGCTCTCTGATGCATGAGTATGAATGTGTGTGAATGCTAGATAGAAAGCACTTCCACAGAAAAAAAGTGAATGAAGTAAGGTGTATTGAGTTCTCAAGTAGAGTGAAAAAGCATTATATAAGAACCAGTCCATTTACCATTTACCATCTAAGCAAACCAAGTCACGGTACTGGATCTGTGACCCAGAGTTTTGTGTGTGTTTTAGTTATATTCTTTGATTATTGTTATTTATGGGTTTTGGTTCTGCTTGTGTTGTACTTTTAGTCCTAGGATTTTGGTTTCTGTTACTTTGCCTTGTCACTCTTGTCTCCATGTTCCCTCTGTTTTTCCAGTCAGTGTCTAGTCTGCATCTTTGTGATTGTCTCGTGTTTCCTGTTTTACTTTGAAAGTTTGTATCCTATGTCAGTGTATCTAGTTTAGCTTAGTCCCAGCTTAGATTAGTCCCAGCTGTGTTTCCCTCCTGTTTCCCTCATTACACCCTTGTATATTTAAACCCTGTGTCTTTGTTGTGTCTTTGGTTGTACTGTGTGTTTTCGCTATGTTCCTCACCATCCTCGCACCTAGTTTCTAGCGTCCCAGTTTATAGTTTCCTAGTGTCTTTGTTCCTCGTCCTTAGTTTTTAATTTTCTCCTTTTGGATTTTGCTTCTAGTATGTTTTTGCTACAGCGCAATAAAGCTGCATTTTCCTTTCGTGTCTATACGTCCTGCATTTGGGTCCTACTTCCTGGTGCCACACAGCATAACCTGACAGAAACCAAGCAATTTTGTTGTCTTAGTTAGTAAAACAGGAACTGATAGACCTCCTGAGTAAAAGGTTTTGACTTGTACCACAGAGAGTAATATTTCTCATATTGAGAACCTTGATTGTGAAACTAAAACGTGTATTTAGTTGCTTAAGATAGGGGGAAAAGATCAAATATCTGGCTCGTACTTTTGCCAAAAAATATTCCTAGAGCATGTCAGCATTCTCTTCAGTTTCTTTCTTCTTCCTTTTTTTAAAATATATTTTTGTTATTGTTTCATTGATGCAAAACGACGTTCTTGTCAGTAAGACAAAATGCATGTGACAGTCCTCCATTTTAACGCGTTTTATTTCAGCCTGTTTGCTGCAGCAGAGTGCAGAGATCTCCTAAGTTGCCTTAGTCTAACTCGGTATGCGCTTTCATGTTTTTGCTGCTGTGATCTGCATATTTCTTCTATTTTTACATCAGGACCATTAACATGGAGGTTCCCTTTTTCAGAACAGCGCAATATCCCCCTGTGACCCTCTTGTGTTGCACTTCCCATGCTCGCCCTTCTTTTCTGTCGCTGTCATTGCCTTTCTTCTGTTTTTTCCCCCCATGTCTTGTTTTCCCCTCTATTTGATCTCATTTCTGTCCATCCTCAATTTTACAGGGTGTAAACCGTGTATATGAGTCTTCAGCAGTTCACTCACTGTAACTGATATTTCACAATCACATATTTTCAACTATCACGGGTCTGCAGTTAGATTGTTTTCACATAGGACACGGTGTAGGAGGTATTGCATGTCAAAGTGGCAGAAGGATAGCGTGTGTGTGTCTCTGTTTTCCTTGCATTAGTGTGCGCGGATGCAAGTGTGTGTGTGTGTGGGCTGAGATAGGCTGGCAGCAGCAGGCATCTGGTGACATCTGGTCCAGACAGATAAAGTAATAAACACACACTATCTTTCTATCAGCGAGGTGTAGCCTATCGCACCTTCTCTTTCTCTTTCGTTGTCACTCCGTTTTTTCGTTTATATCACTTTTGGCCTGTGTCAGAATCACTGAGAGGACAGGAATCAGCAAATACTGGCAAAGCAGTGTTTAAAATCAGGATGGAAATGATAACAATAGGTAAAATAACCAAGGATGCATTCTAAACTAATGCTGTGCTGGCAAAGACAGGAATCTTTTATCCATTTATTTTACTATCTTTAATAGTGGAAATTGTCATGAATGTAATAAAAAAAAGGTGCAGTAATAATAATAATAATAATAATAATAATAATAATAATAATAATAATGGATTGCATTTATAAAGCGCTTTTCTAGGCACCCAAAGCGCTTTACAATGCCACTATTCATTCACTCTCACATTCACACACTGGTGGAGGCAGCCACAATGACCAGGACAGAGAGAGCAGGGGGTTCAATCCCTCTTACAGATGAGCTTCCCATCCCCTGAGCCATAATCTGTTTACGCTTCCCTTTGACAAGATCTAAGAGACAAAAGGACAAAACCAACAAAATCTCAGCGTCATGTTTTGGGTCATTGCCATCCTGGAAGATCCATCTACGACCCATCTTCAGGGTTCTGGCTGAGGGAAGGAGCCCGATTTTCTCATCCAAGATTTTACAATAAATGGCCCCATTCGTTGGCCCTTTAATTTGGTGAAGTCATCCTGTACCCTTAACATAAAAAACACCCCAAAGCATGATGTTTCCGGCTCCATGCTTTCCTCCCAGGATGGTGTTCTTTGTGGTCATTTGGTTTTGCATGATAGTGGACTGTATACACATAATAAGTTGGGATCATTAGTATCTGTAATCAGCTGATTGTAATCAGATTACAGAGCTCAAGCACTTATTTCACTCAATGACACGCAGTTTATAACTTCCTGCAATGTGTTTCTTCTTAATTTTTGTTTGATATTATGTCTCTCTCCATTAAAATGAAACTTCCATAAAAATTAGAGACTGTTCATTTCTTTGGAAGTGAGCAAACTTACTTCAAATAATTATTTCTCCCACTGCATCCTCATTTATCACAGAGTTCAGCAACCTTTTATATCAAAGGAGCTATATTTGAGCAATGTTTCCAACAAACAAATTTGCATGTAGCTGCAAAACATATTTGAGCCTTTTGATGAAGATGGCAAAGCCTGATAGGTATAAATTAGTCCATCAAAACTGTGCAAATAATTCTCCCCTTTCATCACAGTCTTTGATGCATTATTTAAGTATAGAACTAGAATTAAAATAATGTTATATTTTAACAAAGAAACTGAACAATTAAGTTGTTCAGGTGGTGAAAAGTATTTATTAAAATGATAAGGCTTACTTTAAAACCAACCGGCATTATGAATCCTATCTTTTCAAGTACAAATGAATCAAATTAAAAGCTTTGCTTTGCTTTGATAAAATAATAACATATAAAGAACATATAAAGAAACCGAACGACAGCCCAATAGCTTTAAAAGTGATATAAGTTAAAGATAAATAAATAAAAACAGGCCACTTTCAATTTAATTTTTCACTGAAGTCCTGAAGCAGAATACCAGTAATCCAGCAGTGTTGATTAAAAGCATAAAAATCTGCCCAAAAATGGTAAAATACTGTATTATTTGTGGTGACATTTGTTTATTTGGATTTCAAATCCATATCTAAGGAGACTCAGGACTAGTCACAGCTGTCTATTCATCCATGCTAGCCGCTGACAGTGAAGCTTTAATAAAAACTAAGAGGATAAGACACCAGGCGGCAGACAAAGGCTATGTCACACATTTTTAAAACTGGAGAATGTAAAGACTTATTAATGCTATGACAAATAAAAATAAAAAATGTTTAAAAACAATTTCCATTATCATTTGGTTTTTATCGCGGTTACAGGGAATTACTGGAGATGAACTAAAGGGCTCTGGGGGCTCTTCCACTGATAACAACTCTTGAAGTCCAAACTGAAATCCTTTTGTTTGCTTCTTCTTCATTAAAATAAGACTAGTGCTATAACAATATATGCAGTTTTTTCCCCCCAGTGGACGAGGTTTGATCACCACATGACAAGTTTTCAGTAATATCCAACCAAAGCTGTCTAACAAGAAGGTAGTACCACAGCAAGTGCATTCGCATAAATACTACTTCACAACTGTAGCCGCACAGTTTGGGAGATGAGTACTCAATTTTCTCCAACAGACGGGGTTCAAGGTGCTATCTAACACGTCTGTGTCTGCACTTCTTTTAAATTAGCGTTGTTATGCTTGCTTTTTGTCCTCCTCTTCTTCTTGATTTCCTTCTTTTTGTGTGTGTGGTTTCTTTTGAAGTTTAAACCCACTATTTCACTGAATCCAGATAGACTGATGGAAGGAAAGCTGGAACCTGATCAGTGGGCAAACACCACACAGTCCAATGAATTTTATATTACATATGATTGATTACCCTCTCTGAAACAGCAAGAAATCTTGAAAAACAAATGAAATCTTTCTGCCAACATGGGCAAGATATCCTTGCAATATTTCGTTTACCAAACCATAAAATTAAATTCAACTCACAATTGTTCTTGCTTTTCATTTTAGAGGAAAAAGTCATGCAGACTTTTTCACAGCAAAATTGGCCTTTTCCCGTAGTTAAAGTCTGATGATTTTGTTTTTCTTCATTAAGGTTTAATCTTCAGATTATTTTTTGCTTAATCAAATGATGCCTCTTGTTTTGTTTGGAGGTTTAAAACCCCAAGATATCCCATTTCCAATCAGAGACAACAAAGAACACCAGAAAATATTCACATTTAATGAGCTGGAATCTGTTATGGGGGGTTTCTTCTTTTTTTTCACAGTTTCTGCAAATAATCGCTTGCTGATGAATTTGTAATTTATCTCCAGATTAACTATTTCACAGCTCCTCATTTCAGACTTTACTCTTACCTCCCATATCTGCTAAAATCACATATAAGATGTGTACACACGCGCAGGGGAGATTTGTTATTTACTCACCCCTGAACCACACGGGGCCTCGCTTTCAGTGGTCAGAGCCTCTGTGGGTACAGGCCCAACTGGCCCCGTCCAGAAGGCTTTTCTAAAGAGCAGATGATGTGTGACAGGGAGAATTAGGAAAGCCGACTTCTACAAAGGCCTCAGAAAAGACACCAGGAAAGGTTGAGAAGGAGCTGGGAGTGGTTAAGAAAAAGGAGGCTGACTATAAGCGAGAACCTGAGTGGAAATATTGGTGGATGGAGTGATGGATGACTAAGTAAGTAAATGATAAATAGAAGGAGGGCTGGGTGGATGAATGGGTGGATGCCTCGACACATGGCCCCAGGGAGTCAGCCATTATATATGCTACTGTCACTCAAGATTAGAGGCATAATTAAACTCCTGTCCCACTGCGTGTGGCTGGAACGAGTGTGTGTGTTTGCATTTGTTTGTGCATGCTTGGTGTGTACCTGGATGTGTGTGTGTGTGTTGTTTTGGGTGCGTGTAGGAGGGGCAGACTGTGACAGAGATTGATGGTGAGGGGAAAGCGGGCCATTATGTTGTCTAGCAAAAGGAGTGATAGCCTCTCCACCTCTGTGTCTGCTTAAACTGCTGGCCATTTTATAGGCGTGGCACAAGCGACCCCACAACACACACACACACATGCACACACACAGATTCTATAAGTCTTTAATTAGGAACAAACTGCTTATTTCGAGGAGCTTCTTGACGCTTCATTTGGCTGCAGTTGGTAGCTGGAAAGCCTCTGCTGGATTGCACAGGCACTGTACACAGCCGCTGAGCAGAAACTAAGTGTCATTTATAAATTAGACAATAACCCTCCAAAGTGTTCACCCAAGGCTCTTTCCAACAATTTATAGATATTTGCGAGTTATTTTAATAAGCTACACCATTTCCCCCTCCCCTTTAAAATGTTTAGACTTAATAGCAGGTTATCAGAAAACCATTCAGACTTCAATTAAGTGAATGAAAAATGAGGATAAAATGATTATCTTGACAGCTCAGAGAGGACAGCCGACTGAGAAAGAGAGAGCGGCTTCATTCACGATGATGGTTAAAGGCCATGCTCATGAGCAGCTGCACACCGACCAGGGCTACGTCTCTCTCTACATGTTTGTGTTTCAGTGGGTGAAAGAACCGCGCCGCTCCCCTGCCGAGCAGAACATCAGCCTCATCAAGTCCGCCGGGCTCAGATACAGCACGGGGGCAGGATGGCATAGGCTGCCTTCAAAATAAAAGTCCATTAAATAAAACCAATGTTTAAAAACGGGAACATTTGACATTTGTTGTACTAAGCAAAATTTGCTTGAATAATTTCAACTTTTAAAATATAAAACAGAATAAATTATTATTATTTTATTATTATAAAATAATAATAATTATTATTATAATGCGTACGCATTGTGTGCTTAAAAACATGCCACTGTAAACACTATACTGGTTTTAAATTTTGGACTGACTGAAGCTGATTAAAAGTAGTTAATGTCTACACTATCACAGGTACTGTATTATAATGTATCATCCCTGTTATCGTAGGGCAGGGAAGTCAAAGTCATTTTAAAAAGAAGGTCACACGCAGCCCCCTTTGATCTTAAGCATGCAAGACGAGTGAAACTCCACTTTCTGCATATTTCAGTTTTTCTACATGATGAAGGTGTAAAATTGCTGAAAAAAGTTCTTGCAGGTCACTGCACAAACTGTCCCATTTTTTTTTTTAAATTTACCTACAAATACATAGCAGTATATTCACTAGAATAGGGGGTAACAATTAATACGTTGCATTTTTAGGGACTTTATTTTTTTGTTTATTTTTTGTTTTCTTTTTCCAACAGCTGTTGAACTGTTGTGAAAGAAGAAAATCAAATCTCACTTGGATCTGTCTTTATAAGATCAGATGGTCCTATACTTATGCCCAATGCATGCTGGTGTTTATTTTTTATATTCTTATAAGGAGGAAAGGAAGATCAGTCCTTACAACATTTTATATGTGATATAAAAGGACAGTTGAATAGTGCAACATCCATGATGCACATCAGTATGATGTACAATAAATATGCAAATAAAAGCAAAGTGAAGACACTGCATAATACAGCCGGCCCGTATAAGGACAGCATATTTACAATACAAGATGGGGAAATTTGTTTTTATACTAAATTAGCCAGATGTTATTCACTCTTTGAAATGACTTGCAGTATCATTATTTGCTCTTTCTTGGAAATACTTGATATGTTACCTACTTATTTTAGTGTATATACTGGTAAGTATTTGCAGGTAAATATAATTACATCAGAAAATACATAAAATTTCCAGTTAATTCTTGGGGAATTACACCCTTAGTCGCGAGAATATTATAAAGTGCTATTAGCCCTGATAGCAGCGTGGCACTCCACCTGCTTTATATTAAAAACACTTTCATGTCCAGTGTAACTGTGATGCACTCTGTAAACCGCTGAGTATGCAGGTTAAAGGTCGGGAATAGGTAATGTGAAGGACAGACAGTAAACAGTTTAAACTGAACCCTGCACTCTTACATCACTTAGCACACACTAAGATACTGTTTGCTTTGCGCTGTTTGCTACACTTAAACTGTTACCAGTGTAGTCTGATATTTGCTATGCTGTTTGCATTTAAATTGTGCTTTTGCTTTTTTTGATCATTTCGCCAGTTATTAGAAAGATGATTTAAAGTAACTTAATTTAAGTATTTGTCTCCGACAAGGCCCATCCCTTTATGACCACAGTGCACCCATCTGTTGATGGCTGCTTCCAACAGGACAAATCATCATGCCACTAAGCTCAAATCATCTCAAACTGCAGCTTCAAATCATGGATGTGCAGCAGGTCTGTGATGCTATCATGTCAATCCAGACCCAATTTGAGGAATGTTTTCAGCACCTTTTTGAATCTGTGGAGAATTAAGGCAGTACTAAAAGCAAGAAAGAGGCCAACCTGGTAATAACTACGTGTACTTAATTAATGGCAAGTGAAAGTTTTGCCAATTCTGTCCACGTTTATTTTGAAAATCCCCACCGGAACAGCACCACTGTACCGAGGTATTTGACTTGACAGATGGCAGGCGGGAGACGCTCCTCTCTCGGCTGTCTCTCTCGGTCCGTTGGTCCATCCCGGTTCTCATTGTCTCCCCTGTTCACTCCTTGAAGACAACCCCGAGACGACCAACTAAACTTAGCCGTTTTTTTCCCGCTCACACCACACACTATGCTTTACGTTTGGAGACTTACCTGAAAATTTACCCCTTCCCTCTGTGTATGAAATTTGGACACGCTCTTCTGTTTTCTTGTTTTTGTTTTTGTTTTTTTTAAAAAAAAAAAAAAACATTGTATAAACGCGTTGGCAGTAACGGAGACAGCACCGACTGAAGCAACCATCGGCTGACGGGCTTGACAAGACAGCAGTTGTGCCATGGATCTGATGGGGAGATGAACCGAAGGAGGAGGAGGACTCATTAGCCAAAAAGCGCCCCCCGAAATCAGCTTCCAGCGGTTGTTGACACCTCACAACATTTTTATCAATGACCGTTTTCTCACTGGATAAAACACCACAGCTATCGGAAGATATAAGACAGGTTTGGGACCTAAGTGTTGGAGATTTGAAATAAATATATAAATAAATAAAACGCGGTTTTTGGTGAAGGATGTTGCCGCTACATGTCCGTTACTTCCCCTGAGAGGAGAGGAGCTCGCCTGTGTGAAAAGAGGCAGGGACCACTTTCGCTTGTTTTCTCCACCCTACAACAAATTAGGCTGTTTCACTCACACGAATGCAAGTGGCTCTTAATCGGATTACTAAACGAGGGATTTAATCTGGAGGAGAATACATCCATCTAATCTCACCGTCTCTCTTTCCCCCCCAGCCCTTCAGTGTCTTTAAGTGGCTGCTGGTGTGCTGGACTGTGTTACTTCCAGTGTGCTCAGCGTTGTGATGATGATGGTGATGATGATGCGACTAATCGAGGTGATCGCAGGTGATGTCTGGACAAGTGCAAACTGTGTAGAAATCACTGGAAAGTCGCTGTAACGTCTGCTGGATGAATGAATGAAGGAGCTGGATCTGACTTCGTTTGTGCCACATGTATTGAAATGCAGCTGATTTAGCAGGCTACTAAAGTGCCCTCAGTTGCTGAGGCTTGGAGAGGGTTTATCTACATATCCAGCTCTGTGGACTTGAGTCATCCCCCTCTCCAGAGGACGTACTGTTACAGGCTCAAGTAGTTGCCTTTCATTCCCTTCAGCTCCAGAGAGTACAAGGGGGGAGCTGGTACCCTGTCCTCTGAGCCCGAGAAGGGAGTGCTTCTACCTGGGCTGGAGGCCAGCCAGACGGCCCTTTGGGAGCTTTTGGATTTTGAAGGAGAGATTTTGGGGAGTTTCTGCTCCACGTGGACCTCCAGAGAGAGCCAGGAGGACATCATGGGGTGCTGCAGTGGCAGGTGCACCTTGGCCTTCATCTGTGGCATGCAGCTGGTGAGTGTTTACGTTACTATTGATCCTGTAAGGGGAGGAAAGTCTGGGTTAAATCTTTGAAAAGCTCCACAAACAGACAGGTTCTGATGGGAAAGAAGTAAAAAAGGCATCTTTATCTGGAGGTGGAGCAGGAGGAGAGGTGGGTGGCTGGAGAGAGGGAGAGATGGATTACTCAAAGGTCACATTTCAGAAGTTAATAAAAGGTCATGATACAAGGAATGATGTCGAATGACGAATATGAGAACTGAATAGAGGAATACTGTTGCCTGGAGCTCTGAGGCTGT
Source organism: Neolamprologus multifasciatus (assembly GCF_963576455.1). Taxonomy (NCBI): domain Eukaryota; kingdom Metazoa; phylum Chordata; class Actinopteri; order Cichliformes; family Cichlidae; genus Neolamprologus; species Neolamprologus multifasciatus. The sequence goes on from NC_140453.1 coordinate 7,025,382, forward strand.
ACTAAGAGTCCATATAGAGGGATAGATGGAGGTGGAGAGTGATAGATGGAGGCACTGTAGAGAAACGAGGTATGGGTGGATGGCAGATGGATAGATATATGAAGCGGGTACATGTAAAGCAAAGAAGGTAAAGACCCATTATAAGGTTGCAGCATCAGACGCTGCCATTCTGTGTCTGTCTGTCTCCCTGTGTATCTCTCTTTTACACCATCTGTGTCGGTGGAAACTGGTGCCAGGCAAGACAACTGGGAGGAGGGATGGTCTGTAGGTGTGTATGTGTGCATACATGTGAGGAAGTGTGAGGAGCAGCACAAACAGTTTTATTAGTTCTGTCTTGTAGCTTCTGCATAATATGAGGAAAATTTTTCCCGGGAGCAGAACGATGTAATGAAGCAGCAAGAGCTGCCAAATGGTTTAATGTGGGTGACCTGCTGGTAGATCATGACATTTCTTATTAAACAGGCATAGTGGATAACATTGTTTTTAGGTAGCATGTGAGTAAACATTGTTGGAATTCAGTTAACTTTTTTTTTTTAAATTAAATTTGATTAGATTTTCGGGCTTTTTTAGCCTTGTTTTGGTTAGTTTGTGACAAGCTTGTACAAGAATACAGTCTATTTGCCCAACCTTAGTTAAGAGGACACTATAGGAAATATAAATATAGGCTGTTGTTTCTTCGGTAAGGCCGTTCCACTGTTTGCATCGCATCTCTTTCAATAAAGTTGAGCGATATGTAAACTTCTCTTGTACCTACGGCATCTGTGTTACTCTTGGCAGCTTAAAGGTATTTATTGTGAATTTCCAAGCGAAACAGTTAAATCCTACTTCTGGTTCCTCCCTTTATTCACAAAGGGTCGCAACAACAGGTAGCTGTGCAGTTTTGATTTGGCAGATTTTTACATTGGATGCCCTTCCAGACCACCGAGGGCTGGTGTCAGGAAGGGCATTAAGAACGTGAACAAACTTTATGTTGTAAGTGACTGAGTGCTGTGTTGTGGTGAAGAGATATCAGGAATTTCTAGTAGGACCTGGCTGTACGTTCCTATACCAATTTGTACTAGGGTTGACTCGATAATAGAATTTCAATATCAATACCGATGCCCAAGACAATACTCGATACTTGATGCCACTTTTGAAACCAAAGGCAATGTTTTGACCCCGTAGTGCAACTGCAGAAGTACCAGTGAAGACTCGATCAAAATCTTGAAAAAGTTAACTTGTTAATTTTCAACTAATTTCCCCAATTATAAATTTGATTTAACAAAATAAGTATTTAGGATTAATTTTAGAGATTTTACTTATTTTATAAATTATTTAGATAATTTCACTACAGACCATGAAGTTAAAATGTATTTTATATATGTATTCCTCATAATAAACGAAGGGTACAACCAACAGCATAATACCTACCATATGTAAGTAACTTAATTGTTGTAGAAGAAGAGCATTAAAGAAAATTTAAAGATGAACTTTGGATGAAGTGTGGTATTCGTTCTGCTGCAAGAATTATTCATCTTTTATCTGGCTACAGTCCACAAGCTGCTGCATTAATGGTTTCAGATGGATAATGTGGCCATTGGGTAATTGCTAATAGTTAAACAGGTAGCACCAACGTGTGTACCGGCTAGGTTAACATTCACAATACTTGTTTAATAATTCAGTGCTGTAAAACGGGAGCTTTACTGACCTCTGAAATTCCTCCTAAAATGTTGTTCACTCTTATGAACGTTAACTACTTGAAGGGGCTGCATGGGTGACTGTGCGTGAAGATCGGCTGGAGGAGGCAAAGACGGCACTGTTTGTATAGAAACAGTTCCAAAAAGGACAGCAGGACACATCTAAAACATTTAAACACTTGCTTGTTAAAATGCTGCCGCTTGGTGGTGAATGTTTAAGGTCAGTTTTGGAGATTGTAATTAAAAAATGTTCCTTTAAGAATAAGACAAAAAGAAACGCTGTTTCTAATGGCTCCCTTTTAAGTCCTCAAACAGACTTTTTAAGCTGAGAGCATGACTTTAATTGATCCCCAGTTGTGAGAAAGTAGATGCCTTTACTTTTCTTTCTAATACTGTTATATTTAAGCTGCTCATTCTAGCTACATTTTAAACTAAAGGATTATTATTGCTACTGTACATAGTAGCTATAAGACTAACAGCCACAGCAGAGTAATAATTCCAGGCAAAGATTCTCCAGACGCTAACCCGGGGAAAATGAAGGAAATCATTCCCTTTAGGCGAAGCGGTACTACTCATCACAGAATAAATCCTGCATTTTCTAAAGATTTATGAAATGTTGCTGTTAGAGGATCTCGCTGTGGAGCTTTTGTCTGCCGCGTGTATGGTAGCCAAAGACAGGCTATGATATAGAATGGGACAGTGAACACGCATGTGAACAGAAATGCATAAACATGAGGTGAAACGCTTTGGCTGTTGCAGCCTTTGCAGTCATGTGCAGTGAGTGTGTGCAAAAGTAAAAAGCTATTGTGATGATGAATAGGAAGCTGTTAGCTGCAGCACGAAGCACTCTGTTTTCAATACAAAAGGAAAATATAGAGAAAAAAAACTATCCAATTTACCATAAAGATATTATGTGCATGACCCTCTTTGAGCGAGCGTGTGCTTGTAGGCCTATTGTGCTGTGAAATAGGACGTTGCACTGCTCGTTTCCATTCAAATAAAGACAGTTCTGTGAGTGAACACGCCCGCAGCAGAATGCCGATGAGTTTACCAAATGCGGTGCACACACTGTACGCGAAGAAACACACCACTGTGCTGTAAATGGGGATGCTGTGTATTTCCCTGTGTGAAGTAAAGGCCACGAGTGACTCTGTGTGTGTGTGTGTGTGTGTGTGTGTGTGAGAGAGAGAGAGAGAGAGAGTGCTTGAGAATGAGATGCTGTCACAGAGATAGTCATTGTATCTAATGCGGTGGAACTAATGCTATGCCATAGTCAACAACATGTTTTGCTCTGTTAACCGTTGTAATGGCTAAGCCAGCTGATGAGCTGGAGGTCTAACACTACTGTATGTTTCAGCTTGGCCATGCACGGTTAGCATCTGCAGCTATTCGAGCAGAGGGCTCGTGAAGCATCACAAAAAGTGCTCATTTCCACTCTTCAAAGACATACATTTGAAGATATTTTATTCCTGCGGTTCCCTCACCAGAAGGCACGCTGCTCTCAGTCCTCTCTGCTGTGAGTTAACCACATTGACCACAGATTAAAGACAGCCTCTTACCCTGCCTCAGATGCCCCCCTGTTAGAAGTAATTGTTTTTGCTAAGTGAGCCTCCGCCTAATTGGGGAGCTTGTAGAGTAGGAAGCAGCACTGGTCCAACCCAGTATCACGGCAAAACATGTAATAGACACAGCGCTCCACCATGTCTTTTTCACGCTTTGCCTCTCCAAAGTGTAAAAAAAAAAACAGTGGACCGGCATGTCTGTTGCAAGTTTTGGTGCAATATCGGGTTGACTGGTCAGTGTGTCTTATGTAAGGGAACTGATGTCTTATGTAACTCCTAGCAGCAGTTTTTCCCCCTGCTTCATTAGCTAGGTTAATTGCTAAAAGCTGATGTCGCCACACCTGAGCAGAGATCAATGATCCAGGTTGGAGATATGTCTACTTCACAGCTGACGTCAAAGCGTGCAGAGTTTAATTGATTCTATCAGCCAAATGTATATATTTGCCTGATTGTTTTCATTGGTCTTGCTTTTATTAGTAATGTGTAATTTAATGTCAGCAGTTAGTTCAAAGAAAAAAGTGTGCTGCTAATCTGATAGCGCTCAGTGCCAGTCTAAATCGTTTTCTTTCTTTTCCTCACAGCCACACTTAGTAAGTAAAGCTAAAGGGACTATTGACTTTGGGGGATTGAATAAATGGTTATATTCTCAGTGAATTAAGTAACCTCTAAAGAAAAAAACGTAAAATGTAATTACGTCCAAGGTGATGGCTTCATATCCCTTGATTTGGCTGCCCCCCCCCCCCCCCCCCAAAAAAAAAACCCTAAACAAAAACAAAAACAAAAAACAAAACAAAAGAAAACAGCAAAAGCTACAATTCTCCTTTACAATTACAAAAGAGAGAAAACGAGCAAAACAAACGCTCACTTGACAAAGAGACCAGCACAATTAAAAGTAATATACACTCATTGGACACTTTACTTTTTACTTTGTACATTTAAGTACAGTGAACTTGCTATCTTCAAGAAATTATTTTATTAGTTGAGCTTTGTGACATGTTGATGTTATCCTGCTGGAAGCAGCTATCAGATGGTACCCTGGTCACAAAGGGATGGCCATGGTTCCTTCATGACCGCTCAGGTAGGCTGTGGCATTTAAAAGATGATCAACAGGTACCAAGAATATGTCCCCCATAGCGTTACACCACCATCACCAAGCTGAACTGTCAGTAGAAGACAGGGAGAATCAATGCTTTTGTGTTGTTTACACCAAATTCTGACCCCACCATCTGAGTATTATAGAAGAAACAAAGATTCATCAAACATCAGGCAGCATTTTTCCAGTCTTTTAATGTCCAATTCAAATATGGTGTATCCTCAATTTCCTGTTCTTAGCTGTCAGGAGTGGTGTGGTCTTCTGCTTCTGTGGCCAGCTACTTCAAGATTTAATGTATTGTGCATATTTAGAGATGCTCTTCAGCACACCTTGGTTGTAACAAGTAGTTATTTGAATTACTGTACCCTTACTGTCAGAGCGAAACAGTCTGGCCATTCTCTTCTGAAGGCAAGCCATTTTTTTTACTCCCAGTCAACTGACACTCGTTGGATATTTCCTCTTTTTTGGACAATTTTCTGTAAACCCTAGAGACGGTTGTATGAGAAAATCCCAGCAGAGCGGCAGTTACTGAAATAGAGTAGCCCGTCTGGCACCAACAAGTCACTTCAATCACCTTTCTTCCCTATTCGAGTTGAACTTCAGCAGGTCCTCTTCAACATGTCTACATGCCTAAATGCCTAGAGTTGATGCCAAATGACTGGCTAATTGTATATTTGCATTAACAAGTAGTTGAACATGTGTATCTAATAATGTGGCTGTTGAGTGCATATTTATTCTAAAGACAAGAGTGGTGTTGTCATCTCTAGTGACTAAAAAAATGAGCAAATGAGAGACTTTCTCAAAATAAAGTCTTGTTGACTATAAAAGTGGCATCCTAATGAGCCCGTAGCAACAGCGTTGTCATGTTGTATTACATGCATAAAGTTTTATGGTGCTGTGAGCAAGCTGCGTTATAAGAAGAAGATCATACAGCTGAATTGAACAAAACAGCCATAGAGTACACACACACAAACACAAACACACAGATACATGCCATGCCACTGGTGACTCACTGCCTGTGGCGATGGTTCAGGTCTATGTTGCTATAACAGCCCACAGCAACCATCAGCTGCTGCCACAGAAGTGATGACTAAATTATCTAAGGGCGTGAAGGGTAACAGGACTGAAACCGTGGCCTCCCACCATTGGCTGGTTGAGTCGAGCTTTTGAAGTCGGCCGGTGGGTGTTAATGTTGATGGAACGGTAATTATGTTGTTGATGTGTACATTAATTGAATTGAGGTAATGGAGTAAAATGATGGGCTTGTAATTCAGTGTAGTGCACAATTACAGTGAGATAATAACTGGTAATCCAGAGAAATGTAATTGATCTCTCAGACTGTCACAACAAGAGAACATTAATCTAAAAGAAATTTTCCCAGAAACTGAGGTAAGTGCTTTTTCTTAAAAAAATTCTCTTTTACACGACTGGAATTGCAGATATTAAGGCACATACCAATAATATTTGACTTTGATCTCCTGGCAAACTAAAGTTATTTTCATGTCTCCTTTATGAGGCTGTGGGACAGTAAGCGTTCAGCGCTTTCAAAGCTGAGCTGTGCGTCCCAGCACCTTAGAATTAAACAGCAACAAAGAGCAAGACATCAGACATAAAATATTTCATTGGAATTAAAATGTTGATTGTTGAATGTTGATGTCGCTCTTTGTGCTACAGGTTTGCTGCAGCATTCATTTCTTGTCTTTTTTACAGTAGTTATTGTGGTACTGGTATATTTTTTATCATCTTTTTCATTTTGAATCACCATTTGATTTTGATAACATCTCTGGAGTGGGTGGCGCTCATAGGGACCATTTTCTGTGGAAGAAAAGTCATATGATGCATGAAATACCCATTTTAGCTTGCTGCCAACAACACCCATTTCATTTGAAGTTTCTTTTGAAACATTTGACCAGACACACATGTATTTTTGTATAATTTTACAGTTTTATATGGAATGAGGTTATGCAGAGAATGACTGTAGGCTATCAGAGGCAGTGTTTATCTTACCGTAACAGTACGATCATGTGACATTTCCACCACTGAGGGACATACTGAATAATTTACCTTTTAGAAGCTGCAAAATGGATGCAGAAATGGTATCTCAGCATGTGCACCACATGTTTGAAAAAAAGTGACTTTGTAACCATCAAAACTCAGAAACTAGTACTTAACCAAGATGTTTTGGGAGTTTAATAGAACTCATTTTTATCTTGAAGCTGGCTTAATAACTTCAGCAGAACTGGTTTGCAGATTGATATAAACAGTCAATTTCACTTCAGCATTACAATTTGGCAAAAATGTTCTCCCACTCAGTTTGATTGTATCGTATATCCCATTTTTTTTATTAGTGATCTTTAGTTGCAACTATTTTGCAGTGTGCACCGTCTCCCGCTGTTGGTTTTTTCAGCATTTTAAAGCAAATCCACTTTTAGAATGGGTTGAGTTTTCAAAGTGAACAGAGCTCTGCTCTTTGGCAACAAACAATCTTCAGACCTCCTTCCTCATCGCAGCAACTCAGCGAGATAAAAAAGGCTTTCCTATCCTTTATGTACAACACTGCTTTCAACAAAGGCCACACACAATCTCAGCTCTGAGTCTATAGATTTTCTGTCGCTCTTTCTTTTTCACACTCTCTAATTTGTCAGTCTCCCTTGCCCCAGGTCTCCATCTTTTTATATATGCCCACCCTCTGTGCGTATGTCTTTCTGGCCATTTTCATTTCTTTATCTCCACCTCCTCTCGCTGTCTGGCTCTGCTTGCAAGAATGCGGCCATCACACCTTGGCCAGGGACTTGACTGACAACTCATTCACTGTATTTCAATAGTCTGAACACAAAGTAAGTCTTCACTCACTGATCTGATGAGGTAGTTTCAGTGTGCCAAATCAGTCCAACACTGAATCTCAGTCCTTGGAGAAATATCCAAGCTGCATCTGTATTGCTCATATATTCATGAATGATAGTGTCACATTCTGTGATCTTCTGTTCTGTGATTTTCTGTGAAGGTATGCTGTGTGCAAAAGGTTATGTTTTAGGCTTAAAACTTTACTTTTTGATAACACTGACAGTTAGGTCTGAATCAGGTGACCCTGAACCTTACCTTAGTTATGCTGCAATAGGCCTAGGCTGATGGTGGCTTGATGCACTAAGGGTTTCATCTCCACTCACTCCTTACACAGCATCATGGCACAGGGTGTACCTCCTTTCACATCACTCTACATTTAATAAATATTCATTACTATTTCTGGCTTGGCTCTCTTCCACAGTGTGTCTTTTGTCCTGTCTTCCTCCCCTCATTCCCCGAGTGGCAACAGCAGATGGCTGTCGCCCCCCTGGAGATTTTTTCCTATTATGAGGGAGTTTTTCCTTCCCACTCTTGCCAAGTCCTTGCTCATAGGGGATTGTGTGATTGTTGGGGTTTTCTCTCTATTATTGCAGGGTCTTTACCTTTTAATATGAGGTGCCTTGAGGAGACTGTTGTTGTTATTTGGCACAATATAATGAAAAATAAAATTGAATTGAACTGAATTAACAAAGAGTGACATATTTCTAAACTCTTTTGATATAGGGTATCGAGTATGTCAATAGGTTTTTGCTCTTTCTAATCTACTGAGTGGTCAGTTTCATGTTGTGTATGCAAAGTCTAATTGAGTGCACTGTTTGAAGTCACACACTTGAACTAGCGGATTATTACCAGATACATAATAACTAGGGGTGCAACAATACTCGTATCGATATTGAACCGTTCGATACAGTGCTTTCGGTTCGGTACGCATATGTATCGAACAATACGATACAATACGATGCTGTCTGTGTTGAGCGCTCAGTGGATCTGCGTTCGACTACTCCGCCTAGGCTGCACTGTTGAGTGCAGATCCACTGAGCGCAGCGCAAGCTAGCAAGACAGAAGCTAAGCTTGTTGCAACATGGCAACTGCCTCAACGCTACCCGAAATTGAACCTCCCCCACCCTCATTCAGATGTGGCGTTTGGAACTATCTTGGTTTTCATGTGAAGCATGACCCTGATGGTAAGCGCGTCATGGACAAAAGTAAAACAGTATGTTGGATGTGCCACGCAATGCTCAATTGGTGGGAACTAGTGCGTTAGCGCAGTTAGCTTGTTAACGTGTTGACGCCGTCCAGCCCCGCGCACGGGGCGGTAACTTGTTAACGGAGATTTGCTGCATTATGGCGTTAATGTCATTTTAACAAGATTAACGCTGACAGCACTAGTGGGAACACAACGAATATGACTGCACATTTACGCCGACATCATCCTAGTGCAAAGACAAGTGGAAGCAGACAAATCAACAAGCACATATGCTACAAACTTTACCCGAGTCAGTTAGACAGCCGTTAGCAAATGATTCTCCTTATGGGGACCTGATATGTTTAATATGCTTAATGCTGCTTAATTTAATTATTTTGTTGTTTCAGCAACATTAAATTTAAAAACTGTACTTTTGAGTTAAAATATATATTTATAATTTTAATAAATGACAAATTAAAAAGGCATGAAAATTTTTTTGTACTGAAAAAATATCGAACCGTGGCACCAAAGTATCGAACCGAACCGTGAATTTTGTGTATCGTTGCACCCCTAATAATAACCTATATAAGCTATCCCAGTCCAGTTAATGTGCAGACAGTATAATGAAGGTACAGACAGGAAAACAATAGATCAGTCAGCCAGCACTAAGACATAGTGCGTATATTGTGAGTATTTTTTGCAACCGTGCAGAAGTAATTTTTCTGCTGTAAGACTTACATCTGCAGTAACTGAACTCTCCCAGCATAATTACACTGCTACTGACAGTCAACCTCACTAACAGATTTCAGGGCACTCTGCACTGTGGTGTGATACAAATTATCTTAGGTCAGACAATGGATCAGCTCTGTTCAAGCAGATATTTTTAATTACTCAGTTAGAACCTCTGCCTCCTATACAGCCAAATGCTAACACCCAGCATATCTGCCTCTCCTTTTCTTTGTTTCCAGCATTGATCTTCACATTTGTGCTTACTTGCATCCACCAAATGCCTGATTATTTTAAAGGCTCCTTTAGACACCAAATGACCGCTTAAGCTATGAAGAAATAACTTTAAGGCGGAAGCAAGGTGGCCTGTTGTAACACTGCAGGAGTTCCAGCAGAATTCCAGCAGGCTCACCACCGCCTTCTTCAATACAGTAATAAATAATACGTTCTGTACTAGTGTGGTACTTCTATAGTATATATGTACTATAGTATATCTGTTTTTTTTGCTTCATTCTTTACTGACCTATTCAACTGTCTCTCCACTTAGTTGTAGTCTGATGTTGATGAGCTCCACCTTCTTATGACCCAGGGTTTTGCGTTTTGGGAATGTTTAAGTGTTTTCTAGTTTGTTATCTTTATTTTAGTTATTATTTTGTATTTGTTGTTATTCAGTATTTCATTATTAAGTGTTCCCCGTCCTCTTGTTTCTGGATTCCTGTTAGTTATTTGTCTGTTCCCCCAGTCTTGTTTCTGTGTCTGTTTGCTTCCTCTGCTCTTGCTCTGTGTCCCCTGGTCTCTCCCCTTCGTACTGTGTCTTCTAGTCTTGTGTCTGTCTCCTCCCTCCACTCCCCTTATTTTGTCGGTCCGAATCTTATTAGTAGATGCAGATTAGGCACCCTGTGACTAACTTAGTTATTGTATTTGGTAATTCAGCAATAAAGCCGCATTTATGTCCAGTTTTGCCTTTGTACTCTGCATCTTTGGGTCCATTCCTAACTGCCTTACACAGCATCATGACACAGGGTGTACCCTGCCTCTTCCCCTATGACAGCTGGGCTAGGCTCCAGCCCCCTGCGATTCTAAATTGGATAAGCAGTTGAGAAAATGGATGGATGCAGCACCATACTTACATTTTACTGAAGTTGTTAAAATGAATGTGAAATTTTAACATCTGGAATTTTAGTGCTGTGAAAATTAGAAAGAAAGTAATTTTACTCAAGTGGTGAGCACCTGGACTATAATTTTCTATTTGGTTGTTAATGTGGGCCAAATTTTTGTGGAGCCATTCATTAGCCAAAGAAGTCTATTTAATAGCTGTCACCAAACAGTACATCATTTTGCAAAATTTGTTTAGTTCATTAAGGTTTGGACTAAGACCAAAGGAAAAATGTGTGGGTGCTCTGCGGTGGTCTACCACTCATCTCTTTGCTCATGTTGCTTAAGGGAAGAAGTCTCGTGGACAACATAAAAGAGCCTTTTAATGCTATTTACATGTTTCTTTTTGATAAATATTTTCTGAAAGGTTGAAACATGTCGCCCTGCTTTCTGTCTAGTTTCTAAGCTAAAGCTACTACATCTACTAGTTTACTGAATAGCAAATATTTTAAATATTATTAAAACTTAGTTCACGAGATGCAGACTCACTCAGCATGTATAGCAAGAAGAAAGTGTGGATTATACTCTGTATGTTACAGTTTCAGACACAGACAGCTGCAGGCACCACAGAGGCGTAGTCCTTCCTGTTATACTTCTTTGAAGTCCACTTGAAGTCTTCTCGAAGAGCGACTGTGTAGTTGGTGCATTGTACTTTAGTGCCCGTCTCCCCAGACAACTCTACGCAGTCATACAAACAGAGCAGCATGAATCACTCGGACACAAGTGGACCCTAGCAGCTTCAGAGAAACTATAACACCTCTGAAAGTATCTGTAGTCATACTCAAATCTTCTGGAAGGATGTACTACTTAGGCACACCTGTGTTTTGAGCTAAATGCTAACACTAATATCAGCACAAAAACAATGCGTAGATACTGTTTTAAACAGGCCTTAGCATGTTAAGTTAACCGATGTTCAATAGCCAGTTGATGTAAAGTGTTTCTAAAAGAAATTGAAAGAAACACTTTCTCAGTCATAGAGCTGGACAAAAACATATAAACAGAATTATTGCAAAATAACTTTGTCCAATAAAGAAGCAGAGCAGCAAACTGTGTCGAAAGCATGTTTCCACAAATGGCAGGTGACATCACGGATCACAGCGCCATTCTCACACAGTGCACAGCTCATTGTTTAGCCGCACAATGCAAGATGTTGGAGTCTCAAGCAATTTTTCCTGCAACATGCCTTATGACAAAAAACAAAGCAACATAGTGATATCACAAATGCAACAGCCTACTTTATTGTGAAAGTCATTATGCCTGTGAGCACAGTCAAAAATGTTGGATTTTAGCTGCTTAGTAAAGCAAGTGACTCTCATAACCAACTGGCCATAAACATTTCTAGCGACTTGTTCATGGTACACTTCACCTCTCACCCTACGACAGCTGAAGTAAGCTTGATTTATATCGAGATATAAAGTTGTTGTCATGGTAATTTTTAACAAATTTTAAACTGTTCTGTTTTGATGGTGAAATGGGTTAATGTACAGCATACATCTTTAATAAATTAATAAAAGTTTGCATTTATTTTGGATTTTGTGTAATCCATACAGGATCTAATATGTACACTGTGACTGATGTTTGGTTAAATGTCCCTCAGAAAGTTGCACCTTAACCAGAGATTTTTGGTTGCCATCAACAAGCTTCTGCCACAATTCTGGCTGGATATTTGAGCACTCGTCTTGGCAGGATTGGTAGAGTTCATTTAAATTGATTGGTTTCCTACCACAGACCCAGCTTTTCAATAGGATTGAGGTCAGAGCTTTGGGAAGGCCATTCCAGAAGCCTGTTAAAATAAAACTAGCATAAAATGACAGAGTTTTAATTTCTTTTAAATGAGCAGAGTTACAAATTCAGCAGGGGAATAAATAAATATGTCTCCCACACTATGCTGTGAAATCATTCCACCCTGACCAGTGGTAACATTAGGAAAAAGAACAGCTCAAAAAATGATTAAAATTAACATGACATTCATGACCAAGATGCGTGGATGTAAACTTCTGACCAAAATTTGTAAATATACATATGAAAAAAATTGTTACTGTAAAAAGCAGGGTTCTTCTCTTAGTTGCGAACATAACATGTCTTGGAGGCTTAAAAAAGGAGTGCAACACAATGATAGTGTATCAACTCACGTTGTCATCATAACAAAGTCTGTGAAAGTGTGAAAGAATGGCATCAGTAAAGACTGATTTTTTTTTTGTTCGACTTAGAAACGCTGACTCTGTATTCCTGCACAGCTCAGTGGAGGCTTTAAATTGAACTCTTACACAGAGTCACTGACACTGACACGCATATTGTGAAATCACAGCTGCAAACCAAAACTGAAATCCACGGTGTGGTGAGTTTGTTGTGTACGTTCATGTGGCAGCACGCCGTACTATAGCACAAAATGTTTTTTGCTGGCATCGTTCAAAACACGTGACATTTACTGTGGAAAAGTAGTGAGATGGAGGAGGCTGTTGGTTCTTTTCTTCACTTATTTTTCTTTTTTCATATCAACAGTGCTCATCACAGAAACACACTTGCCTCAGTTTTAATATTTTGGGGAAAGCGTGTGTTTTCAGCAGTTTGGTCATCATCTGGTTTGGTTTCTCTACTGTTGCGATGGAGAGGAAGACTGTCAGAGGTGCAAATTGGAGCTACAGCAATTTTATAAAGCTTTCAGATAAAACTGGATCATTTTAACTGTTTTGAATTTTTTGTTCCACTTTTCAAAATTTGAACGTTCCAAGCTGCAAGAAAAACCTCAGTTAACCATTTTAATTACAACAATTCAGATCTTCATCTAAGTTTTGTTTTTTTATTCAAAGGGAACAATGGAAATTCGTCATTATGAGCACTTAAGTTTGTGCATTGTTTAATATGCTAGATTTAGCCGTACATACAAGTACTAAAACAAAAGGGGTTGGTGGAAAAATAGACTTTCAGTGACACTACTTCAGATAAGGACAAAATGTATTTGCTTCTTTGGAGAGAAAGAAAAATATTATGTTCCTTATTTCTGGGGGTGCATTGTTTCAGGTATGTGTGTTTTAATTGTGACTTAATTTATCTAAAGAATTTATTAAAAGCAGATCAGAAAGAATAGAAATGAACAAATAATAAATAGATTTATTTGGCCAATTATCGCCCAGTATTAGTTATTTGCTATAAGTATCAGTATTCATATTAGCTGATGAGTTAAATTTTAAAAAGTAAAGAGACAGGAGCAAAACCTTCAGACATGTTATTGTGTGATTACACTGCATAGTCAGTCCACCAGAGGGGACTCCCCTGTTGGTAACTTGGGATGTGACGAACACAACAACCAGCTGATCCAAGCACATTCGAGTAGAGTGTAAACAAGTACGTAAATTAGTGATGTGCGGATCGATCCTGAAATATCGATTCCTCCGATACCAATCATTTATGTTCTAGAATCGATTCTCACATTAAAATATCGATATTTTAGTAATTTAGGGTAAATTTGTAGTTTATCATTAACAGGAACACAGTGGAAAGAAACTATAACATTCGGATTGTCTACATTCGAAGGAACTACTTCCTCTTCCGCCTTTCATAGTCATGTGCGAAATACGGCTGTATAAATTTCTCGCAGCCCCTTGGCGTGCGCACTCACAACAATGGCTGAGCGTGATTGTGCAGACATATTTTACCTCCACAAACAGCTGAGACGTGGTTTGCGATACATGTGGCAAAAAAGTGAGGTGTTGCTGCAACATCACTGACCTTGTCAAACACCTCAGAGTAAATCATATCACAGAATATGACGAGGGTATGTTGAGGCAAACTAAAGAGGAGGACAGGGACAGGTGCTGCTAGGGCGAGACACACGTCTCTCACGGAGTCCTTTAGTGCTGCAGCCAGGCAAGGTGTTTAAATAGCGCAACTTCAGATTTTTTATTTCTGTATGATGAACTCTGCATTATTAAGTGATAAGAACAAGTAATCTGATGTCCTGTAATCATTATGACGCTACAATTTGAGATACAACAAATAAAATAAGTTTTTGTACAAAGTATCGGTATCGGATCAGTATTGTCGATACCACCCTGAATATTACTTGGTATCGGATCGGAAAGGAAATCAGTGGTATCGCACATCACTAACGTAAATCACTGCACATAACAAATTTTATGGAAATCTTCTTATGTTCGTGTGTCTGAAAGAAAGAAAATATTGGCTCGTATATCAGCATATCAGATCTTTAAATGACAAATATTGGTATTGGTCATAAAAATCCTGTATTGTTCATGTTTACTTTTGGTGTCTTTTTCAAACACATTAATAATTGCACACAGTAAAAAACGGGTTTTCATCAGCAGTATTGAGATGTCTTTATTGAACAACCCTCTACGAGGCTCGACACAACATTTAATCTGGACTCAGGATTCTTGATTCCATAATATATTTTTAGCTCATTCCAGCCGAACATCTAATGAACTAAAATTAGCAACAGCTCATCTAAGCCGCTGCTGATCATTAACCAGTCACAACTGGCCAGAATTAGATGCTTTTTTCCAAAGTTCTTTGGGTAATAAAAAATCATGTGGAGAGGAAAAAAGCTATTTGGTGGCACTTGAATATGACAAACCTAAAGTTGGAAACTGTACAGCTCTTGGTGCTCCAATTATATATATTTTGTACATTTGCCTCATTGATTTTTTTTTCTTGCTTGATTTAGCTTAATTGATGTAGCTTTTCTACTTATGATTTGTGCCAGAGAGTTTCATAGTGATCCAGGACAAAGAAACACTCCATCTGTGAGTCAGCTATTATTGTCTGTGGGGAGAATGATTGGAAACTCTCTAACTGAAAGTCCTTAGTGCCCACTGTTTCCCTTGAAACATACATTTTAATTCCAGGTTTTTCCTTTTTAAAACCAGAGGTGATTATTTCATACACAATACAAGACAGACAGACGCAATGTATCAAAGATACTGCGAGGAACAGCAAAGTTCACAGTGGCTCACTGCTGAGCACAAAACTAGTCTGCAATGATATTTATTCACATCACTCCTCGGCAAACAAATCAGTATGTTCCTTTAGCGCATGAGGAAAAACAACAAATGGTGAATAATGTTTAGAATCCTTGAAAGCTTCCTTTAATGCAAGACATTAGCGAGTGCACTTAAAGATCTAGATTTTCAAAGTAATTGTCCAAACCTTTCATCTTAAATTGCAGCTGTGGAAAACACTTGTAAGGCCACTGCAGCCAGTTATATTGGATTGCTGTTGTTTCTTCAGAGCAATCTGGTGGCCAATTTCAATCTCCCTGCATCATACTCCTGAGTCCTGACCCCATCTTTGAAAATTGCCGCCGGTTTCATATCGACACTCAGCAGTGGCGAGCGAGAGGAAAGTGAGGCGACGACAGGCAACAAAGGTCGTGTACTGGATTTGAGCGAGCGATATCACAGGCGGGCGTGCCTGCTGAGCTGCCAAGATCCGTATCGACGGCGCTGGAAGCTGACCTTGTGCACGACCACCGCTGACGGATGAGCCGAGATGGTGTTTGGTCAGATACTGCAGCCTCAATATTTACACTCAGGCAGACAGACAGGCCGCCACAGACGCTTGCTTCTCTGTGCTTCATTTTAAAGCGCTCCAAATTGTTGTGCTGCTGACTTTCTGCTCGTTGCTGCTTCGGGATTGTTATTTACCCCTCAAGGTGAAACACTCCCCATTGTTCTCAGGGAACTCATATCCTGTTGATGTAGTTGTTGCTATTGTTGCTACCGTGAATCCTGATATTCCGCCTGCGCAGTCGTTTTGATCTTATTACATCAAAGGAGTGCTTGAATTATAATGGCGGGCGGCTGCAGAGCAATGCTTCCAGCTTCATTTCACATAATTATAATGTGGAAATACGACTGGTGTCAGATTAAGAACTGCTATTTGGAGAGAAAACAACCATATTTTCGGAGTGACATTGGTATTTGGTCGAGTCTAATGGATTTTGGGGGAAGTTGCTCTGCACAGAAGAAACTAGAGTTATCAGTGCTCAATATTTAGAGGAAAAAAGGTGAAAAATCAGTTACAAGAAGGAAGTGATGAAAATTC
This sequence comes from Neolamprologus multifasciatus, assembly GCF_963576455.1. NCBI lineage: Eukaryota > Metazoa > Chordata > Actinopteri > Cichliformes > Cichlidae > Neolamprologus > Neolamprologus multifasciatus. The sequence continues at coordinate 7,041,687 of NC_140453.1, forward strand.
AATTTAGATGTTTTCTTCTTTCTACAGAAGTGAATTCTCTTTCTACCAACAATGTAACCATCCTTTCAACAGCAACAAACCTACTCCTGATAAAACATCTTGTTATATTGCCTGAAAGCTTTATCTTATCGGCCGCAGCTAAACCTCTGCTACGTCTTCTTTTATCATATTCGCCATTTGTCTTTCCTCTGGTTTCTTATGCTGGTTCACTCTTTTCTTTCTCTGTGTCATTGTTGGCCTTGTTGTCTTGTAATTTTTCCTCTCTGCGTCTCTCAATCTTTCTCTCAGGCTCACTCTCTCTTTTATTCTCTCTGCTGCTGCTCTGCACAGTCTCCCGGGCCATTTGAGTTGCTCAGGGAGCTGTGAAAACGATGTCTGTGTGTCTTTGAGTCTGCATCCTGTAGGGACTGCCTTTGTGTGTGTGTGTTCACATGCAGGGACGGGGAGGTAGTGGAGCGTGTTAAGTCTTGCTGTAGAAGCCTTTCGACTGGGATAAGGAGCCAAGGGAGGAAGGAGGGAGAGCAGGAAGGAAGGATGATTGGATAGATATATTCATAGTGGATAGATGAATGTTCGTGTGCATGGATCGATATTGGGATGGAGGGATTGAGATTTGGATGAATGAATGGATGTAGAGAGGGCAGAGAGAGAGATGAGTTGGGGCAGGAGGGGAAGAACAGATGATAACAAGAGCGGATGGATCGATGATGTATGGATACCCAAGATATATGGATGAACAGACGATTAAGGAATGAATAGACCTTTTAATAGTGCAGAGTTATTAGTAAAGACCATAGATGGCAGACAGAAAGCCAAATATGTTGTGCATTGACTTTGTTATAATGGAGCAGATACTGTCTGGAGACTCTAATAGTAATAAGGCTTACTAAAGTTATATTTAAAAATAAAATCAAGCACTTTAAGGTCCTTCATGCTACTCTGCACACCCGACTAGATAATGTATTTAAATGTGAGTAATCAGTAGGTATTACTAAGAGCAGTGGTGGAGGAAATAAATAAAAGCAGTAATCAGAGTAGAAATATTATCATAGAATTAAAAGTCATGCAGTCAGGATTCCAATTAAAGACCGACTAGCAGGTTGGCAACCTCAGTAAATAAAATTATAAGAAAGTTAAACAATACCTAGATTTTTCAGAAAAAAAGTTTATATATGCATTAAAAAAACTCAGAGCTTGGCTCTCATATTACACGAACTGAGTGCCAACTGGTAGGTGAGTGGTTGCTGGTTGTCACAATATTAGAATGTCAAATTCGATACTGATACCCATGAAAATACCAGATGCTCGATACCATTTTCGATACTATGGGGAAACCTTTGATCCCATTCGGTAAGAACAGAAGTAATGGCAAAAAAGTCACATCTTAACTTAGCTTCAACAAAATAAGTAGTCAGGATTGAGTTTAGAGGTTTTATTCGTTTTACAAAAAACAGATGATTGCACACAGAGTGTAAAGGTAAAATAACACAATACCCAACGTCTCAATCATTTAATGAATGCAGCATTATGGAAAAGTAACTCTCATTGTGCTCATTGCGCTCACTGTGAAAAACCTTTAAAAAAAAGTTAAGTAGAAAAGTGAACTTTTTCATCTCGTCCACATCTGCCTGCAGCCTGTCTCTCATTCACTGTTCACACTGCTTCACATCACTCTGCAGCTCTTCACATCCTCAGCTCCGCTCTGGATTTCACTCTTTATTTGCTCGGATTAGTTCTCCACACTCTGGACCCTGCTCAGTTCATCTACAGTTACCCCGCTGCTCTGCACAGCCAGCAATCTGCCAGGTTCTTCACGTGTCCGTAATCCGTTCTGTCACGGCACAAAATTCTAGCAGCGTGCAATAAGTATTCTGCTCTTATCTAACTGCAGCCCGCTAGGCATTATGTTAATGATAACAGACAGCTAAACTTGCTACCATGTAATTGCTAATAGTGAAATGGCTAATGTTACCACGCGCACTGGTCAGGTTAGCATTTATGATAATGGTTTAATACTTCAGTGTTGTTAAAACGGGAGCTTTACCGACTTCGGGAAATTCCTCTGTCTTTGTATGTCATCGGCAGTGTTGCCAACTCCTCAGTAAGGAAAATCGCTATTGGCTGTCCTAAAAGTCGCTAGAAGTCGCTAAATGACGTCATCACCTAATTTGCATAATTGGTCATGCTAATGTAATTGTAACCTATGCTGTTGGAGAGAGAAATAACATTGTGGAAGAGAAATAAAGTGAGCAAAAAACGTCCTAAATGCATTTAGAATTTATTTAGAACTACAAATTAAATTTCTTTTAACAATTATTGTTTTTTAATATCACAATTCCAACCCTGCTCCTTTATCCGGGCCTGGACCGGCAAAAGTGACCTGAAATAGGCACTCTGGTGGAGTAACTTTATGTGTGTGTGTGTGTTTATAAGTAGTTTTAAACCTTGTGAGCCACAAAACAGGATAACAGTAAAAGAAGAACTGACTGTGTTACAGTCATTGCGAGAGCAGCGGCTTCGCTCATGTACGGTTCATTTGCAGTTTTGAGGCATAGGTGTGAACATCTCCTGCAGCTGGGGGAGGACTATCCTCCGCCCGTGAGCACTTTAGCACGGGTGAGGTGCCCACGGCAGCACCGCTGCTTGTTGAGAGTAAGAGCAACACGCTTTTTTCACGTCAAAAAGTCGTCATAAATAAGTCTCCAATAACACCAGAAAAAGTCGCCAGATTTGTCGCTAGTCGCTTTTTAGAAAAAAAAGTCGCTAAGGGGCCTGAAAACTCGCTAAATATAGCGACAAAGTTGCTAAGTTGGCAACACTGGTCATTGGGAGGAGGCAAGTTTACTCATTGGCTGTTGCTAATGAGTAAACTATCAGTGACCACAGCAGTCTGCTACTAACCAAAGCAGCCACAATGAGGTTTTTGGTGCAGGCCTCCTAACCGAGCTAATGTTGTGTTAGGAGATAAAAAAATGGCCATTTACTAATAACGCATGGCCTGCGGATGATGATATAAAAACGTCTATCGTTTGATTTTATGCTATCGTTTGTTTCGTGGTGTCACAAAATAAACTCTTTACAGCAATATTTTTTCATCGTTCTGATGGTCACTGTAGTGGCTATATTAATTTCTTAAAGTTCTCTCTTTCTCTTATATTTAATATAACCACACTACAGACAGACAAGCGCCTGTTTTTATGTGTTGTGGTTAGCAACAATGACGGTAAAACCATCGCGTGTCCGCTTTTTTATGTTCCACATAAACCTTTCATAATAAAGCTCAAGATCCTGTTGAGACTTTTCAAAATAAACTGAATCACGTGAAAGAGCAGATTATTTACGGATGAGAAGTAAAAAAGAGCCGCCAGGTGCTAAAAAATAAACCTTAGACTCAAACGTTAGAACAGGCTTTTCCCCGCAGCACGCCGTGTAATAAATACTCACAAAGAAAACAGCGGCTGTTACAACTTATGTCTAAAAATGTATAGTTTCATGCATCGGTTAAAACAATCTACTCCAGGTACATGACGCCCAGCTGGAAACACTTCATGCAAGTCGAGCTGCCCGAGATTCACAGAATTTACAGAAAATGTTACATTTTTGTCATTTATATCGTTATTGGGTTGATAGAATTCTTATATCGGGATATGAGATTTTGGTCATATCGCACAGCCCTACCTACAACCATACGTGATGTCATAGAACATCATCTGAATTTTACTGTCTTTGTGCTGTATAATGTGTGTGTGTGTTAAGTAACTTTTTAAATTTTTATTTTTAAGAAAAACTAACCTGCAAGTTCATCTTTAAGCAAAAGTTCAGTGTTATGATCTAAATACAAGTCAAGGATATGCATCATTTTCCTACATTAACTCTGTATTTTATATTATATTTAATTTTATTAGTCCCAGGAAAATAAGTACCTGAAGTAATTATATATAAGAAGTGGTATAAAAAGTATTTGGCTCTGAATAAATAAATTAATGAATAAAAAGTTGAGCAGTGTGGTTACTTAGCTTGTTTCTACCACTTTCAGTCTCACACCCTCAACAGTAAAGCTTCGAGTTTTGAGTTTATGGTCAAAGTCACATGTGTTCAAATCTGATGTTGTATCAACCCATCTGCATACCCTAACCCAGGGGTGTCCAACTCCAGGTCTCAGGGGCCGGTGTCCTGCAGGTTTTAGATGTGTCTTTGATCCAACAAACTGATTTAAATTGCTAAATTACCTCCTCAACATGTCTTGAAGTTCTCCAGAGGCCTGTTAATGAACTAATCATTTGATACAGGTGTGTTGACCCAGGGTTATATATAAAACCTGCAGGACACCAGCCCTTGAGGCCTGGAATGGACACCCCTGCCCTAACCTCTTCCACATGCAGGGTTTCGCTTTGATTTTCTCCTTTGCAGATGACACTGTTATTCTTCATAGGGAGGCCAGTCTCCTTTTGGTTGTGAAGGTTGTTTTTATTTTATACTATTATTTTATCAATGCCTTTGGAAATGGTATTTGCAGAGCTGCGGGTGAGTTTGGAATTTTAGTGCAGATATTATAAAATGTATTTATTATAAAATGTTACAATGAGTACGTTTCACTAGGAACTGATTATTGAAAATGTCATTTGCAGTCTTTTTTTTTTTTTTTTTACCACAGCAGCATTCAACTGTATGCTCTTCATTATGTGATTTTTCTCTCGGCAGAAATCCTGAACAAAGCTGCAAGTCAAGCCTATAATAAAGAACCTTAAGAAAGTGAGGCAATATTAGAACTGCAGTCTTACAATCATCCTCTGACACTTTAGAGGGTTTGGATTAAGGAGAAGTGATCGCAGTGAGAAGCCACAACTATGGTGTTTCAAAACTGAACATGGGTGAAAGAATAAAGATTAGTTGATTCAACGTATTTGTCACTTTGCATTGTTCTAGTGGTTTTCCAACAAAACTGCATTTTTGAGCAATTCTTTACTAATTAACTTCCTACAATCTGAGTGTACAGGGTAAGCAGACATGTTCAACTGTCATGACTCATTTGTATATGTCTAATATTTTATGTTGATACTTTCCTTTAATGTAGTAACTGACAGTTTTGAGCGAGTGAACTTTATCCACAAACAATAAAACCAAAGGTTGGAAATAAACTGGGCAAGGCCTCCTGGAAAAGATAGTTTTGACCTTAGCTGATCTGCTAATGTTTTTACCATTATTTGCTCAGGTTAAGAGGCTCGATGCACAGAAGAATCAGAGATCATAAACCTGCCTACATCTTTTGTCTTTTCATAGAATAAGAGACTGCATACATTTTCACACACCCCCTGTTGTGGCACACACAGATCAGTAGTGATGCGGATTGTTCTGTTCTTGTGCAAATGAAGTATTAATCATTCAGTTAATTAATTCTAAATATACAATGAACACATCTCATATGACTTATGCAATACGTGTGCCACTGAGTGCACCCAGTGTTGGTGGGAAGGAGGTGGTTGCTTTAGGCAACTAGAGAGAAGCACTAGAAGCATTAAGGATTTTAACATAAAGAGAATATCACATGAATTAATTCAGAAAATCATGTAAATAAGAAGCTGTCTTAACAGGCAGTTTCACACAACAAAATCAGATCTTGCTCTTACTTGAGCTTTCTCCGAAGGGTGGCTGGCCTCTCTGTTAGAGATAAGGTGAGGGGCTCAGTCATCTGAGAGGGGTTTAGAGTAGACCCGCTACTCTTCCAAATCAAAAGGAGCCCGTTGAGGTAGTTTGGGCATGTGACTAGGATGCCTCGTGGAGAGGGACTACCCCCACAACCTGGCTTTGGATAGGTGTAAAAAAATGGATGGGTGGATGGATGGATGGATGGATGTGTTAATGGGTGAATGGGAAACTAATTTTAAGACAAAACCTCTGCCCGTGTATTTTAGTGATGTTATCTCAGGGTTATTGCTAAATAGCAATATCAGTCTAATTTCTGGGCCCAAACACCCCCCTGACCTAAAGCATAGCTGCATTGGGGTAAGCTCAGATGGGAAGTGGCCCTGTAACTGGGGGTGACTGAAGCCTAAGTGTTAAAGAACATAATGGAGTGGATGGGTGGATATTTCATACTAATTAACTAACATCTCATTGTTTAATCTTACTTATTATTTAATTAACACACCAGCTATACACAACTCTGATAGAAAAATATTTTGTCACATTTTTGTTCCTTGTGATTCTCATATTTTTCAAATACTCAGGCATGCAGATTGGTTCCATTTTGACAAGCACTTTTGTGATTAAAAAACAGAAGCCAAAACATCATTTTTGCATCGCTGATTCTTGTTAGCCTCACTGTTTTTGTTGCATGAAAAAGAGCACAGAAGTTTTGACAGGGGCTGTCTTATCTGATATGGGTCACATGTTTACTGCTGCCTGCCAAGGTCTTCTGTCACTTCTCCAAAAGCTGCCATTATTCTGATCTATAAATATGTTACTTTGCTCTTTGTTCTCTTTACACGCAAATGAACACACACTGTCAGGCTGGGCACAGACTCATATCTATGCCCTACCCGGCATGTAAACACAGACATGCAGATGCAGTTTTTCTGTACTTTCCTCTGATATGTTAACAGTAGGAATCCAGAGAGTCTTCACACATGACTCCTAAAGGCACAACAGAAGAACCGTTTTGATTCAGTTTTGAATCCCTTGAAGGAACAGAGATGCGTAATGTGTGAGAGCAGTAAGAGCACAGCGTGTTACACTTTCATCTTTACCTGTAATCATTTTTTACCCTCCACCACTCAAAACCCTCCTCTTCCCTCTTCCTCTCTCTCTAAGTATGGATTGATTTAGTCTTATTACCTTACACACCTGCCCTTTGGTTTGACTCCACTCGTCTCCTTTTCACATAGACACACACATATACCAACTACTGCCTTCTATTGCTCTTACTGTCATACCCACACATACACAAACACACTCAGACACAGTAATCAGATCCGCCAATCTCTTGTATTTTTGAATACGGCAGCTAAAGTGAGATACGGCTACAGTGTCAGCTCGCAGCCCGGCTCCGTATCAGCATATCAGCCAAACTGCAGTCACGTCTCACCAAAATAGGAGCTCAGTGCGCTCTTGAATGTAACAGACATTATGGTGGCAGTAGTGTTCAGTGTCTCTGTGTGTGGGGAAGTCTTGTGTAGAGAGAACATGTTAAATGACTCACATTACATTGTTTTAGACCATCTTAGAGTCACTTATACCCTTCCATCTTCCTGCCCTTAAACTTCAAGCATCGATGTAACGCCGCTGTGCTACATCGAAGTTTGCCAGAGACAAAGGCTACGTTCACACTGCAGGTCTTAATGCTCAATTCCGATTTTTTGATCAAATCCGATTTTTTTTGTCTGCTCGTTCACACTACAAATAAAATGCGACAGCAAATGTGCTCTAGTGTGAACCCTCAAAGCGGCCCACATGCGCAAAAGAAGATGTCACACACAATGCGCTCTGTTTAGACCCAGAGCAAACAATTTTGTTTGACTGATGGCCGTTAATATAAAGACTTCGGACTTCACGTTTCCCAATTTTTGCTTTAAGTTATTTTGTTATTTACATAATAATGTAGATAACCTAATAATGATCCGTATTGCTGTTTTAGAGGAGCGGTGCTTCAAAGGATAGTTGCAGATTTCTGTCAGAATCTGCAGATTATGCAGTACAAATAAAATGTTAACGTTTCTCCAACGTTGTCTTCCCAACAGTTTCACCGGATGGCCAGGAAGCGTTCACGATGTCTTCTCGGGCGCTTCTCCGGCGCTGATAATTGGCGTCTGTCTTGTGTCAGTGACGTAAAAGACGGATTTAATGCGACATGACCGTTCAAACAGCAGTCGCTTTCTAAAACATCGGATATGTATCGGATTCAGTACCACATACGAAAGTGACCCAGATCGGATTTGAAAATATCGGATTTGTGCCGTTCACACTGTCATACCATGATCGGATATGGGTCGCATAGGGTCAAAAAAATCGGATTTGATGCGCTTTCGCCTGCAGTGTGAACGTAGCCAAAGACAGTGCAGTCATTACTGAGTTGTGAAATGTGAGGAGTTCAGTCCTTTTCTCTATCCCTAGTGTTCGGTTGGATTGGATCTTGGAACTTCGGTTATGTGCTCTGGGTAAATTGGACAGCCTTTAGGGGTGCAGTCACAATCCATGATGAACTGGGTGTACCAGTTTTCCACTTCTATACTGATACAGTACCAGCAGTTTATTGATCGGCTTCCATAATAATTTATTTTAAATGTTTATTATCTCGTCAGACTAGAGTAGAAGTGAGATGGCATTGCATTCGGCAGTTGCACAGCTTTCCTGGTAGAAGGCAACCTGTCTCCCAACAATTAGGGTCTGACTCATATTGACTGCACACTCAGACAGATTGCAAATAATTGCCGACAGACATACTGCCAACACATTGTAATCAATCTGAGTCAGTCTCCTGCAACACATCTCTGTGTAATAGGGGACTCGATTCAGGTTGTTGCCAACTGGTTGCCCAGTGCCTATGTCATTTTGCAGTTAAACCACTGTGCTGCTCGAACAGGAGCACCGTTCGTAGAAGAATTTCCATTTCATGTTCAATTTAGCTTTTTTATATAGCTCCAAATCACAACAACAGTCACCTCAAAGCGAGGTGAAGACCGTAGAATAAAAGAGAGACAACCCCAACAATCAGACAGCCCCCTATGAGTAAGCACTTGGCAAAAGTGGGAAGGGAAAAATCCCTTTTAAGAGGAAGAAACTTCTGACAGAACCATGCTCAGGGCGGAGTAGCCATCTGCCATGGCTGGTGGGGGGAAAGTTGAGAAAGACACGACAAATCTACTGTGTGAGGTGCTAAATGTAAGTAGTTAATATGAATTTCTGTTTAATGTGAATTTATTTGTATGTATGGAGCAAAAAATTTTTTATTTTCAACAATGTATTACTGTTAATTGCCATATTATCACAAACTGCTTGCATGTAATTGCCAACTTGACCCCAGTTGTCACAATCTGATAGCAGAATGCCATCCATCCATCCATCCATCCATCCATCCATCCATCCATCCATTCGCTTATCCTTGTCCGGAACCAATCCCAACTGTCATAGGGCGAAAGGCAGGGTACACCCTGGACAGGTCGCCAGTCTGCAGCAGGGCTAACACATAGAGACAGACAACCATTCGCACTCACATTCACACCTATGGGCAATTTCGAGTTACCAATTAACCTAACCCCACTAACTGCATGGTTAAGTTTGACAGCAGAATGACTCAATCTTATTGCAGTCTTCTATCAAAGTCACTGTGCAGACGGTTCCCCATCTTTGAAGCAACCATTTCAAAGGCAACATATATATATATATATATAACAGGTAGCTTGTCAGGATGTAATCCACGTCACTTTTTCTATGGCAACCCAACATCATGTTAACAACATGTTATCTTTTACGGAGCATAGTCTCAGTTATTTTCTATATTTACAAATTTTCCTTCTCACCTTTTTCCTCCCACTCTGCTCAGTTTCAGAGGATGTGATGGTATAGGCTGCTTTTTAAATATTTTTTTATATGCCACGTTTGGCAACAGATTCTTGGTCTGCTAATTGTGCACGCAGCTTTTGAAACCAAAGATCAAGCTGCGTACATATCGCCGTGTTTGTTCAGTGGCGTTGCCAACATTAGCAGCTGCATTTAATGATAAAAAATTGTTTGGCTAAATCGTCTTGAAACATGTCTGCCAGTGTGAGGTAGTTATTACACAGCCCGCGTCTTTGCACGTTGAAGCGGTAAATTTGAAAAAAGTTTCTCTGAAACCCAAAAACCCCATGGAGCGTACAAACATGAACACAAAGCAAATCACTCCCCTGAATCCGACATAATCATTCACCGGGTCTGATGAAAGCAAGCCAATATCATTTGGCAATCTGTAGGCCTTTTTGCAGCGGAGGACATGATTGATTGAAATAAAGGGAGACGATGCGTAATGCCGACACTGTCAGCTGTCCAATCCCCAGAAAGGATTTTATGATTGATGGCAGGCGGTAGCTTTTAGAACTCTCACACCTCTGCACTGCACTCTCAGCACTCACGGTGATTACATCTGAGTGTGTGCGCATTTGTGTGTGTGCATGTGTGTGTCAACCCAGAGGCACAGGAACAAGGGGAACAGAGCTGTAATGTTTGTGCGCCGGTTTGCATGTGTGGGGTTGATTACAGTGGCAAGTGCCCGTCTGCTTGCATGCATTTATATGTGTGTGCGTTTGTGTGTGTGCAAAGGTGACGGTGCAGGCTGTCCATGTGTGATTCTCTGATTGAGTGTGTGTGTGTGTGAGAGAGAGAGTTGCTGTGGAAACCTGAGTGCTGGTGGTGATAATGTGGGACTAAAGGAGGGAGGAAGCTAGTGAAGGACAACTGAGGATGTAGCAAGAAATAAAAAGTGGGATAGATGGCAGCAGGAGTAAGTCAGGTGCTGAGGGATGTATAAGATGGGAAAGACAAATAAATATGTACCAGGCAAGGTCCAAAGAAGAAATGGAAGGAGGCAAGGATGGATGGATGGTTAAATAAAGCTGTGTCAGGCAGGGACAGAGGGAGACAAGGTTATATAAAAGGGAGAAAAGGACAAAGAAGCATGTAAGGATGAAGTGAGGAATAGATGGAAGTAAATTAAAACCTCGACTTTCAGCCATGAAAACATGGGTCATGTACTTATCGCCACCACTACCGCACCAGTCCTGAATCTTTAACTGGTTTCACACATTTCCACTGGAAGAAAGTGGCAAAAGCCTGACACTGGCACAAGATTTGTTGGGTTCCAAAGTTTGAATCTCTGACATTAACAAATGATTCTGCAACCCACATATACACAGATTTTCTTCATGTGGAAATGAGTATAAACTTTTGCTATATCACAGTACTCAATGCTTCATATTTCTATCTAAAGCTACGTAAATGTCACTTCTAAACCCAGTCTTAATGTGGGTTAGTTCTGAATAGGTAATACTGGTTCCACACTGGCATGCTGTCTATCAATAGAAGAGGTAACAGTAGAGGGAGGGGGAAAAGGTGCACAAGGTGTGACAGGAAAAAAAGTGACATGTGGAAATGGAGGGAAGGAAACACTCATCACATCTTTGCAGGAAAAAACTAGCACGAGTGATTTCAGCAAAATCATATTTGTTTCCCATTTCCTACAGATACTTCAACCTTTTATAGCTGTTAGTGAATGTTGCTGAGCTTTTTAACCAGCAGTCCCTTCAGCTGTTACATGGCCATGAGATATCCTTAAAAGTTAGAGAATTAATATTTCCCTATGTGCTGTTAAACAGAGCAAGGAATTTTTAACACAGCCTCACAAACATCTCCTGTGCAATCCCAAATCATTCTTCTTTGGCGAATCTCTCAAGCTGCTCCAGATTTGAAGGTCTTCTGGCACAAATCTTCTGTTCACCCCACAGACCTTCAATGGGATTCAAGTCAGGGTTTCATGCAGGCCAGTCAGTAACGTTTACTTTCGTCTTCTGGCGGCAGTTCTTCACCAGGTTACGTTGTGTTGTTGACGGATTGGAAGGCAAAGCAATGACTCAGACTGAGTTTACCTGCTGACTTAAAATCTTCACAAATCCTTCTTTCTTGATGATTCATTCTAACTTAACTTAACTTAACTTAGAGCTTCCTAGTTCCTGACCTACTGAAGCATCCCCTCAGTATAACTGTCGCTGTAGCTATCAAACAAGGTGGTGTTCTTTGGGTTGTGCACCTCACCCTTCTTTCTCCATCTCCAGCTCTAGCTTTGTCTCATCTGTCCAAAGGACATGCTTCCAGTCTCCAGTGTTGGGAAGGTTACTTTTAATGTATTCCATTACAGAATACAGAATACATGCCCCAAAATGTATTCTGTAACGTATTCCGTTACGTTACTCAATGAGAGTAACGTATTCTGAATACTTTGGATTACTTAATATATTATCATGCTGTTTACAACTACATGAATGTACAGTTGCTGTGATTTATTACTGTTACTGAAGGTCCGCGGCTCCGAACCGTAGTAAAGGGACCTCTGGCTAATACGGTGGGTTCTGTGTCGGGATCGTAGCCGAAAACTAGCTTTACTTTGTTGTCTGGGTCAACTTTGCTAGCGAGAGACAGAGAGAGGCGTTGAAAGGCTGCTCCAACGGAACTTATTGTTTTTGGAGGAAAACACGAACACGGTGTACAGTCGAGTCTTAATAGCTTACTTACAACTGGGCTCGTCAGGCACTCTTCTTGGCTGCAGTGGTTATTATTATATTTACATGCTTCCAGCTCCCGTTTTTGCTCGATGACAGCTCGTACTTTTCCTTTTTCTCCCTCCCTCGCTCACAGACACATAACGGGTATGGCAGTCCATTCTCCCTGCAGCACGGACTACACTGCCTATGATGCTACATTCTTTAGAGCTATACCGGTAGCATTCTGCCTATTAGCTTAGCACAACAACAACAGGCGCTCTCTCACCCAGGAAACACGCAGAGAGAGAGAGCGTCACCCTGTAACCATGGCAACCGTAACGCTGCCACCTGGAACAACAGAACGTAGCTGTCAAACAAAACCCAAACAGGCCTGACCCGCCACAATATGAAACAGGGAAGTACCGCCGTGTAATCCATTTATTTCAACAAAGTAACTGTATTCTAAATACCACCTTTTAAACGGTAACTGTAACGGAATACAGTTACTCATATTTTGTATTTTAAATACGTAACGGCGGTACATGTATTCCGTTACTCCCCAACACTGCCAGTCTCCTTAGCAGACCTCAGTTTGGCCGAAGGTGTCTCTTCTGCAGCAGTGGAGAATTTCTTGGTCTGTAACCTTGCAGTCTATTCCTGTTCAGAACTCTAGTGATTGCCTTCTTTGAGCCTACAGTTCTACAGTTGGCTAACTCATTCACATTGGCTAACTTTTCCCAAGTAAAGTTAATGATTTTGTCCTGTTCTGTATATAAATAAATAAACCATCCTTTAAGCTTTGTCTCTGTGCTGCTGGGTGTCCTCAGCTATCTGAAGCATTAACCTCCTTGGAGTGGCTCTTTCGAATGACAGAAAGCTTGTAAAGGAGTGTTGATGCTTAAACACTTAATGTAATGGCTAAGCGTGTCAGCAGATTGATTTGGTAGTAAATGCACTGTAAATCTGTGTAACACCTGTATATTGTATCCTTATACAAACTGACTCGTGAAGATTCCCACACAAGCCGAGAAAGGACTTATCATCATGTTCGTGTTGTAGACAAAAGACAAATACTCTGACTATAATTTACATGGCGCTCTATATTAATGAAAGTTTGTTCACAGTCATCAGAAGCTGTTTTGCATAGTTAAGTTTTCAAGGTCCAAATACTTTTTTATTTTTCTTTCTTTTTTTTTCTTGTAAAATCATTTTTGCTTTGTACTTTTGTGTCATAACAGCAGTCCCCTCGAATAATGAGGCAAAGTTATGTTTTTACAAACCCTCGACATTATTATTTTAGATTTCCAGTCACCCCACCACTACACACACAAGCACATACACACACTCCATCTAAAATGTAAAATGTGATCTTCAAAGGCACTGCGAGGGCATAAATCATCCTGAGCTCTGTGTGTGGGTATAAATGCATCATTGCGTGTGTGTGTGAGTGTGGTTTTAGATGTAGGGTGAGTGGCAGGGCAAACTGCAGCATAATCAAGGCCGCTGTGTTTATATGTGTGGTTTTTAGCAGAGTCAAGAGGACACAGCGGGCTAGGTCAGATGTTATTTGACTATTATGTGTCTGTGTGAGTGAGTACGCCTGTCAGGTCACTGACTCCCAAGGTCCTAGTGCCAGGTCCACATGCTGTGTACAGACACCTGTTTGTTCAAGCTATAAGAAGAGTTGTGGGTGGTTTTCTTTTCCGTAGCTTGCTGGCAGGATACAAAGAAACCATATCACACCACACATATTTCCAGCACTGTTACGATACAGTGGTAGGAGTAAATTAGTGCAATTTTATATTAATATCAATGTTTTCAGCATTCAGTTTGATCACACTGTGCAGAGAAGGTTTGCAAAAGCTCCACATCCATTAAGTTGATGCCATCACTTCACATTATGAAGCTTAGATTCAACGCATAAGTATAAATTATCTAGAGGCTACAATGTAGCCAGCCGAAGTTCGCGATGGTGTTGCCAGCATTCATACCTGTGTGCTTTTGCCACCAAAGCATTAGCTGGTGCTGGAGTTTCTCTTTTCGAGTTGATCACTTCTCTTCCAGGAAATTTGAAAAATGGCACAAGTAAATGCATAAGACAAAACAGTGATTAATGATGAATGATCCTCATTAAAGTGTCTAAAAATAGACCAATGTTATACAGTATGTCATTGCTGTTGTTCTATTCCGAGTTTTATTCAGTGTCTTTCTGACCACCTGTCAGTAGCAACAAAATGCCATCAAGAATGCAGATTTTAGTGACCGTTAATTTACATACTGGTGATGTTCGCTGAACGTGACACGTGAAACTAACATAAACAGAAAATGTAACATCGCATTCATGATGATGAACACCATAGATGCAAAAATCAAAACAACTGGGATTTATTAAAAAAAAATTTTTTTTAAAGCATAGAGCCGTTATTGATTGCTGTAAGTGTGGCAAAGTTCATGGAAAGTTTTGTTCAGATTGGCCCACCCCTTAGGGAGGAGATAGGGTACATACTTTCATACATACATTACAATCATTATAGTAAAGAAGGTGATGATGCTTGCTTTAGTTCTTGTCTTACAGGGGTGACTGTGGCTCAGGGGGTTGGGAAGCATATCTGTAACCCGAAGGTCGCTGGTTCGATCCCTGGGCTCTCTGTCCTGGTCGTTGTGTCCTTGGGCAAGACACTTTACCCTACCGCCTACTGGTGTTGGCCAGAAGGGCCGATGGGGCGATATGGCAGCCTCGCCTCTGTCAGTCTGCCCCAGGGCAGCTGTGGCTACAACTGTAGCTTGCCTCTACCAGTGTGTGAATGAATAGTGGCATTGTAAAGCGCTTTGGGTGCCTTGAAAAGCGCTATATAAATCCAATCCATTATTATTATTATTGTTGTAAATTTAGCAGATCTCTTTTCTTTACATTGGCATGCTTTCATCCCTTCCTAAAAGCCCAACTCACTCACTATTTAATTGAGCTTGAGCCAGTGTGACTGAAAGAGAGCCAACAAGGTCTACCTAGAAGAAGTAAAAGTCATAACAAGGTTTCTGTAGGTGAACTCGAGGAAACCTGCTGTCACTTACCGGTTGTCTCCTGAGATGGGGATGTCTCCTGACAACAGACAAAGCCTCCAAGTGTGAAAGCTGCCCTTACAGGAAGGGCCTCACAATCTCCACCACCTCCACTTCATTTCTTGTCATTTTCTTATTTAGTTTTCACTGAAAGTGTATTCAAAGTATACTCATAGTTCGTGAAAATAGAAAAAAAAATGCAGCCTAATAATAGTTGAGTTGAGTTTCACACATTATTTTTCTGAAGTTAATCATGCTACATAACCGTGATCTGAGTCATGACCAAAATAATTATTATGATTTTTTTAAAACATAACCACGCTTCTCTGTTTTAGCACGCATAAAGTGAATTTGTTTATGTTGTTTGTGTAAATGAACTGATTTATATTCATGTGGCTTTCAGGCGCCAGGATCACATTACGTTAGCTGGAGCACCCAGAAAACATTGCGATCCGTTTTAGAGATTGTCATTTTAGAGACATTTTTCAGTGCTCAGCACTCTGTGTAATGCATTTGATATAAAGCTGGTGTGAGTGTCTGTTGGCTGTAATGCTGTGAACTTTTATTCGATAAAGAAAGCGGAGCACTAACCCAGCAAACTGAGCCTGTTACAGCACTCCGATCCATGCTTTTTACTCGTAGCATTTAGCGGTAACAACTTCTGCATTTAATAAACGTTATAATCTGTTTCCCAGCAGTATTGCAAATGAGTGATTCAATATTATTCAGACTATTAATAGTGGACACTGGGCAGTCTAGTGATCAGTGTGATTGCAACGAGTGTTTGGCAGCAAGGATAATACCAACGTCATTACAAACACCCCTCCAACCCTGCTAATGAGCATTGATTTAAAATCACTAAAGTTACCAGTCCCTTCCCAAACTGCCACTAAAATGAAGTGCTGACGCTTTTTTCATGCCATTAGTTAAATGAAAAGCACACACGTAGGGGTAGAAATGCACACAAAGACACATGCTTGTTCTCTGTGTGTAGAGAAAAGAAACTCTTTGAGTTTTTGTAAGAGCTTTCATTCAGCAGACAGACAATTCTAAAAATTAGATTTTTGGTTTTGAAGTCTCAAAAGAAATGCCTTTGTGTAGCGGGACAGTTGAAGTGGCTAGTTGGCTTAAGGGAAGAAACACACGCACGTGTACGCACACTCACTTTCTAGATTGAAGTGGTACACAAATGACATTTTGAGGACCGTGCACAAAAAGTACAAAAGGCTGCAACACGCACACAAATACAAAAACTTTATCAGGGTTTAAGATCAGTTCCAACTAAACCAGTCATTTAGTTTTTTCACTGAAATGTGAGGGCTTATAATTACCTTTTAGAATGAACTTTTCTCACACAAAACCTCACCTGAAAACCTCGCCTTTTGCTGTGAAGCTGTAATGCTTGAGAAAAAGTCCTTAACTGTGGTTGCTCGTGCTAATGAGCATGCTAAATTTTTTCATGACAGTAAGCCTTCTTTGAAACTTATAGTTATAAAATATTACCTATATTATGTATAGGTAATATTATTTTTTGTGTCCAGGCTCTTCATTCACCTGGTCACCATGTCGACCAAGAAAACAGAGTTTTAAAACAGAGCTGCTGGATTAGAAACCAAACCATGATCTTCTAAAGATAAATGGGAAGCACTTTGCAGCAATGTGGCAACCAAAGACCACAGTGTAAGACATTCCGGGACTTCAAATGATGTTGGGTGAAATAACCACTGGCAACACAATGAGTTAAACTCCACCAATGACAGCAAAGAACATCGCAAACTGATGTATGAAAGGGTGGTAATTACATTAAAGGATTGCCTAGAAAGCCCAAACTATAACTTGGGACAATACCAGAGGTTTAGTAGTTGGTACCAATACCAGTAGAATTACATTATTCTCTACACCCAATTGTAGAAAACAAAAATGTTTATCGTATGAGCTTAAAATGTTGAAAAGTCAATAGTGGTGGTAGATCCTTTATTTAAAAGGTTAACATTATGTTTTATTACCAACTGGCTCATATTGCCTTTCTTATCAAGAAGTTTAGGTGGAACTATTGCGGTAGCTGTAGCTTTTCCTGTGTTTTAGCCACAACATTTAATGATAGACAAGAACACTTCTGAGAAAAAGCCTCAATATATGTATTGCCTACGGTGACTAGACTTGTACAAAAAACGAAAAACTAAAAAAACCCTAAAAAGTATTCGCATTTTTAAGTTTTTGGTATAAAAAGAAAGTAGCTAGCAGTTTTGGTCGCTTCGCTACTAGCCACTGACTGCCAACGACAAAGCAGTGTGTTACCAGGGTCTCCCTTAATTAACCAAATATGTAACCAAGTCATGGTTGGTGCCTAAACCCAACCAAATCATTATTTAACAAGTTGATAAGTTGAAAATTGTATTTTTGAATTAATATCATAGCTAAAATAATGTCATAATATAAGTGAAGTGTAACTTGTTACTTGTGTAACTCCTACTATGCAAACTAAGCTACAAAATAATCCACTCTACATCCCCAAATGTCATCTTTTTCAGGCTTTAAAAGTGGAACCTATTCACTTGGACGTGTACATGGACATATGAGACCTGTCATGTTCACAGACACAAACTTAGTGTGGGAAATTTGTGTCCACGAACAAGAATCAGTATTTTTCAAGTGGCTATTTTATGATCTGTGTTTGATTGGTCATGTCTTAATGTTTATCGGCATTTTATAAGCTAATCTATTAATGGGAAAAACAAAAGATAGGTGGCAAGCAGTTCAATAATGAAAACAACTGTTTGTGGCAACCAAAGAACAACATATTTCCTTGATATTCTGTTTTATATTAGTGCACTGAATTAACCTTGCTATGACTCAGTAAGCACCTACAGTTTTGAATATATGCCAGCACCAGCATGAAAAAAAAGAGTAAGAAATAAATCACAGGTAAATTATGGACTGCTTGACAGACAGACTAAGTTTTCTCAGCCCAGCCCAGAACGGTAATCATGCCCTTATTTTAAAGTCTCTTTGGCCTCTAGTAGCACCTAACCCTGCAATGGAAACTTACAGAGGCTCCAGATTCACTGCATCATAAATAGCTTAAGTGCAATCTGCTCGTGGGTGTTTCCGTACGGTAAACACACAGACGAGCTTTCGTGTCCACATGCACCGGGAGCGAATGCTGCCTGGATGTGCTTCACTGACACTGAATGGGCGATCAGCAATGCGGCCTCAGTGATAGCAGCCAGAGTAATATTATGGAAATATGGCCATATTTTCTGCTTCATAACAGTGAGCAGGAGGAAATAAAGTGCCTGGCTCCCATTGATGCTATGAGCGCCGTGAGCACAATGAAGCTCATTTAAATAAGGTGACAAAGATGGCCGGCAGTTCATTGTCAGCTGGGACACTGCGGGTTCTTTTCATGTCTCCCATTCAGCCCGGGACACAAAGTTAATTTAGTTTTGGCCCCGACACAGACACAATAAACCGCACTGATGCTTTTGTCTACGGTCTTACTGAGGCAGCTGAAACATTTTGGGACACAGCTTGTGTTTAAAACCTCTACCTGGTTATTTTCACGCTGCCGTCAACCCTCATATAACACAGTACAATAAACTAACACACAAGCTACTTCCTTTAAGTTTTATATATTTTTCCTCAAAGTAATCCTTTTTGTTACCAGTTACACACACACACACACACTCATGTTACATTCTGCTTGTGTGTATACAGACATGCACGCCACAACCACCAATGATGTGGTTGATGTCATTCGGCTCCCATGAGGTTATTCAGAGAGAGGGAGAGGCCAATATCTACTTACCATTCTCTGTGTGTGTGTGTGTGTGTGTGTGTGTGTGTGTGTGTGTGTGTGTGTGTGTGTGTGTGTGTGTGTTAATGTGTTTGTGCAGTCTTAATGTTTCTTAGCCCGCTGGGCGTCCATCTGTGGGTTTATCTGTTGTCATTTCCACTCCCGCTTTGTCTCGCTCTCTTGCTCTCTCTCTCTCTCTCTCTCTCTCGCTCTCTCTCTCTCTCTCTCTCTCTCTCACACACACACACTCACACACACACACACACACTTACAATACAAAAAACTGCATTAAACACACACTTCATGCACTGCTCTCACTTTCGCTCACGGACACACACACACACGCAGTAACCTGACAAAACCGGGTCTCATACAGTGAACCACACACGCTGCATGCAGACATGCACTTAACACACAAGCGCACACAAAACGAGAGCCCCTGGGTACGATAGAGGTTGCCTTCTAATACTCCCTATTTATCATGCAGCAGTTGAACTAACCAACACACATGCACGCACACGCACACACACGTTTTATTCTCATAAAAGCACTGCCTGCATAGATCAGCCATTAAGATATCAGAGTCTACGAAGGGAAAACCATTGGTGGGCTGATAATTCATTTACAGATTGACTGAGGAGGGATGCTACTGCATTTGTGTGTGTTTGTGTGTGTGTGTGTGTGTGTGCGTTGAATAGTGACACAGAAACCGATTAAGAGAAGGAGGGAATGAGGTGTGGGGTGAATGGAGGAGGAGGAGAGATGAGGAAGATGAGATAATGGAAGCAGAGGCAAGGAGTGAGAGAGGGGAGAGAAGAAGAAGAACTCACGGAGGAGCAAGGGAGACAGAAAGCCAAAGAAAGTGGAAGCAGAATTGACAAGCTAAAAGCAAGACGGAGAAGAAAAGTTTGTGATAAAGGGAAGAAGAAAGAGGGAGAGGGGAGAGCGGGAGAGAGCCACCAGGAGAGAAGATAAAGAAGGAGGGAGAAGGCAATAAGCAGAGAAAGCCAATGCCATTAAGGAGCCAGGAGAGGAAAAGCAGGAGAAGAGAGCCATTTGCACAAAACGTACAACTCTTGACATCAGTTTGAAATTACCGCAGCTGCACGATTACCTTCAAGTTCTTCAGTGTATAACCACGAGATATAACAAGGAATTACCCGTACTGGTTCCCAAAAAAACCCAGCTAAACTATCATGATATTGGTAGTATCGAATTTAACCTCATCGCTTGCCCCAGCTCTGTTGTCTTCCCCTTCTCTTATGTGCTTTTGTCAAAGTCAGTCCAGTTTAGATCAAAGCGGCAGGGCAGATAAAACATATTGAGATAAATCCGAGCATTTCACTCTTTCTGGTCTCCTCTGATAATGTCAGCGTTTCTTTGGTCTGGCCGGATCAGACAGGAAAAAAAGGCAATCTGACAGACAGTTAGAGGAAGAGAAAGCTTTCAAAGGGAGCTGCAGCAAGACAAACAGATGGACAAGGTTTCCATCAAAGGCCTTAAATTCAGTACTTAATAAGTAGATTAAAAAGGATAGAGCATCAGAAAGAAGGTGACCGGACTGGGAGTTGGGGAAAAGGACGCGGACGGTAAAGAAGTGGAAGATGTGGAGGGAAAGAAAGCGAGATGGTTGGGGAGAAGAGACGGTGGGAAAAGACGGGACAGGTGCATTTATTGAGTTTATGTGTATAATATTAATCATAATCAAATGGTCAATCACGCTAAATGACTGCAAAGAGCTTCGGCTGCAACCTGCAATTATCGCTAATGACACATTCAGCTCAGGATCGGCACACGGCCATCAAGCAAGCACACACACACACACACACACACACGCTGTCATAGGCACTCAGACACACGTGCACTTGTTTGAGGCTGCCTAATGATATCTGATTGATAGTCTAAGAGAGAGGATGTCCCCCCCCAGTCGTGTGTGCGCCTGTGTATCCATGCAGTCTGCCTACCTGTGTGTGTGTACTCCGTCTTGCACAGATGTGCCGTGTGCACCCCTCTGATATCGCTGCTATAAATAACCCTCATGCTGTCTATATTTTGGGAATTGGGATCAATTGTTTCTCACAGTTTGAGATTAGAATGGGCTTTTTTTTTTCTTGTCTTGGCAAGCTGAGCTAATATACATTTTTTTTATCTGTGTTATCCTACACTGGGATTTACTGATAATAGGGACAATTTGACTGTTCAAAAAAGGAGATGATGATAACAGAAGCAAGACTTTTCAGCCAGACTTTTTTGGATGTTTTTTCCAGGCAAAGAGAGAGAGGGAAAGAGGGAGAGCAGCACCCAGCTGACAGAAAAACAAAAGAGCAGCGGCAGAGAGAGGCAAAGACGGAAGGGTGGACAGTCACAGGCAGAGAGGGAAGATCTGTTGAAATACCAAACTGATTAGTCGGTGTTTCTGACATTTAAATGCCACGTTTACATAGAGAAATGTTTCCAAGGAATATTAATCACTCTAGTTAATTCACGAGGAGATGTGTATGGGATCCGTGGTGCTCGTGGCAGAAGAGAGGGACAGAGGGAAGGGAGGTGAGGAACCAATTCACGCGGCGCAATTGCAGAAGTTAATGATATTAGCAGCAATGCTACAAAAATAGAAACCAAGGGGAAGAAGTCACAGAGTAGCTCATGATACGGTAGCGTCTCATTTCATTGCCCGCACTAAGCAAATGCAGCGATTCTGCTTGATACGTTGCATGACTGTGTGCAACTGAAAAGGAATAAGCACCAATGAATAAGTCCTGCACTGTCATCCCCACCACTGATAGAAACTACTGCAATGTAAGTTGAGTAGTCAGTTGTCTGCTGCACTTCTTACCCATCATATTATTATTGTTATTAATAGAATAAAAGGCCAGCAATACATAGAGGGGGCTCAGGTGGTGGTGTGGGTGGTCCATTTATCGCAGGGTTAGAATTTGGCCAGTGCTGGAGAGTCCCTGGACAAGAGACTGAACCCCAGCTGTTGGGCAATGCTTGAATGACTTTGTGGAAGCTCTGGTTCAAAGTTGTAGTTACAAGAAGTCCCACAATAGAATTCCAGTGCAGGTCTTTTCAGCATTGGGAACTTCATCTTTCAAATCAGTGGTCCCAATGTGGAACAACCCATTGAGTTAAGAGGTGAAATCATGTACTGCAGTCTATCTAAGAAACCTTTTATCTTGACTGATGGAATGAAACAGCTTCCCAGCAAGTGGCTCAGTGGCATCTTGTATGAAGTGAGCGAGAACCTGAATGTATTTCATCACTGAGGTACTTTGTCAGTGCCGCTCTGAGCTGCGAATAAAAAATGACAAAAAGAACAAAACGAGGGAAATCCCCCCTCGGTGGTATTTCTGATTATGTTGCAGAAATAGGATTTCAGCACCGTCTATCTATCTGTCTGTTTTTCCAATGATGTTCCATTTTGAGAATGTCAGATGTCCGTGGGATCCAAATTGCAGTTCCAATTTGCTCAGGTGCTGGGGCTTATTACTGCAAATTAGGTGGGAAAATGGATTTTTGGCTGTGGGCTAGTAGTTACTCATCATATTTCCAGGTAGCCTGTCTTGAGCTGTAGTGTGAAGATGAGTGACCATAATAACAGCCTACGAGTGCTCCTCGGCAGCGCAGCGTTCATTAACACACTGCCATCTTGATCCATCTCAGTTGTTCCACATGACACATCAGAGCACTTACAGCGTGTTGCTAACTGGCTAACACTGCTCCCGTCCTCTTTTTCCATCTGCTGACAGCCACGGCAGCCAGATTTATAAAAACTGACATTATGACAGGCCAACAAAAGTGCAAAACAGATGAACCAAATGCATATAATTTGGACAAGAATCTATGAGACGTGACAAGTGTTGGGCCAGTATTTTTAATATGAGATGCTGGGCAGTCGTGCAGCACACTTTTATTATGACTGCTGGCCGTCTGTGACAGGTAAAAAAAACAGTTTCGTTTATCTAAACTGTGATATTTTAGATACTGCATTCATTCTTTGTGAAATTAAATCCCTCATTAAGCTGCAATTGATTAACAGTAGACTTATATAACCATAGTTGGCCATATAGTTTGAAATACTTACTCGAGTCTGAGTTCACAGTGACGCATGTTTTTGGGAACACTAATCATCGATTACTGGGAGCCCTGGAGCCTGAAACGTACTACCACTGGTTTTTTTGGGCAGGTCAGAGCAGTGACATTTAAACTCAGTGTAGAAACTGCCTGAAGTCAGTGGTCTTGAACCTTTGCTAGTGTACTCGGTTTCTTTTGGCTTCTTCTGTGTGCACAGTTTTACCACCCACATTTTAAAAAAATATCTTGTTTCAATAAGGAGAGATCATTTGGAAGACCTCAACATATTTTATTCAAGTACAAAGCTTGAGTAATAAATTATTCGGCGATTAGACTCAGATGAAACTACGCAGCAGAGCGGAGTCCAATGATGAAGAAATAGGACAACGCCCCCCAGAGTGCTGATGCTGATGGTGGGAGAGATGAAGCAGTTGGAGATGAGGTGGAGGTGGGGACAAGGGTGATCACATGAATGAGCCTGAAAGGGGAGAATGAAAGAGGAGCGCTGAGATTTAAAGCACATGGAATAGGGGCTGATCGGCTTGCAGAACGTGGGCAAGAAAATGACTGATTGCCAGAATAATGGTGAGAGAAATGAGTCTGAAAGCGTGGGAAAGTGGAAGTGATGTAAAGAATAGTCAAGCAGTCCACACATCCAGGTAGATGAGTGAC
Organism: Neolamprologus multifasciatus; assembly: GCF_963576455.1. Taxonomy (NCBI): domain Eukaryota; kingdom Metazoa; phylum Chordata; class Actinopteri; order Cichliformes; family Cichlidae; genus Neolamprologus; species Neolamprologus multifasciatus. The sequence goes on from NC_140453.1 coordinate 7,065,519, forward strand.
TGCAGGTCTTCCTTGTGCTACAGTTACAATAGGGAAAACAGTGCCTGAAAATTGCGGGACGACCAAAATAGTTCCAATCGAGCTCCAAGAACTTGTGATCTCTTCTTGGAAATGGTTGCCTCAAAAACAGCACGTAAAACAGCAATCAGATGCAGTCAATCTGCTGCTAGTTTGACATTAAATCTGTTTGTTACTAAGCGATCTGTGGTAAATCACTGAAAATCAAAAATGTCATTGTCCTCATAGATGTACAACAATGATTCCTTCATAAATATTGACAGAGTTGTTGCAGGATTGTGATTTTACTGCAAAATGACAACATCAGCAAACATTGCTTTTACATACCAAAATAACCAGCTCGCAAAAAGACACACAGATTAGTTACCTGATTTCAGCAGCACAGACTAACTCAGATCGATTGCAATATGTTGTCAAACCTTCAGTAGTCTGTTTCAGAGATGTTGCAGTCGGTCCGAGTCAGGTTGCCTCTCACCAGGTAACGTTACGTTTGATTGGATACCTTTTGCTGCAACTACTTGTAATCAGTCACCAGAATCATAAAACTTCATTGGGCAACCACGGATTTTTCCTGGTCACAAGGACGTTGTGGTTGTATTATGTTGTTGTAAACATTATGATGTCCTTTTTGTTTCTTGTAGCCTGTCTTTAATAAAATTAATTGATTAATTTCTAGTCTCTGGTCACCAGAAAAGACCTTTAAAAGACTAAAGAGGTGTGCACACAGGAAGAAACCAGAACATTAATGTGGTGGCGAGAGACCGTGACCTGATGTGATGACAGGTAAAATAACCACTGGGGTTGCTAAGCCAGCCGGTCCTGAGTTGAATTAATATGTGATGTGGTGCAATTGCAGCAGGATCCCCCTGCAACAGTTAATTGAATAAATGGAAGAGGATGGATGGTTCAATCCAATAGTGCGTATCAATATAAGTCTTGTACACTTCTGACTGACATTTGATGGAGTGTTGTCTGAGCATCGAGAGTCTGAAATGCCTCCTGGAGACCAAACTACCAGCTCTGAGCAAATCACTTCATATGTAATAGTGTAAGAGCCACTAATGTAAACCTGAGCACTTTCTGGCATGGAAAACCAGCGTTAAAACATTCACTTGGACCTGAAACTTTCTCTTGACTTTCATGCAGTGTCATTTCCGACATCATTCCCAGCCAAGGAAATACGCTGACTTATTGTGTCACTTTTCGATGAAGGTTTGGACTCCTCCTTCAAGCTTTTTCTGGGCTGTTATTTAAATGGTTGATTCGTACACGATCCTGTGAGTGCTGCCCTTTCACCCCACCTTCAGGTGTGACCAAACAGCTCCAGACACTTTTCCAGTGTGGCCAATGACACTCCACTGTATTCATTTCAAACTTTATGCGGCACTTAAATCTCTCATGTAACCATGATTATGATCTGTCATCATGGCTGTCGATAATATTTTGAATTCATTTAGAAATTCTTGTGATCATTTTTAGAGCTCTGTCTGTAATAAGAGACACCGAGGCCTTGTAACACCAGTAGATCTCTGAGGTCATTTGATCAAGGTTTTCTGCTTGCCTCCTCGCTTCAGTCTTTGTCTTTGAAGTATCTACCTGTAGACAAACATTGAGGGAATCCTCTCATAGAGCTGCTAAGCCCCAAACTTTCTGCCAAAGAGTTCTAGCAGGTAAAAAGGTTCTGAGAAGGAGGGCTTGACCTGGTTCCTTTTTAAAGTTTGATACATTTTTAAGAGAAAAGTACACTTTTTGTGATGATTGGCTTACTTTGGCCATTCAAGCTGATATACTTTCCTTCCCACCAGGTGCTTGCTCATACAGGGTTCTCTGTATTATTGTAGGGTCTTTAGCTTACAATGTTAAAGTCCACAGTGGACTACCATTGTGATTGACGCTATATAAATAGAATTGAATTGACAACATTCAAAAATACTAATAAACTAGGAGTCCCACCTACTTGCAGTGTAGCCTCTTCACACGCTGATAGTATTTTTCTTGTCTTTACTGACTAAAATAAATTGTTCTGCTTTCAGTTTCTACAATGAAGTGTGTCTCAGGCGGAGACGTCGTTATTTTTTGTTGTGTGTGATCAGTCTGCTGATCAAAGGTTGCGACAGACATCAGTGCTGCACTGTTGCATTTTTCCAGCTGCCAGATATCTTCGTGTTGCGATGATCACTTTCATTTCCGGCATTATAGCGTTAATGTGTTGGGTGGGGGATGTGAGCGAATCTCTAATGAGATCGACCACAAACATTATCCCTGCACGGTCTAATCTGTAGCGTTTCATTAACTCACTGTCATTCAGTGTTTGGGGAATAATTTCGCCTCACCTCTTTGTCTTTCCGCCAGTTTCTCCTCTGCTTAAAATCCTAAATCTCTTAAAAGTCCGTACTCCAGCAGCTTTTCACCCGAGAACCTTTTGAATGCTTTCAGAATAACTATCATTTTTGTCAGAATCTGCAAAGGGATCTGCATCCCAAACGGTGCACCTCGGAGTAGGATGTGTCTTTGTGATTGGACTTCTTAGTGCATTCATGTCATTTAATTTGCACTTGGAGACACATTACAGTCATAGCCCAAATTTGTTTAACATGGGCCACTGTTCTGCAATGTGGGCATAGACAGCATATGAGATGGAGGGCAAATGAGCATACATTGGATAATCTGACCCGGAAATAGTAAGAGAGGTCATAAAGGTCATAAGCCTGGTGCCATTCTCCAATAGGTTTTTATTTTTTTTATTTTTTGCTGAAATACACACCCTGGTGTGATTCTTAAGCCTCACCTCTGCATGCAAGCTTCAGAGCCACACGACGAAACGCTATCACAGAACTAAATATGAAGCTATATCTCCTGCTGTATTTTCATAATCTTATTCACCAGCCTCAAAAGCCCATAAGATCAGGAAATATAATAGGTGCACCTGAAGGCTCAGCAGTAGCTTAACACAAGTCTCCTAAAAGTTCAGCCAACTCATATAAAGGCAACACGTCACCTGTGTGAGTCACAGGTATGTTTTTCCAGTGCCTGTTTCCACTAAAGCGGCATGGCTTATGACTATGGCCATCCTGCAGTGTTAATTCAAGTGGGACTTCCACTTGGAGTAGTGCATAGTCCGTGTATGGCTGAGTGACTAAGGATATTATGGCTATTGCAGCTATAACTGAACAGCTGTGATGACAATGAGTAGGCCTGAATGGAGGAAATTGGATATTTAATAGAGATTTTCACCTGTGATCATCATTGTCTCTTTCCATCACGGCTCCTTTCCCCTTCCTCTTTCTTTCCTCCTCTTCCACTCTTTTGCTCTCCCTCCCTTTCCTCGGATCACGACATACTTTCATCTTTTTCCTTCTCCTCTGCTCGCTCCACCTTTCCCCGCCGTCTTCTCTCTCTCTCTCTCTCCGAGCTCTAAGTAGCCACAAATGGTCCCTAATAGCCTCCAATGGAGATGAATTGATCGTTGTGCGAACCGAATCGATGGGAGATTGCTTTTGCTGTACACAGTAGGGCACTGCGCAGGCAGGCGGCCTTAATTAAGTTAACAGTAAAACCACAAATGCTTCTGAGGTTTATTGCAAAAATAAGTTTGGGGTGATTAGAGAAACAGAAAAGGAAAGTTGTGTGAAGAATAAAAAAGGACGTATTTGTTTCACTGTGTTTGTGATTGTCGTGATGCTCCCTGCGTGACTCATATGTTTGATGTTTTTGGGCATTTTCACACATTTTTTTCTCTGCCTGTTTATTTTTCTCTCTGCTCCATCCCTGCTGCTTTCCATACTGCCTCTCCTCTCTGCCAGCTCGTTCTCCAGCTTCTTCTTGTTGTCTCACCACAGCCCATCTGACCCGATCTCCTCCCCTTCATCTCTGCTTTCCTTCCCTCGCTGTCGTTCCTAATGGGATGAGCGGCAGAATTTGATCAGCAGTTTTTTAAAGGTCACACAACCAAGCGAAAACTGTCAGCCAAAGAGCCGAGGGAGCAAGGAGGTGAGGGGGGAGGAGTCGAGCAGGCGGGACAGGGAGGAAAAACTTCACGAGGAGACGGAGGACAGAGAGGGAGACGGTGGAGAGAATATGGGAAGCGAGCACGGAAGTGGGAGGTAGTGAGGTAATGGGGGGGAAAAGAGGGAGGAGGCAGATGAGGTAATTTGCAGTTTTGTGACATAACAGATCTGTTAGCAGATGAATACATATTAAATATGCAGGAGAGATGAAGGAAGGAAGAAGGCGGGGAGATGATGATGAGAAAAGGAAAAGGATGGGAGGAAATGAGGAGATGAGAGCAAGGAAAGGGAGGTCGGGAAAGGAAAGACGGTGAGGAAGGAGGAATGGAGACATTTTCATTTCTCTCACCCAGTGCCACTCATCTCTTTGCTCAGTAACAGTGGGATCCTAATCACCTCTCCATCTCCTCATGCTCTCTCATCAGATCCCTCTCTCCATCCTTCACTGTCTCATTCTCTCTCTTTCTCTTCGTCTTGTGTTTTAGATAAAAGACACTCGTCGCTCGGCAGTGTCTCATAATAGTCACGCAGTGCAGATGTCCTCCTGTCTGCAGCGAGGCTCATTCTTTGATTTCCATCTATCATTCATCATCAAATAGACCCAACTCTTTCCACCTCACCGAAGACCCTTTCCTGCTCTGCCTCTCCGCTGTCCCTTTCATCAGCTTCATATTTCTTTCTGCTGCTAATCTATTCCTGAAGTATTTCGGTGCGTCTTTGCCCTCACTGCATCTGCATCACCGTGTTGCGTGTGTGTACGAGTGTGTGTGTGTGCGTGCGCGTGCGTGTGTGTGGCAGAAACAATTTGCAGCACAAATGAACTGCAGAAGACAGCAGAGGGGTGGAAACCTTCCTCTGCCCACACTGGCTTTGTTGAGGTTAAAAGGGTCAGCAGTTTCATGTTTCACTGTGTGCACATAGCGGGGACCCCCACACCCCACAGTCGCCGTATCTGTATGACATCATCAGGAGTGGTTTTCCGAGGAGGCTGAGGAAGTGTGGCATCTTTGCACAGCTGCACCATCGATAAGTTGCTGACGCCACGTCACTATCCTCCACCAGCACTCCCAGAGGAACGCGCACAGCATCGTCAAGAACCACAACCATCCGGCACACGCACTTTTCCTGCTGATGCGTGTTTCGTGGTCCACCTCCATGAGGCATGACAAATAATGGGAGAGGCAAAGCTTTTATTAACCAAAGAGAAGCAAAAACATATTTGACTTCACGAAGTGTGTTAGTCAGTAGTTGGATGGCTGAATGTTAAGTGGGTGGTGTTGCATAGTGTAAAAACTAAAGCAACAAGCCGAAATTCAACTGAACTCATAGCATAGCTGGAGAGTGAGAACAAAGCTGAATAAGCTGTGTTTTAACCTAAATATGATCGATACGGCTGAACTAGTTAAATATTTGAAGATGGAAACTACGTTGATGGCATCATTAGCTCCACAATTTGTTGGACACAGACACAACCTTTGTAGACTTGCCTCTGTACACCACCACAGATGAGTTTAAATCAGTTAGTCAATACGTGATTGAAGTGCAGATTTTCAGCTTTAATTCAAGGGGTGTTACAAAACCTGGGCATTTATTGCTCAGGCATTACAGCCATTTTTATACACATTCCCCTGCTATGAGACTGTGTTGGAATACATCTTTGTTGGAGATAAATTTATGAATATCAGGAGCGGGACCACGCCTCAAAACACGCCCCTTCCAAGTCTTATCTATATATGACCCCCCCAGTTCTACAAGCTGTTTGTTCTCATTTATGTGCCTCACCCTCCTTCCCCTTTTCAATCCTTTCACTTCTTCGCTTCTAATTAGTACACGGGGATCTGCCAGGCCTGGGAGCCACTCCCAGACCCCATCGAGGCCTGCCCCAAACGGCAGCTCATTTCTTGATTAAGCCATTCGCCTTTATCTACTAAAAATGCTTCCAAACCTAAAATGAGGACGTGGGTCCAGCTAGTGAATAGATATTGTAGCAGATATGCTTTGCTTGTGTCACCTTACCTCATGGGTTTTTTCAGTCCGTCTCCAGTTTGCCAGGCTTAGCTTACCAAACAGATAGTTAAGTTAATTCACTAAAAAAGTAACTAAAGAAAAGAAATGGAAGACAATTTGAATAGAACGTTATGGTCACAACAGAGATAAACAATTCAAAAAAAGGCATATTTACTTCTACTTGACATGTCGGCAGCCAGTACTATTGACTGATACTAGCTATTTGCTGATCTATGTCAGCATTTGTAACAGCCAATAAATTAAAAATTAAAAAGGAAAAAAAATGAATTGTGAGAAACTTCCTTTAGCCATCTTGCAAATGTTGACGTTGCCATCGTTTGTCCAACAGAGGGCACTCTACATGTCCCTATTTACAACACCGTGTTTGGAACGCCAGAAACACAAAAACCAGCGGGTAGTCGGGCAGAGCGTAAATGAGCGAATAAATAACTAAACATAGTAAATATTAGGGAAATGTGTTTATGTGTCATGTGTCTGAAAGAATATTTGATTTTCAAATCACGAAATAATGGTATCTGTCTTAAAAATCCGATGTCTGTCAGACTCTGACAGACTCTGTCAGAAGCACTATTAGTACAAAGCATTGGGATTTATATATTTATTTCATTTATTTATTTTTAGCTTAACACTTAGCGAGTGTATGGAATTAGTCCAGTATACAATAACCTCTGTTTATACATGTAAAAGAGTGGGTACCATTCAGTTTTACTCAGTTGTTCAGCTGATATTTGTTCATCATCATTCATTAGCAGCAGTATGATGCGTTCGGCAACACCACACAGTTTTCAACACCAGACTTCCCAGCAGCTCTCGACCTATGAACCTTTATTGCAGAAACCTTGCTTTGCATTCTGTGCGTCTCCAGAGACCAGGCGGCTGGCAGTATTCCTGCTTTTTTTACACAATCAATCATTACTTTTCCCAACCAAATGTCGCATTTTTTTAAACATTCAATTGCGTAATCAAGTTAAGAACAGCCGCTGCCAACCGTTCTACAGATTTGCTGTGACTGTCAAATGTTGCACCTTTCTGCCCGTAGTGTTAATCACATCAGCCACAAATAACCTGCCTACAAAAGCAACAATAAAAATCCACACGTTTATTATTTCTGACACTTTAAATATGCACCGTTACCACTGGCCTGGAGTAACCTGGATACATGGATAGTGTTGCAGGTTGGGTATCTTTACTCACCACTAAAACCTAAATGTTCGAAACGCTATGATGGTTTTGCACCCCAGTGTGTGTGTGTGTGTGTGTGTGTAACTGACAGAGTTTCATTAACGGTGCTAATCAACGACAGGAGAGTAAATTAGCCGGCAACAGAGGCAAGGCTCGCAAAATTTCAAAATCTCTGGTAGCCCTTTGGGCAGGCATTCTTCAGTTTTTGGTAGCCCAAAATAAATTTAAGTAGCCCAAATAAAAAAGAAAGCTATTTTTTTACGTTTTGTTTCCTTTACAATATTATACATTAAAGTATAATATTGTAACGGAAACAAAAGTTAATCAAAAAAATTGTTAAAATACAAATCACAGCAACTGTATAAAAATTACAACCATCAACTCAAATACTTTTTACTTTGTACTTTTTCAAATACAATTTCTATGAACTTGTAAGAACTGTGTAGAACATGAATCAGTCTGTGTCAGATCCTCAATCTGAAATTTCCACTGAAGTCACGGGTAAGAAGTAAGTGGAACCAAGATCTAGGCCATTTGCTTTTTGAAGTTTGCAAAGACTGATAAATTTTGCCAAAGGTAGTTCACTCTTTGCAATATAGCACGCTGTTCTAAACAGCTTTTTCAGGAGTTCTTGTTGTGCTTGGTTTATTTTTAGTATGTTTTTTTCCCCCAATTGCTGTTTGTTCTGGGAAAGATACTGCAGACTGGGCAATAATGCATTTCTCATGAGTTCTGATGGGGTCTTTCTTAAAATTACTGGTCCCAGTAACAAAGGCGCTTGTCGACTCAGAAATCAAATGAAACTCACAACACACCTGGCAGAACATCATGTTATTTAGCTCGTCATATTCCAGCCACAGAAATTCTTTTGTCCATGAAACCAAAAAAGCTGCGCTTTCTTTTTGCCTCATAGTCTGATTTGTCATAACTTTTCCGTTTTGCGGAAGGCTTTTCTTTGGCTGCCCCTTCTTCACCCTGACCTGTCTTATTTGGCTGAGCAGAACTAAAATACCAGCTTAAATCCTCCTGCTTTTACACACACACTCACATAACGCTCAGCGATTCTTTGCGCACTCAACCTCTCACATGTTTAAGCTTGCTGCGAGAGATTTCACTTGTCGTGTTTGAATAGTAAGCTAATCAGTGATAAGACGATGTCAGAGGAATTGGTGCGCAATTAATCGTCACTCACCAATCAGTGCTGCTGCTCTCTACACACCGTTCGCGCGATCGCAAAATGAAAGTGAAAGCAAAAAGCAAGCGCAAATTCAAACGCGATTTCAATATGTCACATATTGACAGTGGCTCATCGATGCCAATGACATAATTACTCAGCTACATTGGCGAAAGAATGCAAAAGCATATCCATATATTTTCCTTCCTACGATAGCCCGACGGGCAGGGCTGAGTTAGATTTTGGTAGCCCGACTGGAAAAATCGCTAGCCCCGGGACGTCGGGCTAGCGATTTTGCGAGCCCTGAGAGGTCACAGTGTCGTTTGTGGAAAACTGCTGTCGATGCCACCTTTCACCTCCTGCAGCTTGGTAACAAATAAAAATCAAGTTTTTTGCAAAGCTTCAAATCATTGTTTGAGACAAGCAGGTGATTGGTCTTTGTTACTTTGGCAGTTAGATTACTTTCCCTTTAAACGCAGCCCAGAACCTATTTTATTTTTTCTTAGGAATTTGGCCTCTCTCCACGTAAATGGATAGCAGGGGAGTGATAGCTTCACTGTAGCTCTACTTAGACTCCGTCTGCATTTGGGAAGCTGATGCCAGGAAGAGCACACGCATCAGTCTATGCTAACAAAACAGTAGGTGGAATAAACATTCTTGGTCCCTGAGGGAATTTGAGCTGGCATTAGATAGATTGACAGAAGGCTGAATATAAAGTTGTTTTCTGTGTTTTGTGAACCATTGTTAAACAGAGAAATGGAGTACCCACTTGAATTTCCACACATTCATAGATGCAAGCATTGGCTCTCCAGAGCTCCAAGTATTCTTATGTGCTAGACCAGAACATATCGAGAGTAATTTGCTGTGTCCACCTGCAGATTTACAGTACATATGTACAGCAATTAAAATAACCCTAGTGTGCATGCATCCCTGGCCTTAGCATTGGCTCTGAAATGTCCAAATCTGTCAGCAGCATCAAAGCGAGCTGCATCTAATCCCAAAGGACCCGGCTAGCCAGCTTGGAGCTCCACCTGCACACCACTGAAGCTTTCATCAGCTGCACGTATCACAAAACTGCCATATCTGCTTACATGCAGGCCATAAACTGCTGCTGGGAGCGAGGCTCCTATGCACAGCTCTTCATCTCCCTTCCCCCAGAGTTAAAGTTGTTGAAAAGCAGAAGAAACTCAAATTGTTTCTTCTGTCATGCGATTCATGAAAAAGGATGCAGGCGTTAGGAGGGTAGGGAGGTGAGGGGGGGGTGCTTACGTGTCTCCTTTCTGTCAGGAGAATTGAAGAAGTGAATTACAAAGGACGATCTACTGGGGCAGCTGATGTTAGTTGTTTTGCAGCTGAGACATGTAATGAGAGTTTCACATGAAAAGACGAGAGCAGTGCACGAACAGATGGTCTGAATTTGAATATTCCTTTCATTGGTTCCTATATGAACCCGGGTTAGAGCAATAAACCCCGGCAACTGTTTTTTTTTAAATGACTGACAGTTAAACTATAGAAATTCTTTACTTCAATTCTCAGATTTTCTCCACTGGATACTCCTTTCTGTGACTTCTCTTACTTGTGTGTGTGCGTGTGTGTGTGTGTGTGTCCCAGCTGGAGAGAAGACTGTTTATATTATTGGTGATGAAAGAGGGGCCCCAAGAGGCCTCTATAATAGGCTGGGAGGCCTCTGACTTTTTATAATGGTCTGTATGGTTGTGTGTGCCTGCTTGTGAGAGACACACAATTGTACCACTATATAATTGTCAATGGGAGGACACACTTTTACATAATACAGATACACAAAGAAAGAGAGAGAGAGAGTCTATCCAAACATAAAGGCACTCACACAGAGAAGCACAGTCTCTCTCTCTCACTCTCACTCACACACACACGCACACACACACACACACACGCACACACACACACACACACACACACACACACATTGTTGAGCCATCTGAGCCCAGTGTGTCCAATAACAGCAGGTGCTGTCAAGTGCAAGCACAGCAGACCTGCCCTGACACAGAAACCCACACATGGATGGATGCACATATGTCAGCATGCCGCACACTCATTCATACACCTTCCTTTTCCGTGTAGCTCTCACATTCAGTAACTCATCTTTAAAACGACGGTCTGATTGGTGAAGTTTAGGCACTGTTACGGTTGTAGTCATGACAGCGTGCCTGGTACTGTTGGGATGTTCCCATCTGTGCAGGACTTCCTCCAGTGCCCATCAGCCCTACTTTATGTTAAATATTGAGCGTAAACTTTGGGATTAAAAAAAAAAGTGTATTAAATATGATTTTATTTATATATAGATATAAAATAACAATGACCAGTGACCAGCCTTCTGCTACAGTTTTACAAATATAAAATCAGCTTGAAAGAGTCAAAAGAACTATGATGCTTTAATGTTTAGTTGAAATTTGATTGCTTGTGTTTACCAATTAGGTTAGTCCTCACGCAGGCCTAGAGACAAGTTGGCGACCACCTGGCAACCAATGAGGTTGCTAGGAAAAAATGAGGATTTGGTCATTGTTATTGTAAGTTATTGCTTAAAGCTGCGTTTACACAGGCCTATCAGTCAGTAACCCCTGGCAACCACGGAAAAAACAACTGGTTGGCGAGCATTTATGGGAGGATGGTGGCAGATGCTAGGTTGATGTTGTACCAAAAAACTTCCCAACTACTTGCTAAGTTTTAAAGAAACTGCAAAAAGTGCCTTCAAAGTAAAACTTGCACCTTTTGGAACACAATTGAATCACAGCTTTTACTTTAAAGGCAAACATTTTTACGTTTCCCATTTGTGTTGCTCTTTTTCAGCTTTTCAAAAGTACAAGTGACTGAGATGATCTGAGATTGACCAAAGTATATTTGAAAAGAGGCTTTTGTTGCAGCCAAAAATGTACCACGATGGGTTCATAGCCTCACGCTAGCGCTAGAACATAAACACCGAACAAACAAACAACCATGGTTACACAATCATTTGTATTTTTAATGCTTATATTAAATATCCTGTATCAAATACCTTTCAGCTGCTTTGTTATTCACATGGATTACCACAGACAGCTACATGTTTCATTTGGCAGATTTCTTTTTACAGCACATGCCCTGTTTGATGCAACCCCAAAGAGATTGGTGTCACATCTGGGGATCTTACGCTTGCTAGGCAAATGCGTAAACCACTACACTACACCTTTAGTTGATGTACGAACATGTAATATTTTCATAATGGGTTTGTGTCCAAGAACACCCAGGCTTCGCTGCTGGTGTGATCCCAGCTCAACACGGTCTCTAGCTTTGTCTGTAGAGCTGCCGTATGGCTTACCTTTAGGGCACTCTGAACTCAGCCGTCCAGAAATTTGCCTGCATGTGTGTGAGAAGAGAGCAGGTGTAAACAAAGTTCATTTTAAACTCAACGACACACCCATAATGATTCGGGACAGTATTTTGCAGGGTTGCAATGCTATCTTGACAAAATCTGTGCAGACAGACCACCTTTGTGTTACCTCCTGCTACAGTATTCATTTAAATGAGAGACACTCACAGACAGGCAGCCTCACAAGCTGAAAACAATACCAGCTACACAGTCATGGCTGGTAATGAAGCCCTTGATTTGATATGTAAGTCGATGATGTGTAATCTCTTCGAGCTGAGAGCGTAGAACAGTAAATATCAGTCTCATTTGCACTAAATGAAGCTAATAATGGCATCCTTAGCTTTCACGTTATATTTTTTTTCTTATTTCTTTTTAGTGCACACCTTGTCTTTGTCTCATGCTCTCTCTTTGTTCCCCCCTCACCATCTCCCTGTCCCTGTCTTTGTCTGTGTGCGTTAATATATTTAGCAGTGCCATATCATACGCTGTGCTAACTTCATTAACTATCTCAGCATGAGCCTACAGTGACTGAATGATAATAACCCTCACCCCCCAGACTCACTGGCTCTACCACACACACACACACACACACACAGCCCTGGGAGCTTAACAGTAATGCATGTATAACTGATTACAGTTTACTTCATTATGACAAAGCATTTTATATTTTGTTATTATGATAAACGACCGCTCTAACCCCAGCAGACCCATCAGTGAGTTCATCATTAAGAGTCCCAAATAAATATGTGTAAAGAAGACAGAAAAATCAGCTGATTGAAGAAAGGGGGTGAATTAAATAAAAAATAAAAAAAACAGCCATTGTTAGTTCAAATATTACTTCAGAGTTAGGCTGCGATTCATCTGCAAAATTGTTTTCTGCATTTAACAAATAACCACAGCAAATCCTTACATTTGAGGGAGTTAGCCATGATTAATGACTAATGATTAATTTTCTGTTGGTCGACCAGTTGTTTGAGGTTTCACAGCATGTCTGCGATAATTAGGAAAAACGGTGCTGATCTCTATGCCAAGCTGTCCTTTTGAAAGCTTTAAACGGGTTTCTCGCAGTGTGGCACAGACGCTCACTTTGGACTCAGAGGTGAACTGATTAGATTTTTGTGGTCAGAGGTCAAAAGACCAAGGTCCCAGTAATCTCATGTCCGTTGCTGTCTCGTGAAAGCGATATTTCAGGAGCAGCTGCAAGGGATTTAATTACATCTGGCACAAATGTTGACTTGGACTCAAGAATGAACGGATCTGAGCGTGGCGGTCAAGGGGCAAGCTCACTGTGGGCTTATAAAACATGTTTTGGAAGTTTTTTCAAGGATTAATGACACAATTTTCTCTCAAATGTCCAGACGGGTGAAAACACTAAGTCGGATCATTTAGATCCAGAAGGGAATCATCTTCAATGTGACATCATAACATTGTGTAAAAACACTTATTCTCCAACACCATTACTTGGGAACAAAGGTCATGACCATATGGTCAGAAGACTGATTGATGAGACTACAAACTGTGGTGATTAACAGGTCCTGCTGGGGTTCAAGATGCTTGTAAAGCATCTGTGTTTTAGAATTTGTGGCTTTCTGTGGGTGAAGGATCACTAGTGTCGTGTCTACAGTGCATTTCCCAAACATAAATACACTTAATACCTTTTTTTTTTAATTGAAAAGCCATCGTGGTTGGTAGAGGTGTACCATACTGCAAAGCTGTAACTAGAGTTTTATGTCATTTCTGCCACTGTTGGTAGTTTTACCTTTAACAGTCAAATGTTTTACAGAAAACACGCCTTTGTTTTCTTGCGTCGAATCTCACTCCTTTGCTTCTTTTTTCTATCAGGTCAGTGTGCTGGAGCGCCAGGTGATAGATTTCCTGGGATACCAGTGGGCTCCCATCCTGACCAACTTCCTGCACATCATTGTTGTCATCCTGGGCCTTTTTGGCACCATTCAGTTCAGGCCGAGATATGTCACTGGGGTGAGTTTTGCGCTCAAAACAAGCATTTTACTTATACTCTGCTCTCTCTCTCTTTTTTAAAGCTTCATAACTTATTTAAGTAGTATGTTTGATGTTTTCACAACCTTTTGTTAAAAAAAGTTCCGGACAGTGAAAACTTCATTCATACCTTGAGGATGCACTATAAAACCCACTTGAATGATAACAGAGAAATTTTAAACAGTTTGCATTAATAATTAATAAAAAACACGTCTGCTGGTGGATGCAA